>NC_135661.1:18026768-18354636 GCF_964188315.1 Podarcis muralis
CCCATCCTCACTCTCCCTCCTCTTCCCTAAAAGCCACTCTCCTCAGCCCCCAACCCCCCAACAATATAATCCTCATTTCCTTTTTCCTGCCTTCAAGCTGCAGCAGCTGTAGGAGCAACAGGAGGGATGAGCTGGCAGGATGTAGTGGATAACAGCATGCTAGAAGATGTTTAGCCCCCCTCCACCTCCTATGGTCTCCCTAGGTATGCTGTTCCCCAGAGTGAATGCAGAAAAGGAGAAATAAAACTCTCTTCTCTGCTCCTCTCGCCACAACCTAAGGAAAGAGGAAACATGCTGGGAGCTCTAGTGGTGATGGCTTTGGGGGACAGGGAAGAATGAAATGATCAAGGGAGCGGGCTTGGAATTCTTCTCTGGTTCAGATCTGGATCTGAGCCAGAAAAGAATATGAAGGCATTAAAAGCTTGTGTCCTACCTGAAGCAAAGTTGTTTTTTTAAGAGCCCTTGCTCCAAATTTTGGGTTCGAGCCAGCTCAGAACACCACCCCTGCTATTTCTAAGTGAGGGTTTGGTGAGGAATATGAAGAGGCGAACAATGGAAGACCAAGAAGGGCCCATAAGCTACACACACACACACACCTCACAGGGTCAGGTGCCAACGGGGAGTGAGGAGGAAGGAAATAAGTTGGCAAAACAGTTTGGGTCTGCCAAAGGAGGGGCTGCTTCATGGGTAGCCTTGCACCCAGAAGGTCCAAGTCTCCACACCATTCTCCAACATTACTCCTGGCCATCCTACAATCAGGAACATAGAATGCAGAGACCTACTAGGGACACTGGCAGACTGCTAATTGCTCCAAGAGTGATCCCAGTGCAACCAGTTGTTGAAACAAGCAGAGAGAGTTTTCTGAGAATACTGCTGGGAGAATTTCACTTCTGGCCTCATATATTTTCAGCAAAGTCCTTCCGTGCCACCGCCCATAAATTGCACGGAGTATTTAGAGAGGTTGTTTTTGCTCCTCCCTACTTCCACTCACCCAAATGTTTATTTCGGCTCTTTAAAAAACTTGCTACCACCTACAGCTTGCCTGGGAAGAGGCCCATTTGCAGGAGTTCGGAGCCATACCCCCAGCCCCCACCCCGATCATCAAATAACACTATTCCTCTTTTATTATTGCAGCTGTCAATCCTGGAATTCCTAATTGATTCCCTTCTCCGCTGTGAACAGTTATTAATGTAATAATCAGAAATGTCTCTCATTCATTCTCTCTTTTATTTTTCTCCTTTTTAAAAGCCAGATGGATTCCTTCCTCCTCTCTCTCTCTCTCAAAAAAACTTTTCCCTTGCCAAGTTTCCTCTGCTTTGAAGAAGATGGAGAACAAGAAGGGGGGGGGGAATCAGAACAACAACACAGGGTGCTTTTATCTGAATTGGGAAGGCAGAAAAAAGGAGAGGAGGGAGGGAGAAATGGGTGAGGGTTTGAAGGAAGGGGGGACTGCGTTAAAAGCCTCTGAATTTTGCAGATACTCAGCCATCAGGCTGCTTTAACATTATAGTCGGTAATTGCAGCCACTGGTGCTCGGCCAACAAAAATGAGAGCAGAGAAAGAGATCCTGGTTTCTTTCAAGAAAGGCTTTGAAGTTTACCCCATTGACTAAGAAATCCCTCCTATCAAGCTGGAGTTGTACAAATTAGGAGCTGGCAGATATAACCACCAAGTCACAATGTGCCCATCATTCTGATTAGTGGTGGGTGGGAGGGAAGGCAGGGAGAGGAACCAGACAATTACACAAACACATAATTGGGGTGGGGACTCAAAAGAAGCCAGTCCCCTCCCAGTATCTTCCAGTACCATGCTTTAATTCCTCCTCTCTCAAAGAAAAGGCTGGGAGGTATTCAGGAATACGGCAAGTGAAAGTGTGTACTGGAGCTAACTCTGTCCCAGATTATTCCAGTTTATCAAAGGGAGCTGATTCTCTCTCTCTCTCTCTCTCTCTCTCTCTCTCTCTCTCTTTCTTTCTCTCTTTCTCTCTTTCTTTTCTCTTTACCCCAGAGGGGAGGAATTTTTCTCAGCCCAAGGGCCACATTCCCTTGTGGATAGCCTTCTGAAGGCCAAATGCCAGTGCTGGGTGTGGCCAAGGGGAAAAGTGGACGAGGCAACAGATCTGACTTTCTACCTTTGTACAGTAGGCTATACAGTGGTACCTCAGGTTAAGTACTTAATTCATTCCGGAGGTCTGTTCTTAACCTGAAACTGTTCTTAACCTGAAGCACCACTTTAGCTAATGGGGCCTCCTGCTGCCACCGCGTGTAACCCGAGGTACCACTGTATTCTAAGAATGCACAAAAATCTGTAGTGCCTACACATGTGCACAGGCGCGCGCGCACACACACACACACACACAAACACACACACCAGCAAGCATCAGGCACTATTACCATTCAAGGCCAGTGAGGAATGTGCCCAGGACAGTAGGCACGGTCTTGGAGATAGTCCCGAGGAACAGACAGAGAGCCCTGGATGATGGCATTTGGCTTCCCAAACCTGAGGTTCCCTACCTCTGCTTGACCCAGCAAACTTGCCCAATGTCCTACAGACCTGAATGGGAGCTGCTGTGGACCAATAATGTTCTTATTTCCATCACTTGTCACCTGTGCGACCACACAGGAGCCAAATTCTTAGGCTTGTGTCTCAAGTCCAGAATAAACCCCACTGAAATGAGTGGACCCAAGTTAAAGGTAGGTAAAGGTACCCCTGCCCGTACGGGCCAGTCTTGACAGACTCTAGGGTTGTGTGCTCATCTCACTTAAGAGGCCGGGGGCCAGCGCTGTCCGCAGACACTTCCGGGTCACATGGCCAGCGTGATAAAGCTGCTCTGACGAGCCAGCGCAGCACACAGAAACGCCGTTTACCTTCCCGCTAGTAAGCAATCCCTATTTATCTACTTGCACCCGGGGGTGCTTTAGAACTGCTAGGTTGGCAGGCGCTGGGACCGAGCAACGGGAGCGCACCCCGCCACGGGGATTTGAACCGCCGACCTTTTGATCGGCAAGCCCTAGGCGCTGAGGCTTTTACCCACAGCGCCACCCGCGTCTCTAACCCAAGTTAGTCATGTCCATTTAACTTCAGCAGGTTGACGTCGACTAGGGCTAACAATTGCATACAACCCCTGGGATCTGGATTTCACACGGAGGCATTGAAGATGCCAACCCTCTTCAGATGGGTTACTCTCCGGAGCAGAGGAATGGATTGGGCAACACACATAAGCACCACTGGGATAAAGAGGAGCCTCAGCTATCGATTGCTCCGGTGACGGCTGGTGCTAATTGAGACTGATGGGGTAGAAGGCAGGGATGCCAACAGTAGGTGGAGCCAGAGCCAACCATTTCTGCTTTGGTCCCCTTCCTTTTCCTCCCAGCTGAGTACTACAAGACTGAGACCAAGGAGGAGGCACCTGACAGCCAGGACCACCCTCTGGAATTATTGCAAAAAGGCAGGCAGGTGGGGGAGGGCTGAAGTTAGCAAGGCAATGCACTGCTTGCCCTAATAGACCAGCATCTACTAAATGGCTCGTCAGTTCTCTCAAAGAAAAGAGCTGCCACCTTCTATGGAGAGCCAGTGTGGCGTAGGGGTTAGAGTATTGGACTAGCACCTGGGAGGCCAGGGTTCAAATCCCCACTCAGCCATGAAGTGACCTAGGGCCAGTCACAATCTCTCAGCCTAATCTACCTCAGAGGGTTGTTGAGAGGACCAAATGTAGACCACCTTGAGTTCCTTGGAAGAAAAGGTGGTATATAGACGAAATAAATAAACAAGTAACCTGGCATCATGCTCGTAAACGATATTGTCCTCTGTCCGATGAAATCCCTCCCGATCGGGTCATGATCCCACACCAAGAACCGAATCAGGGCGATTTCTGGCATGCAAATAGGGAACACCAGAGTTTCTTCCCACATTGGATTGAAACCTGCAAAGGGAAATAAAGAGGCGGGGGACAGCAAGAGAGTTTCATTATGGCTGAATCCTGGATGAGAGCTGGTTCACAGTGGCCTATGGATGAAATAGTTTTCCTGTGCATGCTGCGAGTTCACCCATGATTTGTGGCCCTTTGTGGACCAATCTAAGATCCTTCCTTTACTAAGGTCTCTCTCAACTCTAAAAGGATGTGTTTCTAAAAGCATAACAGTCTGGTCCCTGCTGCAATGAACTTACAATCTCACTTTTGACAATAAGGAGAAGATAACAGGAAGTGGTGTTGGAAGGAAGTGGCCTTTACTGGGAGATTTTTCCCTAGGCTTAAAGCTACAGGGCTGAACTGATGTTTCAAAGAAATATGGTATATGAAATATGGTGGGAGATTAGCAGCCAAACCTAGTAATTGCATATTCTTGCTAGTTAGCACGAGAAGGGTCTATGTGTCCACAGAGCTGTATTGCTGACAGGCAGATACTCGGGCCATAGAAATACAATTGGTAGAGAGGGCTCTGTGTGATGTCATTTCCTCTCCCCTGAGCATATAGTGCTTCCTGTTCCTCTCCCTTCTGCCATGAGGGCAGATGAGCCCTGTGCTTTCTCCAGTCCCAGACACATGCCTAAGACTAGCTATACTGGAAATATAAATATTCTGCCTCTATAGTTTTTGCGTCTACCATTGTGAACCAATGCATGATTATACACTAAGTCAATCTTATCTTTAAACTTACTTTGCAAGCTGTTGCCTGGTTCTTTATTAAATGGGGTAAGAAGGGGGAAGCCAGTTTACTTCATAGCTGGACTTGCTCAAAAGAAGGCTTGCAGCCTAATTCCTATGTTTTTAAGGGATGGATTTTAAAACCGTCCAACCCATAAGTGGGCGCCTAAAGAGATAAACTGCAATCAACATATCCTCTCCTACCTATTAAAACTCATCCCACAACGCTGACTTCACGCCACACACACAAGCAATTCTTGTTTCCAGTCACCCTCGTGGGTGCAAGCAACTTCAGCGTAACTTTGCTCTCACGTCCTGAGAATATATCAGCGACCGTGGATCATGTAGAGGGGAGAGAAAAGAGTGAGGAGAAGGAAGCCGTACCATTGTCATCCACGACTCTTGTCTGCTCTTTACAGCAGTCCACAGGCAATCCGATTACTTCCACTTCCACAAATGGATCTATTATCTGGGGAAAGGGGGAGAAGAGCAGGTAATTACCATCAAAATGCTGGGATAAAACAGAACAAGCCACCCTGAAAAGCTTGAGTGCAATGTTCTACTCTGGAATCCTTGTTTCAATCTAGACATTGGAGATCCAGTGTTCTGCACCACTGCGCTATGGCCTTTCCCTGAATTCAGGGGGACTTACTTCAGAGTAGACATAGTCACGATTGCAGCCTATGGTCCCAGCTGCACCATATATTTAAAGGAGCACCATACTACAGTGGTACCTCGGATTAAGTACTTAATTCGTTCCAGAGGGCCGTTCTTAACCTGAAACTGTTCTTAATCTGAAGCACCACTTTAGCCAATGGGGCCTACCACTGCTGCCGCGCCGCTGGAGCATGATTTCTGTTCTCATCCTGAAGCAAAGTTCTTAACCCGAGGTACTATTTCTGGGTTAGCAGAGACTGTAACCTGAAGCGTATGTAACCTGAAGTGTATGTAACTCGAGGTACCACTGTACTTTAAACCGCCATGGTTTCCTCCCTCAGAATTCTGGAAATTGCCATTTGTTAAGGGTACTAAACATTATAAGGAGAACCTTCCTTATTTTGTTGTGATTAAAAACAACGTCGCAGAAAGTACAAACAGTTTTCAGTGCTGAATTTTAATTTGTTGCGATCCAAACTCAGACCTTCACCCTCAGGGTGAAGGGTGAATAAATAATAATGTCCCCACAGAGATACAATTCTTAAAAGTTCCCTGGGTAATTGATTGCTAAAACACTCTGGGAACTGTAGCTCTGTGAGGGGGGCTCCTAACAACTCTCAGCACCCTTAACAAACTACAGTTCCCAAGGTTTGCGAGGGGCATGACAGTTTATGATACTGCTTTAGATGTATGTATGCAGATGGGGCCTTAGTTCTGATTTCAGCCTAAATTCAGATAAAGGCTTCCCTGTGAAACCTGTTCCACAGCTATGGCGGTGCCCTGGGAACGGGGAAAGGCCTACCCTTAGCGCAAAACACACACATGCCTGATTCCAGATCTAAATAAATGTGAAGTATGTGCAGCTGAACTCTCAAATACAAGGAAGTGGACATCACGAAGGAATCAAAATTCAGAAAAAAAATTGAGCATTGAGCCTGTATTTTGTACTCAGGCATCCTGCACCCAATGTCAAGTCAAAAGCATCCAACCCTCTCAGAATGGATACTAGAAGTTGCTTTTCTATTGAGAAACCAACTAACAACCGGAGAGACGAGGGAGAGGACCCACATAGTTGACTTCCCCCTCCACCCTTTGCACCCAGTGAAAAAAGTGTAAAGGCCAATACTGCCTCCCCCCAACCCCCCCCCCCCCTGTACTGGGGGTTTGACACTATGCAAACAGATACCAAGAGGTGCACTAATGAAGCCCCATCCATCTTGGCTGACAAACCCAGCAGCTTTATAAATATTTACAGTGAGTTCTGGGTTTAAACTTGGCTCTCTTTGGAGGTGTTTCCCAACCCGTCCCCCCCCAAACCCCTTTTCTTCCCTGTGAAGTGGCATGAATAGGGCTCCTGCCACATTGATTGAGCATCTTGGCAGCGCTCAGCCATCTCCCCAAAGGCACTCTGTGGACAAGAAAGCAAAGTCGGCCCCTCTTTGCACAAAGAGAAAAGGCTGAGCACCTGCTAGTCTCAGGGGGGAAGAAACGTGTCGCATAATTTGTCCCAAAAAACCAAAAAAAGGAGGCCGCAGGAAGTATCCACCCCCCCACTCCGCCCCAGTCCAAACCCGTAATCAGAAAGGACTGCAAAGATAAAAGCCCGGGCCCATTTTAAGAACCCTGCAAACAATTCATTACACACATGCATATGCATAAAGAGTATACATACATACATACATACATACATACATACATACATACATACATACATGTTCTCGCAAAAAAACCCATCAGTGTTTTAGTGTGAATTTCTCATAATGCACACATTCTTTTCAAAGCAATTTCCCCTAATATAATGCATTTTTTGTTTATCATTTCCACTAATACATGCATTTATATGCACACTCTACTATCAACATATGTGGGTTTGCACATGTTACTTGCCTGGAGAACTGCATTACAAAATTAGCAGAAGGGCAAATTCCAAAGGATGGTTGTGTTTCAGTCTGAGCATTGTTTCATAGAATCATAGAACTGTAGAGTTGGAAGAGACCCGCAGGGTCATCTGGCCTGACGCTCTGCAACTAAAGTATTTCTGACAAGTGGCCACCCCACCTCTGTTTAGAAACCTCCAATGAAAGAGAGCCCGCCACTTTCCGAAGCAGTCCATCCCACTGTCAAACAGCTCTTACCACCAGAAAGTTCTCCCCAGTGTTTCAGAAAGTGCCATTTATGTAAGATTGCCTTTAAGTCTCAACTAGGGCCAGGGCCTTTTCAGTACTGGCCCCGACTTGGTGGAACGCTCTGTCACAAGAGACTAGGGCCCTGCGGGACTTGACATCTTTCCTCAGGGCCTGCAAGACAGAGCTGTTCCGCCTGGCCTTTGGTTTGGACTCCGTCTGACCCTTATGTTTCCCCTCCCCTTACGGTTTCGATCCATGAGCTACTTTTAAAATGAGGCTGCATTTTAAATTGCATTTTAACCTGTATTTTAAATTGTTTTGTTGTTGTTGTTTCCCTCCTATTATGTTTTTATTTTAATTTTACTGGTGTTAGAGCCCAGCTCTGGCCAGGAAGGGCGGGCTATAAATAAAATTTATTATTATTATTATTATTATTATTATTATTATTATTATTATTAAGAATCGAATTGAAATTCTTGCTCATTGTCACCTGTGATTGTCTTTTCCCACTTAACAATCCCACCTAACTTAGCAGTACTGGAGGCTAGGCTTAAGTAAAGGCAAGTTGTAAAAGCGAGTGGAGCTGTGGCAGTCACTGGCACCAAGATTCTGCCTACAGCAATTGGTCCTGACAGCTGCTGCCAGAGAGCTCTCAGCACACAGTGGCTGCATTGCAAGCAGATGTCGCTGTGCTCTCCCCAGATCTCTCCGCACCTCTCTCTCCAGGTCCATACCTCTCCTCTGTCTCCCAGCATGGAGTCCTTGGGCTTGGGAAGCTGCTGCCCGCTGATGATTCGCAACACGAGCTGCTTCTTCATCTGGCCAAGCAGTGGGTCTTCGGAATTTGGGTTGAAGATCCCTGAGAAAGGTTCGCAGAACATACGCAGAGATTTAAGGCAGAGCTAAGTTGTTTGCAAAATGTGCAATACGTGCATCAACTTCAGACACGCTGATCCATTGGCATAGGAAGCTCCCTTAATACTGAGCCAGACCGTTGTCTACTCTGCAAACGGAAACTCTCCCAACTGCGCTCATTTTGAAACGGCATTGATCTGTTTAGGTTTTGCTGGAATTCCCAAGCAGTGCTGCTGCAAATGTGGCTTGTTAGTCTAGAATGTGAAAATCAGACAGATACGATTCCTTCTTCTGGGGAATGGGCAGCGGAGAGAAAGAAAAAGTCAATCAATCAGTCTTTATTATTGCGGTCACAGATTGGCTACTAAATTGCAACCAGACAAACACAAAATGCCGTTTACAGGCCAGCAAAAGGCGAGAAAGAAGCTGCCTTGTTAGGCAGTAAATTCGAAGTTAATGACACAGACTAATTCTTCCAAGCCTGTGATGAGATACAGGGATAACAAGAAGTGCACATCTCTCGTTTTGTAGAAACACAGGCAGCGGCAGAGAGGACAAGAGGCTTGTCAGCAGAGCCAAGACAGCAAGATTTCATTAATTTAATCAGAGCCCAGCGGCTTGCAGACAACCAAGACAATGAAGCACAGTGTGAAGGCAATGCCAATGGCTCAGCCCTGTTCAAAATGCCTGCTTGGGCTGCCATGTGCAGGAGAGCAGATAACGGGTCTTAAGTAGGTGAAGAAAGACACAGATCCATCACAGGTGAGCCACAAAGCAAGGGAAGGCTCAGTGTGAACGAGGAACAGAGCACAATCCGGATTGAAGGGGTTTTGAAAGCCTGCAGGGTAGAGCATTTGTTCTGCATACAGAAGCCCCTGGGTTCAATTCCTAGCATACCCAGCTAGACTGGGGAATGTCCCATGCCCAAAACCTTGGAGATCTGTTGCTGGCCAGGGGAAACTGCACAGGTATAGATGAGCCAATGGTCTGACTCCATTAGTTAGCTTTAGGAACATGGGCATCTGCTCACATTTATCCTTCCTTATCTTTGTGAAAGGGCTGCAGCTCAGTGTTAGAGTTTCTGCATTGCATGCAGGAGGTCTCAAGTTCAGAACCTGGAATCTCCAGCTAGAGCTGGGAATTGGCCCTGGTCTGAGACCCAGAAGAGCCTCTGCCAGTCAGTGCAGACAGTACTAAGGTAGATGGATCAATGGTCTGACTCTGTAGAAGGCAGATTCCTATCTTCCTATCTTATTAGGATGTGCCATCTCAGACAGTGAAACTTTATGTTTGCAAATTTCTTTTCGGAATCAATTTTTTTATAAAATTAAACTTTGAAATCTTTACATATATATTCTAGATTCCAAATTTGTTATACATTTCTCTTTAAACATTGACTTCTCGCCTTTGACTCCATTTTTATTCTGTTTTTTGCAAATTTCTTCCGTGAGGGGGTCTTTAAAATATGTTCCTTGATGTGAGGAATCAAATCTGGACAACACTGAAGCTTGGTAAACCTACGTTTGATGAAGAAGCACATAAACTGCTTCTGGAAAACTAATTTTTAATTTTACCTTCTGAAAATAATCATAATAATCCTTGGGGACAGCATGGTTGACTAGCTACAACCCTGAACAGGCACACTCCTGTTTAAAAGGTGAAAATGCACTGCAACATTTTGCTGCAGCGCATGCTTGTAATAACGGTACCATCATTAGTTAAAGCTGAGATCTGCATTCCCCTTACCTTGACACATACACTTGGGTTTGAGGACGTAGCCACAGTTTCCATTGGCACTGAACTTGGCTCGGTTCAACTGAAGCATTCTCCCCTCTGACTGGTAGTTTAGAGCAACTGCAATATTTGGAAGGGTGGAGAGAGAGAGAGAGAGAGAGAGAGAGAGAGAGAGAGAGAGAGAGAGAGAGAGAGAGATGTGATAAATTGCTGAACACATTTCTAAAAGCAAAGCTGTCAGAGCAAAATGAGATAGAGCCACGTTTGAAGGCGAAAGCGACTGGATAGACTTCTTGATGCCACGGATCCAGGCAGAAGAAAGAAAACTGAGAGCGAGTAAATATATCTAGATATACATATATATTATTTTGTGCAATATCCCTGATGTGAAGAGTTGTGGCGTTCAGCTACTTTTCTCACTTTTGAGAGATGGAGCTGAATCAGCACGCTGCACGGAAAGGGGCAGAAGAAAGCAGAGGAGACGGAATATGCTAAAGCATGCAAATTTGCAAAGGAGTGATAGGCCGCCCAATTAATAAAGTTTGGGATTTGGCTGCAATGGTAAAATTAACATCTTATCTGAGAGCAAGCATTGCAAGCGAATATAGAAATAAACTCAGAAAGTACTTAATTCAATATTGCCAAGGAAATAGTTACCTCCCATGAAAGCAAGTTCAAGTAGGTTTTAACGGGTTCCTATTTTTAGCGGAAATGTTGTAATTTTATGCTAAGACCTATTTTCCTGCAGAAGGCTATGATCTGGGGGAATTCTGCACCAGACCCAAGGGCTGCCCTGCATGTAGAGCGGTACAGTAATCCAGGCTTGAGGTTACAAATACATGGACTGCATGCTGTTCCTATTCAGGAATGTCTGCAGTTGGTGAACTAGACAAAGCTGGCAAAAGGCACACACTAGCCCACTTGGGCCTCTAGTGACAAAGATGTATCCAGGAGGACTCACAAGCTACACACTTGCTCCTTCAGAGGGAGTGCAACTCCATCCAGAAGAGGTAACTTTTTTTTGGTCAAAGGTAACTTGCCAATTTCTCAACTTTTCCCTGACCATTTGTCTATGAAAAGCCTGTAGGGTGTTTTTACTACCCCAATCTGCTAACATGGGCTGTGGTAGCAAATGTGCCCTAAAGGCAGAATTAAATGTATTCCAGGGTCATTTTATGCTGCAGGCGATTTTGTTTTCGTTTCCAGAAGAAATACTGTGCGTGGCAACTGGCTGAAATTTGGGGACATAGTACAGGTGGCCATTTGTGACCATGTCCTAGAAAGGCTACCATGTGGGTCTACTTATGTGTTACTCGCACAATGAAAAGTGCGCCGGGAGAAGTTTTGGCCCCACAAATTGGATGAAGGTTCCGTGGAAAAATAAGCTTCTTCAAAGCAAGTTTCCGCTTTGTTTTAAACACAGCAGGCTTTGTAGGCAAAACAGCATCCAATTGACAGCTTTCCCATCTACCTTCCTCGTTCCTCAAAGCTTTGCCTCTGGCTCCTCCTTACCCAATTGGCACCCAGCATTCCAGAAGGGCTGAGGGTTGTAATTACTGGAGTCCACGCGATAGGAGGAAGGGTAGATTCGCGACAGCTGGTGTTGGTTGAAGCGCAGGTACTGGGCCGGCTTTTGCTGGAGGATCTGGTGAGCTTTCGTTTCGCTGAAAGAGGAGACTTGCCAACTGGAGGAGACTAGAACGAAGGTGGGGAGAGTGCATTGCCTCTTTTAGTTATTTAACAAATACGACCGGCATTCATTGATGTTTCTGCTTTCGGATCACAAGGGACTACATATTTGCATTGCATTTCCTTTACACGAAAATGAATGTGGTGGAGTAACATAACAACAATGTAAATTATACTTGTTACATAATTCTGCCACAGTAGACAGAGATGAATAACATAATTTTGGGTGGAAGATGAGCTGCAGCAGAACAGAAGCAGAGCTGCATGTGATGAATACAGAGTGGAACAGAAACCGAGGCCTTCTTCCCCATCCCTGCTTCTAAACAAAGGTGCACGGGACTGCAGCGTATACCTGCAAGGTTACCCACTGTTTCCCTTCTTATTTTGTCCTTATAGCAGGCCACCTACCTTCAGATTCTACGTCATGGATCCCAACGGATTTAGTGTATTTCACCAGGTCGGAAAGCGCTCGGGATAATTTCATGGTTTTCTTCTGTCGGTTTGTTCTATGGGAACAAAGCACATTGCGCTCATCAGTTCCGATCCAGGGGGTTTGGGGAATTAAGAGATCAGAAATCCTCAGCAGTGACAAGAAACAAGCAAACAAAGGACTGGAGGAGGAGGCAACGTGTTGTGGGAGTTGGTGAAACAATAGGTACCCATGGAAATAGAACACAAAATGCTGTCATTGTCAAATCAATGTTCTGATTAAACTTTAGCACCAAACAGCACCTGAGACTTTCTGCACACAAAATCATGTGCTCTGTCGCTCAACTACAGGCGCTCATAATGGGTGTTTGAAGAGCTACTATGCACCAATTCAGTTCATCCGGCTCAGTACGGTCTACTCTGACTGGGAATGACCACAAGCAGGTATACTCTGTGTCTGGAATTTTGCAGATGAGACAGTCTGTGTGCATTTGCACAAACCAGTCCACTTCAATCATGGATAGGGATGTTGGAGAAACAGGAATGGAAATTGCCAATATTCGTTCCTTCGCCCTAGGTCCAGAATGGAAATCAATCCCACAAATACAATCAGTATTTGCTGCTGCTGTTGCTTTCAATCTGCAAACGATATGTAATTGATTATGTCTCCCTGCCCTCCATTTGCGTTGTGTTTCCTTTGTGCTGAAATTAATGGAGTAGTACAAAATAATGGCGACGGGAGGAAATTTAACGTCACAAAGCAATTGTTCTGTCATGGGTAGCATTTGCAGCTTGCTAGATGGATCGATTCCCCCCTCTTCCTGTTCCAGGAGTTCTCCCAATTGCCACCCCAAGCCAATTTTGGGGTGCACATGGCTTCCACTGTTGGGACTCACAAGTTGAACCCCAGTCAATGTAACTTGCATAACCACTCATATAATTCCACCACAGCACACAGCAAGAGAAATAATGTAGTTCTGGGTGGGAGATGAAGTGCAGTGAAAGGGAAAGTGTGCTCCGTGTGAGAAATGCAGGGCAGAAGGAGAAATAATACCTTCTCACATCTCTAGCCATGAAGCACATGCAGGGCCGGCCCTTACATGAGGTAGTTGGCACATTCTGGGGGAAAGGAACGGTGGTGAGGTGTTGCAAGATAGAGCTGTGTATGCCTAAATTAGCCTGATGCTCTCCAGGATGGTGGAAGTCCATGTCCCATCACCAAGGCTGAAGTAAGAGTCAGCTATCAATCTGGTCAGCTTCTGAATGAGGAAGAGGGTGAGGTGGCCCCATGTTGTCTTTCACCAGAGGCAGCAAAACATCTTGGATAAGCGCTGAGTGAGTAGGTAGGTGGATTATCTGGCCTCCAGAGATTTAATCACAGATTGGAATAAAGAAAAGCATGGTGGAACTCCATCTTGCCCAGATACTTCATCTGGTTGCAGCTCAAGTGACAAAAACACCAACTTTGCATACAGAAAGTCCCAGGTTCATACCCCCCCGCCCCACCCCGCCCCGCCAGTATCTTCAGGTACGGCTAGGAGTGGGAAAGACCTCTGCCTGAACACTGGGAACCCACTGACAGTTGGTGTAAACCAGGTTCCCCAAACTTGGGTCTCCTGCTGTTTCTGGACTACAACTCCCATCATCCCTAGCTAGCAAGACCAATGGTCAGGGGTGATGGGAATTGTAGTCCAAAAAACAACTGGAGACCCAAGTTTGGGAAAGGCTAGTGTAAGCAATAGAGAGCTAGATGGACCAATGGTCTGACTCAGGATAAGGCAGCTTTCTGTGTCTTAGCTAAAGGGCTGGAGCTCTGTGGTGGAACATTTGTTGTGCATGCAGAAGGTTCCAAGTCCAGGTCCAGCATCTCCAGGTGGAGCTGGGAAGCACCCTTTTCTTAAACCCTGCCAGTCAGTGTGGACAAAGCTGAGTTAGATGAACCAATGGTCTTTCTCAGTTTAAGGCAGCTTCAGATTTTCCTCCAGACCAGACCAGGCATAGGCAAACTCAGCCCTCCAGATGTTTTGGGACTAGGCAAACTCAGCCCTCCAGATGTTTTGGGACTATAATTCCCATCATCCCTGACCACTGGTCCTATCAGCTAGGGATGATGGGAGTTGTACTCCCAAAACATCTGGAGGGCCGAGTTTGCCTATGCCTACTCTAGAACATCCTCCACCCTTCAGGTATGGCAGGAGGATATGGTTAGCTGGTAGTGAGTTAAATGCTCTTTGACCATGTGGAAAGTCATGTTTTACGTTTGATGCTCCAGACATAGCTGTCAAGCGTCCCTTATTTGGCGGGACAGTCCCTTATCCCAGCGCCATGTCCCGCTGCTGTCCCTTATTGATGATGTCCCTTAAATAAGCTACTGAAGGTAATGGGGCCCTTTCTATGTCCAGCTGTGCTTTGTCAACAACAAATTGTTGCTGTTTTTTTGTGTTGAATATATGCTATATGGTAATTTATGGACCTAATAGATATCTAAAGCCATTTGCACACAACAAAATATGTATTTTATCAAAGTAATTGTTGATCCCTTATTTTGGCTGCTGATCCCTTATTTTTGAGGCTGCTGGTCCCTTATTTTCAAATCTGTAAGTTGACAGCTATGGCTCCAGACTTGAGCTCTGGCTCAGAAAATCCTGAGCTTTCCCCCCCTAGGTCTGTATGTTTTAAAAATTATCTGCAGTCACAAGGCCTACAAACATCACACACACACACACACACACACACACACACACACATCCCACCCTAAACCCATTCCATTTCACTGTCTCTTTCCCATCCAGTTAGACTTGCTCAAGAAACCAGTCCATTAAGGCAAAGTCATTCTGCACATGTATCTGTTCAAAGAAAGGGCATTGCCACTTACTTGCTGTAATGTACCGAGCCTCTGGCTAAGTTCCCTTGACAGTCAAGGTCATCCTCACCCTCTTCCAGACTTGATGCCCTTTTCAGTTTGCTTCCTTTTTTCTGCACCAATTGGGGAGACACATCCAGAGTTAAAGCAAGCCACAGGTGACATTTGCATATATCCATGCAGGCCCAGGTGTGGATACAGAGGCCCATCTTATCAAATGGAAACATACCACAAGAGACTGTGCTTCGGGGAGAGAATATTTCCAATGTGAGTGCCGTTTGCCTACACAGCCATATGGCAACCACCATATCTAAGAGAGAGGCATTGGAAAGCTTGAGGGAGCCCCAAAGTTTGCAGAAGTACAAAAATATTCAGGAGGAAGAGCACCCTGAGAGGAAGATCTCCACCCCACCCTCAAAGCCACCCAATGAGGACTGAGCATGCTCAGTGGGCCTGGAATGCCAACTGGCTGTTGTAGGGAGGGGGTTGGAATGGAGTATCCTGGAAATGGGCATGTCCCAAACCCTGTACAGCAGCACTTCCTCACTACAACATTTTGTGGTAGGTTCCACTTCTTATTTGTAAGAGAGCTGGAAGGCAGTATGATGAAGGCACGATTTCCTCCTAGTGTACACCAGGGGAAGAGGCAGACTTCATGCTTGCGTTATCTACTTTCTGTTTTACTAGTCTAACATGAGTCACCAACTGGAGCGAGGTATAAAAGGCATTCGATTAGAATGAAAGAACAGGGTCCTTGCATTCTGATAGCAAGTTCAAACTAGTACTGGCAACATTGTGGTTCAACTTGAACTTGCAAAGAATCAGTCTTTTGGTGTGTTGAAACTCTTTGCCCATTGATATAAGGCACTGCATTGTTTTCAGAGCCTGTTAAAAACCCCTTTTTTCTTCCAGCAAGCCTATTCAGGCATGTAATTTTAGTGTGGATTTTTGACATCTGATTTTAGTGCATCTATTTTATTTTTAAAAAATAAGAATAATAATTAGTTTATAATATAAATGTTGTCATGTAATTTGCTTTATTGGTATTTTAACTGAATGGCTTAGTGCAAACTATTTAGAGCTATTTTGTTCTGGTATATAAAATTGTGTTGAAGAAAAGAAAAAGAAAAAGGCTGGGGCAGAGGTGTGTATTTTCATCTTATGAAACACTCTAAAACACAGCGCACACTGAAACTGCTGTAACAACGAGCAACAGATAACATTAACAATAACAGTATTTGTGGAGACAATTGACCTAACATTGGCCCAATTTGCATTTCACAGAATCATAGATCAGTTTTGAATCATGGAGTCGGAAGAGCCCTGAGGATCATCTAGTGCAACCCCCCCCCCCCCATGCGATGCAGGAATATGCAGCTGTCCCTTACGGGAAGTGAATCTGCAGCCTTGGTGTTATGGGCAGCACACTCTAACCAACTGCTTCCAAAGATTCCTGGCAACTGTGGTTTGCTAATGTTGCTGAGAGTTGTCAGGAGCACCAAGAGTGGTTTAACCCTCCCAGGAAACTGTAGGAATCAGAGCCAGCCCAAGGCATTTTGGCACCTGAAGCAGATTCCCAAAATGCCCCCCGCCCCACCCACCAGGGAAGAAGTGCTGAGGTAATATCTACATCAGGAACAAGGTGGGAAGAAAGCTCAGCATCAGGCTGTGGTGTCTTGTGGATCTTGCTGCCTGAGGCAGTTGCCTCACCTTGCCCCGTGAGTGGGCCAGCCCTACTAGTAACTGTAGCTCTCGGGGGCAGGGATAGGTGTTTCAACTCTCAGCGCCTTCAACAAACTACAGTTCCCAGGATTATTTGGGGGAAGATATGGCTGCTTAGAAGAAGAGTTTGGATTTGATATCCCGCTTTATCACTACCCGAAGGAGTCTCAAAGTGGCTAACATTCTCCTTTCCCTTTCTCCCCCACAACAAACACTCTGTGAGGTGAGTGGGGCTGAGAGACTTCAGAGATGTGTGACTAGCCCAAGGTGCATGTGGAGGAGCGGAGACGTGAACCCGGTTCACCAGATTACAAGTCTACCGCTCTTAACCACTACACCACACTGGCTTAAAGTGATAGGGTACTACACTGCCAGTAGGGTCACAGTTTGTACTAGTTTGTACAACCCCATTGGATGTTTCCATGCAGGTGCCCCCCAAACTTCCCTGCTTTCATGTGGGGCAAATTTCAAAAGGGACAAACAGGGAGCCCAACATGTTTCTTATGTGATCCCTGATTGCCTGGGGGCACTCTGGGAAGAAAAAAAAATGGCACCACAGCAGCACCAAAAAAAGGGCAACATTTGCGCCTCAAAACCTTTCCCATAAAAATGTAAGCGATTCTCAGGACTTTATCTCCCCTATGGGCAAAAATAAACATGGAGGGGGAAAACACTCAGCACAGCCCTGCTCTTAAATGTAGCTTTTGAGGTCCACATTGGTGTTACTTTAGAATGTGCATCAGTCTCATGTCAGTTTCAATCTAAAGAAAGGGTACTTAAGAGAAAATGAAGGGTGCAGCCTTGATAACCATGACTGGCTGCATAGCACAGTGACATCATATTCACTATGTGATCCCTTACTGGTTGCCCCTTTCTGTTCTAAATTTTTTAATGGCTTGGATGTTCAAACTTTTGCAGGGAAAGCAGGGTACTTTGTGTCTATTCCTATGAATAAATGAATAACCTTGCGCTTGGAAAAACTCCCCATCAGCGATCGGTTGTGGCGTTTGTTGATGACAGCATCCTCCCCGGATTCCACATCCTCCTCATGTTTGTTCTACAATAGCAAAGAAGGACAACATGCAAGACTGTCAATGACGAGACGGACTGACAGGAAGGCAGGTGGACAGCCTGACAGATGCACACAGAATACAACATCCTTGCACAGCATTTCGGACTTTCCGATGATTCCTGGTACCCGAGTACGAAAGTGCCATTTCATTAGGTAGTATGTATGCAGAAGGGATGCAGGTGGTGCTGTGGGTTAAACCACAGAGCCTAGGACTTGACAATCAGAAGGTTGGCGGTTTGAATCCCCGCGACGGGGTGAGCTCCCGTTGCTCGGTCCCAGCTCCTGCCAACCTAGCAGTTCGAAAGCACATCAAAGTGCAAGTAGATAAATAGGTACTGCTCCAGCAGGAAGGTAAACGGCGTTTCCGTGCGCTGCTCTGGTTCACCAGAAGCGGCTTAGTCATGCTGGCCACATGACCCAGAAACTGTACGCCGGCTCCCTTGGCCAATAAAGCGAGATGAGCGCAACAACCCCAGAGTCGGTCACGACTGGACCTAATGGTCAGGGGTCCCTTTACCTTTATCCTACAGAAAGAATACCTCCCTAGTTATCTTTTTATATATATTTTTTTTCTTTTTTTGAAAAAAAGTAGAATGCTTTTTTATTCTACCTTTCCTTTAGGAAGCTCAGGTCAGCTTATACCAGCTTTTTATCCTCACAACAATCCTGTATGGCAGCAAATGGGCAAAAGCTACAGCGCCTAGCAAACAGCAGAAATTGGTACAAGCACAAATCAGCAGCATATCTGGATGCTTGCTAGGATAAGCACAAAAGAAGCAGAGACAAAATTTAACGCTAACAACATCACTAATAATATATATATATATATATCACTAATAATGATCAGTACAAACCAAGATTAACAACAATGTCTAAATACTGTTGTCTTTGCTGACATCTGTAGAAAACTCTGGTGGGTTTTTTTGAGTTGCTAATGCAAAGATCCTTGCTTGTAACAGTTTTGTTGTGATCTGCCAAGAAATGGGAATTCACGAGGAACCCATGACATTCCAGAAATTTCTGGACTACAATTCCTTCAGTCCCCAACTATTTGGCTATGTTTGCTGGTGGTGGTGATGGGAGTTGGAGTCCAGCAAAAGTTTCCAGAGGGCCACAGGTTCCCGTAAGTCCTGTTTTAAATGTATGTCAGCAAAACCTCTGCAATGCATTTTGCATACAACAGCTTTCCTGAAGCCCCCGGCGGCTGGTTAAAAGCTCTGGGAAAGAGACCAGGAGCACTTATGAGTTGAGCTGTTCTGAGTGTGGCAGGCTTAGTACATCTTTAGAAACAACACATTATGAAATTTACATATACACGAGTCCAGGGGACAGGGGGTGTGGAATTAAAAAAGGAGAGATATTTTCATATGAAACCTCCTGGTTATTAAAAAGTACTTCATTTTATTATGGAAAACAAGATCGCTGGCACTGTGTAAAGGAGGCAGAAAGCACCTGTGTGCCTTTTATGCTCTAGTCGCCTCATGCCAGCAACCAATGGAAGCTCCGCGCCTCTCAGAAATCTCACTCACCTGGCCTCCTCATTAACTGTGTGCATTCGGCTATGGAAGCCAGAGTCATTAATAAACAATTTGGAAAGAAAGCTAATAAAAATCCAACAAAGTCAGCTACTAAAGACTGCGTTCTCAGCCCTCCCCATTTCCATTTCTAAAGCTTGCCACGTTGCATTATTCATTTTGGGTGACAGATTATCCCCTGGATGGAATGGGTGCCATTAAAGTGGGGAGGGAGATAAACAACCTGGTGCTAATCAAAACATCATTATTGAAGATACAGAGAGAGAAAGAGCTCTACCCTAAATGGACATCAGTGGGAAGAAATGTGTTCCTGCATCTTCATAAACAATGAAAAGAGCTAAGAGGAAATCAGTACGAGATGAGGCATTACTCAGCTGTTCTGCCTTGTTAACAATTGCCACCCAGAATCAGGCCAGGGAATAATACTAGCAAGCCTGCTTCAGATTGACCCAGGGAGCAGGCAGGGTCCATTCCTAGGAGGCCTAGCTGAAGGAAAGCCTACACACAAGGACTACACAGCAAAAGGAGCTGCATTACATAAAATGAAAAGAATAAATCTGCCACGCAAGTAGCCACCCTCTTAAGGATGGTAGCCCATATGTTTTAGCCTTCAGGGCCAGGATAGCTACTCATCCCTCCCTGTCTCTCAGAGTGGAAATTAACTGGAGGCCAGTTACCGTATTTATTTATGACATTTATTTCTCACCTTTCCCTCCAAGAAGTCCAGGGCAGCATACATAGTCTCTCTCCTCCCCTATTCTTATCCTACTCAGGCAGAGAAACAGTGACTGTCCTAAGTATCATGTCTGAGTGGAGATTGGGACCTGGCAAGGAGAAGGTATCCTCTTCTCTTGAATGTGGCCCATGACCCTAAGAGATTCCACCTCTCTCTTTCTGCAGGGGGAAAAAGAGCTTAAACACTAATTTAAACACTAATGCTTTGGATCCAACTAATGAGATGTGCCAGCTTTATTGGGTCTCTGATCTAGCTACTACACACCGGTACCCCAACTTGCAACCTTACACCCAGTTGCTTGGGAGCCCAGGCCATTTAAAAACAGCACTCAGTATCCCTAGGAAATGTTTCGGAAGATTTGCATCAATTAAGTTCATGTGATTAGGCAGAGGGGACACTCTAAAACAGGAATAGGGAACCAGTGACCCTCCAGATGTTTGCTGGACTGCAATGGCCACCATCATCCTTGAGCATCAGCCCCGCTGGCTGGAACTGATGGGAGCAAAAGCATCACCTGGAGGACCAGCTTTCGTAGCCCTGCTTTAAAAGGACAGCAAGTTTCCATCGTTATAATTGATAGACTAAGCAACTAGAGCTTTAGTTGATTCATAGGAAGGGGACAATTTTCATCACGGAGAGGAAATTTCTCATGTAAATTAAAGGCAGCAAATTAAGGGCATGTTTTGGGAGGGGGTTGGAGTACTGAGTGCCAGTGTGGTGCTGTGCATAAGTCGGAAGAACAGCCTTTGGCAACCTGACAAGCCGTTTTGCACTACAACCAAATTAGTTTTCTGCTAAACATTTGTCTCCCGGCATTCCTTGGATGCAAAAGGTGAATATGACCTAGCTGCCTTTCACTAAGTCTGTGTGGAACTCTGCTGGCCAGTTGTAGTGTTAAAAGATGCAGTTCTTTTGCAACTCTAATGTAGATTTGTTTTTTGCATATGCAGGTCACCCCAGTGTGTGGCTCCTGGTGTGCGGTAGGCAATTGATTCTGCGCATGACACAATGGTAGGTTTCTTAACAATCCAGGCGGATGACTTCAGCTTCTATCCCCAACATCTTGTGTTAAGGCTGGGAGTGTTCCCAAACTGAAACTATGGAGGAGAGCAGCTGTCCACCAGGGCAGACAATACTTAGCTGGATTGACCAATGGCCTGACCTGGTAAATGGCAGCTTTCTTTGTTTACTTTACCCATCAATTTGCACCTGAGCCACTATTTCAACCTAGAATCTTGGGGTTCTAATTTTGTTTTCAAAAAGTTGCTCATATAAGCCTCTCAATCCCTGGTGTCATGAGCAGACTAGGGATGGGAAGGCTAAGGTGCTGACCTTTAAAGCCCTAAACGGCCTCGGTCCAGTATATCTGAAGGAGTGTCTCTACCCCCATTGTTTTGCCTGGACACTGAGGTCCAGCTCCAAGGGCCTTCTGGCAGTTCCCTCGCTGCGAGAAGCCAAGTTACAGGGAACCAGGCAGAGGGCCTTCTCGGTAGTGGCACCCACCCTGTGGAACGCCCTCCCACCAGATGTCAAAGAGAAAAACAACTACCAGATTTTTAGAAGACATCTGAAGGCAGCCCTGTTTAGGGAAGCTTTTAATGTTTAATAGGTTATTGCATTTTAATATTCTGTTGGAAGCCGCCCAGAGTGGCTGGAGAAACCCAGCCAGATGGGCAGGGTATATATAATAAATAATAATAATAATAATAATAATAATAATAATAATAATAATAATAATTAGTGTTCATGCCCCCACAATGCTCACCAGATGAACCCTGGCATTTTGTTTATTTTTATTTATTGCATTTTGTACCCCACCTTTTTCTCCAAGGTTCTCCTCTTCCCCAGATTATCCTCACAACAACCCTGTGAGGTAGGCTGAGAGGCAGTGACTGGCCCCAAGGTCACCCAGTGAGCTTCATGGCA
The DNA here is from genome assembly GCF_964188315.1 of Podarcis muralis. Lineage (NCBI taxonomy): Eukaryota > Metazoa > Chordata > Lepidosauria > Squamata > Lacertidae > Podarcis > Podarcis muralis. The sequence goes on from NC_135661.1 coordinate 18,048,758, forward strand.
GAGTTGGGATTTGAACCCTGGTCTCCCAAGTCCTAGTCTGGCACTCAGCCCACCACACCAGCTCTGCAGCAAGTGAGCCTAACCTACATCACAGGGATGTTGTGAGGACAAAGGGCAATTTATCTTACAAAGAGCTCTGAAGAGAAAGCATTACCTTGTTCTCCTGGGGCTCAGAGGTGAAAGCAGAAGCAAGGGTCAGGTCAGGTCAAGTAGAGCCAAGCAAAGCAAGACCCCAGGGGGGCCTGAGGGCTGAGAAAGGGAAGTTGTTGTCCCAGAAAAGCTTAAGAAGGTTGACAGGGCCTTCCCCCCAGTGGCTCCAGCCTGGTTCCCCAGAGATGCTGTCTGACAAGGGCCTATAGCCAACTCTGCAGCCACATGGATAATGGGAGGCTGGGGTGGTGGAAGAAGAGGTCTGAGAGCTATCTTCCCCCAATTGGATTTACAGAAGGGAACAAGGCAAGGATGTCCATTATCTCTGCTACTTTTCATTCTGGTCCTAGAAGTGTTGCTTAGAGATATTAGGCAAGATGAGAGGATTGTGGCAATAAAGATTAAAAAAGAAACTAAGAGCATATGCTGATGACAATGTTAACTCTGGAAAGGCCATTGCAGGGAGCAGGAACTCTTACGGACAAACTAAATGACTTCGGTACATTAGCAGGTTTTAAGACGAACCACCAGAAATTGAAAATTTTAACAAAGAATATGACAGCAGAAAACCAGAAGGTTTTGCTGGAGAAAACAGGGCTTCAAATTGGAAAAAAAAAAAGTTAAATACTTGGGTATCACTATGACAAATATGAATTGTACATTGTTTCAAAATAAATATGTAAAAACATGAACTAAAGGCAATTATAATAGGTAATCGAATATATTATTCTCTCTCTCTTTCTCTCTCTCTCTCTCTCTCTCTCTCTCTCTCTCTCTCTCACACACACACACACAGACACACACACACACCCTGAACAGGACTTGTTCACAATAACATGTTCCTGTAACATGTCACTGAATGTCATGGGTCCCATGGTGCCAACCAGGCTGGGAACTGGGGCACAGAAGGCGTAGACTCATGTTGACTTCAATACATTTTTTAAAAATAAAATAAAAAATGAACAAATGCTGTGAATCAGCTCTACCGATGAAAAAAACCCCACGCAGAATTAAATGAATGAGAGTTTTTGGGGCCCGTGAATCATAACTCCTCTAGAGGGCAGCACTCCATCACAGAGACAGCTGAGCCCCAGTGACGAAGGCAGCGAATCCTTCACCCTTTCTCTCTCCCTCGCTCTCTGTGAAATAAATCCATCAAGACTGCTGGGCTCTCCCAGAGCGGTTTGTTCACACAAGCACAAACTGCATTTGATTTGTCGTCACTCGATTACTTAGAACATGACGCCTTGCAGGTGAATTGAGTGAAGTGAATCCGCTGAAAAGCATGGCGTTTGTCTGTGCCGTTCAATTTGCAATGCTTCATACATGAAATTTAGAGCTGAGAGTGAAAACTCAAGTGTGGGAGGGGTAGAGAGAACAGATTATGTTTGCCAGTTTCAGGGACTGGAGCTTCTTCCGAGTCCATTCCAGGTGTCTGGTTGAAATGACTGGACAACTGGAAATGGCCCAAAATCAATATGGGGCTATGGCTAAAGTTTCCTTGAACCTGTCACTTACCTAAAAAAGTAGATTGGAGATACATTTTTCTTTCTTTCTTTCTTTCTTTCTTTCTTTCTTTCTTTCTTTCTCTCTCTCTCTCTCTCTCTCTCTCTCTCTCTCTCTTTCTTTCTTTCTCTTTCTTTCTTTCTTTCTTTCTTTCTTTCTTTCTTTCTTTCTTTCTTTTTCTTTCCCTTCCTTCCTTCCTTCCTTCCTTCCTTCTTTTTAAATGACTTATAATCATAGCACTGTGAAGTTGGAAGGAACCCCAAGGGACATCTAGTCCAACCCCTTTGCAATGCAGAAATCAACACTGAAGCATCCCTGACAGATGCCCATCCAACTTCTGCTTTAAAACCTCTACTGAAGGAGTGTCCACCACCTTCTAAGGGAGCCGGTTCCACTGTCAAACAGCTTTTACCATCATGAAGTTCTTCCTAACGCTTAACCAGAAACTCCTTTCTTGTCATTTGAATCCATTGGTTTGGGTCTTACTCTCTGGAGTAGCAGAAAACAAGCTGGAGCCATCTTCCCTTTGACAGCCCTTCCGATATTTGAAGATGGCTATCATATCACCTCTCTGTCCTCCAGGCCTGATCCACATCAGGGGTGATAAAAGCCACGCCTTCCGTCTGCTAGAGGAGGCCTAGTGGGGTTTCTTGGAAACAATAGTATCCTAATGTTGGCAGGGCATCTGGAAGCTGTCGTTTTAATTTCCTACAATTCCCCAGGTATTGCACTGCTCCAAGGCATTGTGGGAAATGCAAATAGCAGCTCCCTCTAGAACTACCTGCCTGCACTGACTGGAGTACAGAAAACTGATTAAAGGGGAGGCATAAGTTGGGGTCCAGACCAGTAATTCTGGAGGACCCCCCCCCCCCCCAGTAATTGCCTGAAGGGAGGAATGGATGAATCCGCCCATTTTTTGTTTCCCCCCGTTTCTCATTTCTCTGATCATCAGTTCTCTGCATTACCACCTCAGTGTGCAATTTTTAAAAGTCCCCAGGGAAATTCATCAGCATTTTAGTGCAAATTTCTCCTAATATGCATTTTTCTGTGTGCAATTTTGCCCAGTATATAAACATTTCTGCAAGATCTTTCCCTTAACGCAATGCATTTCCCTTAACGCAATGCATACAAATCACATTTGTATGGACACTTTACCCCAGTATATGCATTTCTGAACATATTGCAGGGCCAGAGAACTGTACTGAAAAATTCTGAGCATTGCCATTTTTTTAGGGGTGGCTGTGTTTTCGTTCTCGTATTGTTTCGGAAAGCGCAGATCATAGAGGCTCACCTTTAAATGTGAAATCAAGCTAATCTGTCCCCCTTCCCTACCTGAGTGTCTGAACGTAGACAGGCCTTTCAAGAGCTCTTGAGGCAACAGCTGTTGGTAAACTCATATCTTAACAAGCCTATAAGGATTTTGATTGTGGGATTAGAAGCAATCCTCTCCAGCCCCCACCTTTCATCCAGAATTAGCTTCTTAACAGACTCAGGAAGGCTCCAGACTTCATCTCAACAGCTTATTAACTAACATCCAGGCAAATGGCAGGTGATCTTTATGCTTTGCCGCTCAGGTGCAGAGATTAAAAGCAAGGACTTGGATATGCCTGGATGTTTCTCTCCCTCCTGTGCAGGCCTCCGAGACGTCAGAGAGTTATACAACTCAACTCAAGAGGCATATGGAATGTAGGCTGGCCATCAAGGGAGCAGCAGCAGAGAATATTCAGAAGCTGTAATCCACTGTGACATTCCGGGGCTTAAATTTGAGCACTGAAGCGAAAGTAATGAATGAACAAAGCCTGATTCACACACACACACACACACCCTTTTGTTTCTCAAGTGGTGGAATGACAGCAAAGATGTAAGCATGTGCAAGACTGGGCTGATGTTCTACCCGGTGGAACATCACAACAGGGAGAACTGCATCCAGGAATGTGAGTGAAGTGGTTCTGTTGGCAAAGGGGAACGCACTGTTCTTTCTTCAAGTGCTTAGAAATTCAGGGCTGTCTGTCGACATCCAGTTTGCTTGGGGGGAGGAGGACAGTGTCGTTGTTGTTGCTGCTGCTGCTGGCACCTGCCTGTGTCACGAGACAACAGAGTTTGCATCCAGGGTGCAGTCTAACCGCTGGAGAATCACAGCACCTGCTGTGGCTGCAGAGACAGGTAACTCATAACTGCTGCCTCCCACATTCTTTCTGCAGGGTTGGCTGCACCAAAGTGAGCTCTCTGGGATGCAAGCCTGGGTAGTGTGTAGGGAGGTCCTGGGCTGCCCAGACGACATGACCCACCTCGCAGCCTCAGTCGTCAAAAGGAATGCTGAGCAATCTGTTTGGCACCAGCTTGGCTGCAGGAGCCGCTGGAAGGAGGCCCGTCTAGTCCAGCATCCTGTTCTCACAGTGGCCAACCAGATGCACATGGGAAACCCACAAGCAAGCAGGATTTGAGTGCAACCTCACTCTCTCCCCCCTGTACCATTTCCAGCAACTGGCATTCATGGGCACACTGCCTCTTGACAGTGAAAGTGGAACATAGCCTTCTCTTCCGTGAACTTTTCTAATCCTCTAAGCCATCCAAATGATCTCATGCATAGACTCAGCATCCGTTCTGGCTGTGTAGAAACAAACACAATGAAAAAATGTACTGGGCCCCCTACAGTCCCCCTCAGGGCAAGGGTAGCCAACATGGTACCTTGCAGGTGTTTTTTGACTCCAGGTCCCATAAACCTCAACCAGTATTGTTAACGGTCAGGGCTAATGGGAACTGTGGTGTGGCATACCTGGGAGGTGCCATGGTGGTTGCATAGCCTAAGGTTACCAGGTTTTTTCCAATGAATCCAGGGACACTTTAATTAATTAACCGCCTTTCAGAGCAGCCCCATCCCAATTCCTACTTGTGTGCAAGCAGGAGGGGGCAGGGATCTCTCAGGCAGCGCAATGCCTTCCTTCCCATCGGAACTGCCCCAATCCCATTCCTACTTGCGTGCAAGCAGGAGGGGGCAGGGATCCCTCAGCTGGGAAGGGAGGCTTCCCGTTGCCTAACTGAGAAATCCCTGCCCCCTCCTGCTGGCAGCCAAGCTCTGATAAGCAGCATGAAGCCTCCCTTCACAGCTGTGAGATCCCCACCCCGCTCCTGCTTGCACGCGAGTAGGAGTTGGGAGGCTGCTCTGAAAGGCAGCATGAAGCCTCCCTTCATAGCTTATTTGCTGGGGTCAGGGAAGGTGGAGGCAGCCCAGAAGCTGCATCTTAGAGCCCCTGCACCACCATTGTATGGGGAGTTCCAAAGCCAGCCAGAGCCAACTGCTCCGGGCTGCTGAGAGGCTGCCACTGCTGCATTTCCTGGGGACATTAGATGAAATCTGGGGACATTCCGGGGATGGAATTTGTCCGGGGACTTATTCACAAATCTGGGGACTGTCCCGGGAAATGGGGACATCTGGTAACCTTTAGCCTAGCCTACCTTTTGGATTTGGGAGGATCACTGCACTTTTCTGCTGCTGGGGATTGCTTTGCACAGAAAGAAATATTGCGTCTGGCTCACCTTGTGTTCAAAAAGCCCTCTCAAAATTATCCACCTTGTTTGTGGGCATGGATATGGGGAGGGGAGCATTTGACTGGATTTCTCAGGGTGGGGGAGAAATTCTCCAACTGTTTCTGAGGAGTGAAGCACAGGCTCTTCCTATTCTTCTCTCTCTCCCCCTCCCCCTCTCCCTCTTATTTGCTGCTACTACGGCAAACTGGCTTGGTAGCCAGGTCACTGCTTTGTATTCTCCACAATATCCTTTCTAGGTATTTGAGGGTGGGGGGTGGGAGCCCCTATAAAAAAAACCATAACATTTGAGAACATACAAAGATAATTCTGCAAAGTGGTTTTCATTTTCTATAGAGTGAGAAAAAGAAAAATGTCAGAAATTCTCGGAGGGGTCTTTATGGAAATTATGGTTCACCTCTTCAACACGATGACAAAGACAGTGAGTCCCTGATTCAAATCCTCACCTCAGCTACAAGCTCATAATGCAGCTGGGGAAGGACTAAAGCTCAGAGAGAGAGAAAGAGAGCATCTGCTTTGCATGCAGAAGGTTCAATCTCCAGTATCTCTGGTTGGGTCTGAGAAGGACTCTTGAGTGAAATCCTGGAGAGCAGCTGCCAGTCAGTGTAGACAATACTGAGCTAGATGCACCAAGAGTCTGGCTCAGTATAAGGCAGTTTCCAATGTTCCTGTGTTGCCTTAGAAAAAGCCGTCCTACTTATGTGATATATCTGTTGCAAATGCAGATACCTTAACAAAAATACACTGGCAGCCGATAATAAAAAGCAACGAGCTTCGTTCGCACTGCGTGCCAATTTCACTGTTGTTTGTTTTTTAAGCCCTTCTGATAATTAAAGGGCAGATTATCAGAAGGTCAGCCCAGAGTTAAGCGTTAACCAAAACAGAGAACAGCGGTGGTGTGTATGAAAAATCGCTCTTCATTTCCCCTGCAGGAGCTACGGACCAAGAAAACAACATCATCTGAGATCAGATTAAACATGTTGTTTTCACAGGCAGATCCCGATTGAGACACGGGAGGCAGCAATTCATCCCCCTTCTCCTTTCATTCATGAGCAGAGAGCCAGAAATGCCCTCTGAATGAAAGGTGGGCTTAGAAGCAAAAGGAAGAGGAGGGAGCCAGCATAAAAAGCAGAAAGGACTTAGCCCAATTAGCCAGAGCATCTGTTCACACCACACTCTTCCTGTGCAAGTATCCAACCTGGCCCCACAGCCAGTCCTCGCTGGATAGACTATAGTGGACATTTGACCTCAATAGAATCAGAGGAAGGATTAGCACCAAGGCACCCCCCCCCCCAAAAAAAAACCCAGGGTCCAAGTGTTGTATCTGTTGGGGACTGCTCTCCTCCCAAGGAAGAATCATAGAATTGTAGACTTGGAAGGAACCACCAGGTTCTTCTAGTCCAACCGGCTGCAAGACATGAATGTTTTGCCCAACACTGGGGCTTGAACCCGTGACCTTGAGATGAAGAGTCTCATGTTCTACTGACTTAGCTACCCCAGCGTTACTGGCAGCTGCTTCCTCATGATGCTTCATCAGGTTTGATTCGGAAGGCACAAAAGCCTTGCCAGTGAACTCTCTCACACACATAGCAAGTTGCCTTCTACAGATTCAGACCACTGATGCATCTAGCTCAGTATTGCTTAAGTTGATGGGTGACAGCTCTCCTGAGTTCAAGACAGGGAGCACCTGGGGATGCTACAGACTGAACCTGGCGTCTTTTGTATGCAAAGCAGATCCTCTTCCACCCAACTATGGCCCTCCTCCCTGAACTTGGCTTCTTGGAACCCAGTTGCATCTGCTTTTCATTTTAGAAAAAATCCCGAGGCGTAGATGGCAGCCATAAATTGCTAATAATGGTGGCCTCTTTGAAATGCTCTCCCCATTTCCCTCTCCCGCCCCCAGGCAAACACACTCAACAGCTTCTGATCAAGCTAGCAGCAGTTGCTGTCTCGGAAACAAACAGGTATTAAATAGTTTAGCACAGTGGGGATAAAAAAAAGAAGAGTAACAACAACAGAACACCAGTTCTCTTTGCATCAGTGTCCTTCGCGCATCTGGTGGTACGAGAGAAGGCACATGCACACATACACAAAGGGGTGGGCAATCTGGGCAGACAATAAATATTTGTCATGATTAACAGAGAAGCCAATGACTGCCCCATTAGTGCTCAAGCTCAATTGTCCTCGCGGAGGAAAAAGCCAGAGCGGTGATCAGTCAGGATTAACTGTGTTATTAGGGATCAGCCACTAGGCAGCTTGCTTCCACATGATTCTGTATTTGCACTTGATGCGGCACACGGCAGTCCCGCTGGTGACATATTGGGGGAGATGGGGACAGGCGGTGTCTCACCTCCTGAGGCATTTATGGGGCAGGTCTCCGGGTTGCAATCCAGCAACCCTGCCTCAGAGCGTACAGTATGAGTCCAGTGGATTTAGCCCAGACACTTCCAGCTGAAGGTCCCTAGAGAACTTTGTATGTAATGTGAATGATCAATTGACTTCTTTTTCAGACACCACTTTCTTTGGATGAAAGTATCATCTCTTTGGTCTTTTTTTGCAGGAGGGGGGATAGACTTACAGGAGGCTGAAGCAAGAAGTTCAACTCAATTTGCATTTGAATGAGAAACCACCCAATTCACACTTTTTGAATCGGCATGCAATTGGAAACACAGCCATCCTTCAAAATTCTCAGTTCTCCAAATTTTGTAGATGCAGTTCCCCAAGCACACAATGTGTACACAGATCACAGAATCATAAAATTGTAGAGTTGGAAGGGACCCTAGGGGCCATCTAGTCCAACCCCCTGCAATGCAGGAATGCATGTATGCATAAAATGCATCCCTAAGTGAATGTCCAAACATGCATTATATTGGAGAAAATTGCTTGTACAAATGTTTATATGAATCAAAACTGCATACAAACATGTTATCTCTGGGATAAATTCTCACTAAAATGCTGGCAATTTTTTCCTGAGGATTTTTAAAACAACGGCAACAAACTGCTGTAGAAATGTGAAGAATGGAATTTAAGATTGCAAAACATGAGAAACTGAAGTTGACAGATTCATCCATCCCTAAGCCTCCCCCCCCCCGCCCAAAACCCCCCCTCCTGTTCCTTCCCCATGGCAGATCCTGTTCTCCACAGGCAGAATCCTTAATACCTGTTGGCCCCTTAGTAGGAAATTATCCGGCAAGAATAGCCAAAGAATAAAGAGAACATTTAAGCATGCCAAAGCTGAGAAAGAAAGAAAGAAAGAAAGAAAGAAAGAAAGAAAGAAAGAAAACTACTCAGGAATAGAAATACCAAATAATGACACAAAAAAGAGACCTATCCCAAAATAGATGGATTTCTCAGACTTCAGCTGCTATTTTAAAGGCGACGGAGAATTGTGTGGGTGTTTGTGTTTACAAACAAAAGGATGCTGCTACTCTAAAAATACAGTCAGATTTATCCAAGCACAACTAACACTGCTAATAGAACAACTCACGCTAATGGGAAGAGTCAGCCCTGCTGAGGCAACACAACGGCGTTTATGTTGACATTAGTGGAGCGGTGCAGAAAAATGGCCCAGAGTACCTTGGCAGAGAGGCAGCAAAAGGGCTAATAAGAGGAGTAATAACTCCCTTGCTCTCTGAAAGCAGAGCACTACTGAATGCAGGTTTGTTTTTTAAAAAGAAAAGGCAGATGGTACAGTCCTCCCAGGAGAGTACTGATTGCAGGTGGCTTTGTCAAGGGGAAAGGCAGGGTAGCAAGACCACCACCCTATCCATCAGTCCAACGAGGACCACAAGAGATTTGGTTCCTCCCCTCAAATAACCGTTTACAACCTCAGCTATTCCACCTACATTTATCAGAAGCAGAGGTCAGACAGCAAGGACTGGCTGGGTCCGACTCCGGGATTAAATCACTTCCCACATTCTCTAATTTCCCAGGGTTCCTAGGAGATCAGGGCATGTATGCGGTAGTGTCTAGGACCTGTCATGGGTGTCCCCCACCCCCTCACATTGTTGATGGGAGACTGAAGGATGGAAAGAGAAGTGGGAGCAGGAGCAGTGGCGGAGCAAGCCGATTGGGTGCCTGGGGCAGTGGGCGTGCCCTGCGCCCAGGGGCAGGGCCAGCCATCCATGGGGCGGGGCGAGCCAGGGTAGGATGCTCCGCAGGGCTTCTGAAGAGTCTGCCTACCTCCTCCCACTCAGCCGCCCTACAGCTGAGGGGGAGGTAGCGGGAGCACCGTTTGGGGCAGAGTGGAGCCTGTGGGCACCCAAGCCACCTCGTCACTCCCAGGAGAAGTGCGTGGCTCAGGCGTGCTGCAGGACCCGCAGTGAGTGCCGCCCGGCATTTTGTCACTCCACTCAGTGATGACACCCAGGGCAGCCCGCCCCAATGCACCCCCCTTCCTCCGCCCCTGAGCAGGAGGAAAGACTTGTGGCAAAATGCATCTCCTTTACATATTGTTCCTTAACTCTGAAGGGTTTTGATCTGTAATGGGCTCAAGGGACTAAGGCTGCATAGCACCATACATTTAAAGCACCTCTCTCTCTCTCTCTCTCTCTCTCTCTCTCTCTCACACACACACACACACACACAGAGAGAGAGAGAGAGAGAAAGAGTGCTACAATTCCCAGCACCTTTAAACTACAATTCCTAGAATTCTTTAGGGATGTCTTATGCTTAAAACGGGACGCAGGTGGTGCTGTGGGTTAAACCACAGAGCCTAGGGCTTGCCGATCAGAAGGTCGACGGTTCAAATCCCTGCGACAGGGTGAGCTCCTGTTGCTCGGTCCCTGCTCCTGCCAACCTAGCACGTCAAAAGCACGTCAAAGTGCAAGTAGATAAATAGGTACTGCTCTGGCGGGAAGGTAAACGGCATTACCGTGCACTGCTCTGGTTCACCAGAAGCGGCTTAGTCATGCTGGCCACATGACCAGGAGAGCTGTACGCTGGCTCCGTCGGCCAATAAAGTGAGATGAGCGCTTCAACCCTAGAGTCGGTCACGACTGGACCAAATGGTCAGGGGTCCCTTAACCTTTACCTTATGCTTAAAACACATATGGTGTCTATACAGTGTCAGAAAAATTTATTTCCAAATGCATGCCATTCCCAAAAATTTTCAGCCTTGCCTAAGGAAGGTTCTGTTGACATTTGTTTCGGTTTCTCTGGATATTATTATATTTATTTTTGAGATGGAGAGACCAGATTTGCACACAGTATTATAAACATGGGCCCACAATGGAGCTACAACACGACAGATGCAACATTAGAGGTTGATCTTTTGAGAGCTTTAAGGGTACTGGAATTATGCCCCATACTTATTGGATTTTCTTCAGGAAGCATATAAAGTATAGATGGAATATGCTTGCTATATAAGGCGATGGAGACCTCGGCCTAACAGGGCCTTTGAATCTGCAAACAAGGGGGATTAAAGGTGTCTGTTCATGTGTTTGTTTGATTGTTTGTTTTTTGTTCCTCAGGGAAACAGCCATTGCAAATGTGTTTGCAATGTGAAACAACTGAAATGGTCCTGAACGCGATTCTCCACTTGTCTTTTGTGGCAAAGCAGATGAGGCAACAAACAAACCCAAGAGCACAAATTTTTTTACCTTCTTGAAATCATGCTTGTTGCCAAGTTTCCCAGAGGGCGTCATGGTGGTCACTGTGAAATTATTTGGGTCTTCGCAGTCGCGGATTTTGGATTCCTTGATCAGAGAGTCCAGCTTCTTCTTTGCGATGTTCTCCACTCGCTTCCGATTGGTCGAGGCCTGCAGGTAAGAAAGGGCAGGCTGGGGGTTAAGACACACAGGAGAGCTGGACACTTGGATTCTAGCCCAAAGCCTACTAAAACATTACAGAAACGTTAAATGAAAAGGAAACAGACTACGGCAAGCTCTACATTTGCTTAAAATAAACTACATGCCAAGACTGGATTGGTAGTCTCATGGGACATATCCGCACTACAAACAGATGCTGGTTTTACACAATCATTGCTTCCCCCAAGGAATCCTGGGAAATATTGTTTGGTCGAAGATGCTGAGCACCCTCTGTTTGAGATCCCCAGCCCTCGTTCCCAGGGAATGACTGGTAACTCAGTTTGAGTCTGCAGCATGGATATAGCCCCATGATTTCTACACTGGGCAGCAAAGTTATCATTCTATTCCTCTTTGCTAGAATGATAGAATTCTTCTTGATACCCAGGAGAGGTATTCTGAAGTGCCCTCAACAAGACAAATTCCTTTGGTGGAAAAGTGCCTCGAATGTGTTGTCTGTGATCAAACAGAGTGATGTTGTTGAAAGGAAAAGCGAAAAGCACATATTTTTAAGAATACTTTGCAAAACTGAAAAGGAACCAAAAAAAAAGAGGTGGAGGGAGGAAACTACTGTTAGCAACAAGAACAACTTTGACGAGACATGCTTTGTTACCAAGCCACTAGTGTTCTCCCCGGAACAGAAGGAAACCTTAGCAGACTCATCGTCGTGCAGTTTTTCCAAGGCTTAAATCACTTGCAAGGGAGCCAAATACTAGCCATTAAAGGTAGCTGGACCCATAGAGAGAAAAATTGTGATTGAGATAGAGGTGGCCAAGGGTACTCGATGTGGAATCTATCATAAGTCAATGGTAGGTAGGTCATAATTCAGTGTAAAAGAGCAATATGCTGAACATATACAGAGTGAAAGGCTTAGGGTTCCCCACCCCTTTAAAATGCAATCCCATGTATGCTTACCCAGAAGTAAGTCCTACTTCAATGGGGCTTCCTCACTAAAAAGCGTATTTGCAGACTCTATTTTTTAAACCATTTTAATATACAGTTAGGTATGAGGCAAATCAGAAATTCAGCACCAAGTCCCTGTCAATCATCTCAGAATCTTTGCATTCATTGACCAACATAGGGTATCCTTAGTCCTCCATTGGTATTATGGAACTGGTGATTCAGATCCAACTCAGAGCACCACAGCTATTCTTATTACAGTGGTACCTCAGGTTACAGACGCTTCAGGTTACATACTCCGCTAACCCAGAAATAGTACCACGGGTTAAGAACTTTGCTTCAGGATGAGAACAGAAATTATGCGGTGGTGGCACAGCGGGAGGCCCCATTAGCTAAAGTGGTACCTCAGGTTAAGAACAGTTTCAGATTAAGAACAGACTTCCAGAACAAATTAAGTTCTTAACCCGATGTACCACTGTATTTAGATAGCATCTCCAGAGCGATCAAAACACTCCACATGCACAATATTTGTTTTAGACAGGAAAGTGGCCCAAGTATGTCTCATCCAATATATTAACCACACCTTGAGGATCCTTACGCAAAGACAACAGCTCTATCCATTTATGAGGAGGAGGTATTAGAAGGCTTGTGGGAACCCTTGAGGTTTGAAGTAGTACCAAAAATCTTTAGAAAAATAATGTAAGAGAACACACATGTACATAAGCACCCTTCCCCCACTATAAAACAAACCCAGTCCAGTGAGGAATGAGGTTGTTCAATTGTCAGATGATGTTGAGAAATGGGGTGGTGAAAATGGGGAAGGGGAATGGAATGGGATCTTTAAAATGACATGGCTGGCTCAATGAACAGCAGCACTCCACATCAGCATTTGAGTTTTCTCTTAATACATGTAAGTGGGATCTGAAGCAAACAGACTCCACTTAGATGTATTAAGAGCAAACTCAAATTATGAGATATGCTGGCTGTGTAGCCCAAACAGGGTTATTGAGAAACAAAAGGGATACTCAGAATGCTTGAAGGACCCCCAAACTTTCCAAAAGTACAAAAACTCTTTTTTTGGGGGGGGGGGTGGAACAGCCAATAAAAACTGTGAATGCTCTGTGGTCACAGAATGATGAATGTCTGCTGGGATGGAGAATGGGATACCAGGCAGGGGAACAGAATGGAGTGTCCTGGATATGGGCTGAGCCAGCTGGCTGCAATATCAAGCAGGAACACTCCACACAGCAACTTTCTTGCAGCAGGTCCCACATGTAATAAATAGAATCTTGTATTTTTGTCCACAAAAGAGAGAGTGAGAGACGGAATCATATGGGGAATGCTTTGAGCTCTCAGAAAAAAACGTATCTTCTAAAAGCATAGTACTGTTATATATTCTGGAGCTTCTTTGTAGATTATGCATCAAAACTTTCCCCACGAAAACAGGGTTGGAAGCCACCCTGGGATCACTTTTCACTGCAGAATTCATTCAGAAATAGACCTACAATGTCATTCTCCTACTTTACTGATATCTGCCTGGCAGTGAGCCAGCCCCCCAAATTTCAGGCACGTCACTGCAGTTTTCACTCTGCAAATAACAACAACAACAATAATAATAACAACAACCACACAAAAAAAATTCCAAGAAAACCAAGTGAATCTTCCAAATGGAGAATATGCTTAAAAAGAAACAACAAAGAAAAACAGGCAATGTTAACTTACTGGGGTAAAATAGAGAGTCTGATGTGGTGTTTTGAGCCCGAATCAACCCAGGCAAGGAATTTGAGTGCCCTTCTCCTGATACTACACACATGGCTTTGTTTTCGGACATTTTACAATCCTGAAACATCCCGTGAATTGACTTTGGCCAGAAAAAATATACCATAAACTGTATCATTCATTTTACCCAATGTCGATTTTCTACTACACTGGAAGTTGTGCAGGGTAGAAAACGACCTCATAAAACTGCCTGGTTTTCAGCTTCCTTGGAAGAGGGTTAAATGGCATATGATGCACAGTAGGAATACGTGTGCATCTTTCCTACCTGTTGGCTCTAACTTCCAAGCAACTTGCACCTTCAGAAGAACACAGCCTATGCTTTCTTAATTAGTCACCGAATGGGGATTAATGGTATCAAAATACCAGCTGTCAGTTTCCGTGCTTTCAAAGTGCCGTTCAAGAGCAGGGCCTGTCAAACGCATCTGGAAACCCAGATGTTGCTTGCAGAAAGTTTTGGTTTGTTTGTTTTTTTCTCTTTTTAAAGCAGATGAAACAAATTGAAAGCTAATGAAGACAAAGATGCAACACAAAGTGAAGGTCCCTGCTCCGGCTTTTTAAAAAAATGCAATTTAAACAAAATCAAAAGGAAACATTAATACAATACAGATGGGCCCCTTCAGAAGGAATGAAGATTTCTCCTCTCTTAGTTTCATCTTCCCAACTTTCCTCCAAGACTTTTTCTTTTCTTTTTCTGTGGGGGGTAGGAAGGGCAGAAAGGAAAATGAAATTTCATCTCCTCTCATCGCTAAAGGCTGATGCTTGAGTGAAGCCCAGGAATATTCGCAGCAGGCAAACGGCAACAGATTCAATTGGGTTAAGTATTGATTTTCTATAGTGTTTGCACAAGCTATTGAGAAAACAGACAAAATTACTTTCTACTCCCGTTGCTTCTAGGGCTTGAACCTCATGCTGGCATTTTTAGCCTAGTGAGCAACCTGGGAGGGGGTTCCTCACACAGTTGCAGCCTTGCAAGCCAGGCAAAGGGAGCTGTCCAGAAGGAGGAGGTCCTGATGCTAAGCAGTTGAGAAGCTCTCCAGAAGGCTCCTGGCTAGGAGCAGGTCGGCCTTGGAGGCTCTTGGGTCACAAGTTTCCAGTCCGCAACTGGAAGTTTAAGCCAAGGATGGAGAAGCTGTGCTTCTCCAGATGTTGCTAGACAGCAGCAATTATGAGCCCAGCATAGCCAATAGTCAAGAATCATGGGGATTCTAGCCCAACCACATTTAGATGGCCACAGGTCCCTTGCCCTGGTGCTGAAGTACTTGGCCTGGCTACGCCCACCCTTCCACATGCACCATAAGAACACAGGAATACCCTGCTGGATCACAGGTTGCAGCCTCTGATAGTTCTACCCTCCAGTCCTCTTTTAAAGCCACCCAAAAGTTGGTGGCTATTGCTGCTTCCTGGTCTGTGCGACTCCCACCATTTAACTATGCACTGCATGAAGAAGGACTTCCTTTTATCCATCTTGAACCTTCCAGCATTCATGGTCCTGGTCATGCTTATGGCCAGGCTTCTTTCTTCCAGATTTGTATGACTTGGAATGCCTCCTGCAAGCACTTGTACTGCCAAGAACAATTATCAGTTCACACAGGATGTGAGCCCGTTGCTCAGATGTGTGGCTCGTATCCACCAGCAGCCATTTGTCCAAGTTTGTGGCCCCAGTTTTATGGAACTTCCTTCCACTATAGGTCAGACAGCAACCCCCTCCCTGGCAAACATCTGGCATCTATTGAAAATGTTTCTTTTGATCCCACCAGGCATTTAAAACTGAATTCTGATATTATAGTTTAAACTGATTTTTATTATCATTGTTATAAAGCCGCTTGTACACCACTTAGAAACCATTGTTATTAAGCAATATATTAATGGATGCAATAAATAAAATTTAAACAAAGTGCACCTGTGTGAGACAGAACGATGGCCTGAGTTTTAACCGGTCTCTGATCATGAACAGGTGTGTGTTTTGTTTGGATTTAGCACAATTTGAGTTTCATAGTTTTGCTGAGCATTTTAATGTTCCAATGCGATAGGATTCACAACACCACCACCCAGTATCTCTCTCACCCACCCTACCACACCACACCCCTGTTTCAGCACAACTGTGGTTTGGTAACGCAGCAATTTTCTACACTGCTTCAAAGCTAAGCAGGCTATAACTCTATGACCGACAATCTGCTTTTACCATACCTTCCACTTTGAAAGGGTGCAATGGGTCAGGAAAGAAAAGGAGACAAAAAGTCATCAGAGGGAATGTCAGACATCACAAAAGAACTGATAGCTGGGTTGACAAGGTCTAAGAGAAGCCCCCACCTCCAGTACAGCACAGGTCTAAAAAGTTTGTCCTCCAAGGAAACACTCAGGAGAACCAAGAGGCAAAACTTTTCCTGGACTGTTATAACTGCACCTTTGAATAGCCCCCCCCCCAAAAAAAAAGAAATCCACCACATAGGAAAAAGGGCATGTCAAGGAGGCAGTAGAATGGAACCCTTTTTAAAATATCTGTGGCAAAGTATTGTTTTTCTTCTGAAAAATGCAAACATTCAAACAGGCAGTCCTGTTTGACCTGCGACCTTTAGCAGTCCAGGAAATGCTTTTCTTTGTTATTCTGCTGAATGGATAAAGGTAAAAACAAGAGGAATGTAGCAATAAGAAGGTGAGGGTAAGAGATAGCAAATCTGGAAGAAAAAAAACAAGAGTAAACGTACTACCAAAACCCCATCATTTTCTCCAATGCTGCCCGCTTCAAAAAATGGTATTTGATGATGATTTTTTTTATTAAAAAAACCCCCACACATACCTGCCTGTTTAAGATCAGAATCTCCTATTAGCTCAAGCTCCACAAACTGGAAGCTTAACAGGCCTGCCCAGTTACCAGCAATGGAAGCTGGGGAACACCACCAATTCTGCTGGCTTACAACTTAACCTCCATGCTCCTCCCCACACTTTTCTCCTTGGTCTTTCAGGCCCAAATTTATATAGGCAAACTCCAAATGTTTTGGGACTACAACTCCCATCATCCCAGACCACTGGTCCTGTTAGCTAGGGATGGTGGGAGTTGTAGTCCCAAAACATCTGCAGGGCCGAGTTTGCCTATGCCTGCTATATGGGGAAGATGGGGAGCCTGCGACTGTCAAAGATTCCACACAACTGTCCTGGTTCTGTACTGCTTTTTGAAGCATCAGAGGCTCAGCGTATTGCTAGATCCTCCTGCTAAGATCATAACGCCTAAACACATGCAGACTCTTTTCGCCTCTAGGGAAAAAAAACCCATCTGCAGCAGTGTATTCCCGTCAAGCACATGCCATATGTTTTACCAGGCCCACAATCAAACCACTACACCACATTGCCTCTTTACTTTGGATAGGAGCACAGCGGTGGCACAGTGCAAAGTGGGCAGGGAGTATGGGCTAGTAGCTTGAGTGTTTGACTGGCTATGTGGTTCACAGGGATATATTGCCAGAGTAAATCTCTTTCACCATGATCTACAGCCCTTGATCACCATGAGATAAAACTCTGGAAGAGAACACCACTTTCCTCCTAGCAAATTTTCTGGAGGGGGAGGCTGTGTGTGTGTGTGTGTGTGTGTGTGTGTGTTTGTGTTTAAGTCTGGAGTGGTGTGTCTGTGAAGAGGGTTCTTGTGGGGTAAGATGTGTGGTGTGTTTCAGTAGGGCATACTGCTCAGTCGGTAGCTCAGCCGGTAGAGCATGAGACTGTTGATCCCAGGGTCATGGGTTTGAGCAACCCATTTCAGGGGGTTGGACTAGATGAGCCTCATGGTAACTTCAAACTCTACAGTTCTATGATTTTAGGGGGTGAAGAACACCCCGCCATAAAAGGGTGGGGTGTTCTTCACAGCTAACTAAGCACCCCACCCCAATTCCTGCAGAAACACCTTTACTCAGCTCAGCTTTAACACTGGTAAATGTTATTCACTAGATCAGTCCCAACTCCACTCTGCACCAACTTTTGCATTAAGGGCCCCCTTCTGCATTGTAATACTTACGTCTCCATTCATCAGTTTACAGTCATCTTCCATCTCATCGGCGCTGTCCTCATCAGACACTTCTCCTTCCTCTACATCTTCGCTAATGTTAGCTGGAAGTTTCTTCCCCTGGGAGGCAAAAGCATAATTAAGCTGCACAGACTAGAAATAAGAATCAATACAAAGTACTGTATTGATGGCATCTTAGCCAAGTGAGCATTAAAAAAAAATCACAGAAAGATACATGCACACATTCATTTTTTGCATTTTTATTCCATTTAAGGAGCTCAGGGTAATACACTCAAATAAGTCCATCTCCCTTATTTCATCTTCACAACAACCCTGTCAAGTAAGCATACCACTGTTTGGGCAGAACATAATTTCTAGCTGCCCCATTTGGGTACCAAAAGAGCAACATCTTCTAATGATGTTTGTGTCATTTTGAAAAGCCAAAACTTCAGCCAAGGCCCAGGTTGCTCTGATACCAATGCCTCAAAATGGAGGAGTCCAAAGCAGGCAGGGTTATATTTATTGACTGATAATCTTCACAGCCACCAAATCCTTTAAAAAAGGGCTGAATGACCTGAGGTGCTGGGTTATCCATTATGAGTGAAGAATCATCCCAGGTACTTATCAGAAGCTCCATCTAAATGAATCGCTTCAAAGATGGGAGAATTTCTTCAAGAGAGTTGCCATTGATCTCTCGCACTTGAAAATTCAATAGTCTATAAATGGCCACCGCCAGGAGCAGACTGGATGAAAATGCTTGGTGAAAGTTAACTGAACAATGTCAAGCTCTGCGTGATACACACAGGTAGTGTAGAGAGCACAGGTGCAGAATCTTGATGTCCTTGAGGCTCCACCTCCCAACCAGCCCCAACCAGCATGGTCAGTGGGCTGAGATGACACACGTTTCAGTCCAGCAATCTGGTGGGCCACATGTCCCATAGTCCTGTCTCTACCAGCCAAAGTGGCTGTGTTCTGCCTCCACTGCCATAGGCAGCAAGCCTCTGAGTATATCCGTGCCTGGGAATCACAAGAGAGTGCTGATACACTCAGCTCCTATAGGCACCTGACTGGCCACTATAGGGACAGATGCTGCACTAGATGGGCCATTGGCCTGATCCAGCAGCCTCTTCTTATGTCCTTATGATGAAAATCCATTCCCAGTAAGGTAAAGGACCGCTGGACGGTTAAGTCCAGTCGAAGGTGACTATGGGGTTGTGGCGCTCATCTTGCTTTCAGGCTGAGGGAGCTGGCATTTGTCTGCAGACAGCTTTCTGGGTCATGGGGCCAGCATGACTAAACCACCTCTGGCGCAATGGAACACTGTGACGGAAGCAAGAGTGCACAGAGATGCCATTTACCTTCCCACTGGAGCGGTACCTATTTATCTACTTGCACTGGCGTGCTTTTGAACTGCTAGGTTGGCAGGAGCTGGGACAGAGCAACAGGAATTCACCCCGTCGCAGGGATTTGAACCGCTGACCTTCCGATTGGCAAGCCCAAAAGGCTCAGTGGTTTAAACCACAGCACCACCCACGTCCTCCCAGTAAGAGTATGCACCGACCACAATATTCATTTTAGACCTCAATTCGGCACTATGGGAAACAGTCCAATTCTGTCTTGGGGGGCTGACCAATTTGATCCAGGTCCAAAAGAAACTAAGTTGTGTGCCTCCCCGTTCACTAAGGGCACTAAGGTGGTGTTATTACGGGGGGTTATTATATTATTATTGTTGTTATTACTACTGCTACTTTAAAAAAGAAAGCTCTAAGTTTTCTGATAACAGCTATAAGTTTGAAGCAAGCTTGTTTTCTCCTGCTCTGGAGCGTAGGACTCAAACCAATGACTTCGAGTTACAAGAAAGGAGATTCCGACTAAACATCAGGGAAAACTATCGGATAGTAAACTATCGGATAGTAAGAGCTGTTCAACAGTGGGAAAGTCTTCCTTGGGAGGTTGTGGACTCTCCTCCTTCCTTGGAGGCTTTTAAGCAGAGGGTGGATGGCCATCGGTCATGGATACTTTAGCTGAGATTCCTGCATTGCAGAGGGTTGGGATGGATGACCCTTGGGGTCCCTTTCCAACACTACAATTCTATGATTCCTTTTGGCACAGTTGGATAACATCTTAAGTCAGAAAAGCCTCTCACAGTGGATAAAGGTAAAGGGACCCCTGACCGTTAGGTCCAGTCGTGACTGACTCTGGGGTTCCGGTGCTCATCTCACTTTATTAGCTGAGGGAGCCGGCGTACAGCTTCCGGGTCATGTGGCCAGCATGACTAAGCTGCTTCTGGTGAACCAGAGCAGTGCATGGAAACACCATTTACCTTCCAGCCAGAGCGGTACCTATTTATCTACTTGCACTTTGATGTGCTTTTGAACCGCTAGGTTGGCAGGAGCAGGGATTGAGCAACGAGAACTCACCCCGTCGCAGGATTTGAACTGCCGACCTTCTGATCGGCAAGTCCTAGGCTCTGTGGTTCAACCCACAGCACCACCCATGGATAAAGACCAACAAATGCCAGACAAACAGCTCCATCAAGTTTGGGGCCAAGACTTTTTTTAAGACTCCAGGCCTTGGCTGTGGGACTCCACAGCATGTAACCAGCAACGCTGACCCTCTGTTGCTGGCCGAATTTTTTTATATGGGGGTGGGGAGGAGCTTCTATAATGTCTGTCAGCAGCTGATTTTACGGTTGAATGCCTGTTAAAAAAATGTTTTGCCCAAAATTGCTGTGAAATATTCAGGTTTGTCAAGTATTTTGATTCAAATGCTCCATATATATTTTTTACTTTGGAAAAAAATAGATAACCATGACTAACAGGGCATAGTTAAGGCTATATAAAAAAGAGAAATTCTCCTCTGTTGGCGTGACAGTGTCACTATGTGCTCAGAATGTCAGAGTGCTTATTAGCCTCTTACGCATGTATCTTGGGGCAACAATATGAATTCCATGTGCATACCCACACTCTCCAAACCAAGGTTCTGCTAAGGTACAGTTCCCAAGATTTTATTTTGCAGGGAGGAGTCATGACAGCTAAAACTTGCGTAAAACTTGATATTGGCAGCAGAGTAGATGTGAAAAAGACCTATGTCTGTACTTTGAGTCTTTGTTTCATACCTTAAAGGCCACAGCCTTCTATTTCAGGGCTAGCTTCTTCCAGGTAACATCACAGCTCATATCAGTCTCAAACAGCCCTCTCACAGTGATGCAAAGCATATAGTGTTTGATAGTTTAGAGACCTTTTGTTTTGCTTCTGCTCTGCATCCAAAAATGTCTTTGGCATTTGTGATGGGTTATTTATTTTACAAATTTATAAACGGCTTCACAGCCAACGTGGTGTACAAGGAGATGAAACAGAAATAATACAACCTCCCCCAAAAGAATGAAAAAACATTCCTACATACTATAAACAATTCCTAGGAATGCACAATTAGTATTTCACAAATGACTGGGTCACAAAACGGGGGGCGTGGGCGTGAATCGTTGATTGCCTAAACATCAGGATGCTGGGCACCAAATTTCAGCTTGTAACTGATTCCAGAGGGCTGGAGCTACGAGACTTAAAAGCCCACTTTCAAGTACAGGCTAAGTGCACCTCTGGGGCATGTGGTATGCTTGGGAAAACAATTGCTAGACACACAGATATGGGGTGAGGTGATCCCATAGGTAACCTCGACTTAAGTTGCTTAGGGTTTTAAATGTTAAAAGCAAAACCCTTGAACTGCACCTAACAGCATAGTTTTAGCTACAGCAGCTGTCCCAATGGAGGTGCTACAGGTATATGATATCAGCAGGACATCCTTGTCAGCAACCTGGCTGCAGCCCTAAATAAAATTTTAAACAACCTCTTTCTTATTAGGATGTCATACACCCCCCCCCCCCAAAAAAAGCCCCAGTACCTTTGGATAACACTGAATGCCATCTTCATTTGCAAGTTCTTGCCCAGATATTATAATTTAATTTAGCTTGTAAACTTACTATAGTAAGCCTGAAGAGACGATGAGACTTATCATTATATCTAAGAGCTTTGGTGCAGAGTGGGTGGGGAATCAGCTGAGATTTATGGGATGGCCAAATTGGTGCTACTGTTGAGAAGATTCCAGTTGAGTCCTAGTTACAGTAGACTAGTGTTCCCCAAACCAGGAATGTTTTGGACTACAATTCCCATCACCCCAATTATTGGTGATGCTGGCTGGCTCTGGTGGGAGTTGTAGCCCAAGATATCTGGGGGGCACCAGGTTGGGGACAGCAGCCAGAGACACCCTTCTGCCCAAAATAGTAAGGAGCTGCAGGAGTGCCTAGACTACCTCAAGCTTCACAAAGCACGCAATCGAATTCACCTCTGCAATGAGGCTGCATTTTAATGTTGTATTTTAATCTTGTTTTTAAGTTGTATTTTAATCAATTGTTTTTATACCTGGTGTTAGCTGCCCTGAGCCCGGTCTTGACTGGGGAGGGCAGGGTATAAATTATTATTATTATTATTATTATTATTATTATTATTAATGGACAAAGTGAACATAGCTGCAAAACCAAATTGGCCCCCATTCTCAGGCACTGGGAATATTTGAGCCAACATTTAGGCTGACCAATAGGGGAAGCGTTTTTCCATTTGATATATTAACAAACTGCCTCCTACACCCCACCACCACCACCACCACCCAAAATGCTGAGGGTACTTCACTTGCTGCCCTCAAATGTCTATCAAAATGTCAGGCAGCTTGCAAAGAGAGTTAAACAATAAGACCAACAACCTTTGCCACCACTCCAGGGGATATTCCATTCAACAACTTCACCAGCTAGCCGTAACTAAAGGATGGAGGCAATGAGGACTGCTTGGCCGGCACGTAGGAGAGTAACGAGAGGGGAAGCTACAACGGCAGCACTTCGACTGGCTCTCCTGAGGCTAACTTCACAAGCTTCATGCTACATGCCATTAGAGTTTGATTGATGTTAGGAGGATTCCGGAGAGACACTGGCAGTTCAGGCACAGTCAACCATGGTTATTCATTTAGACACACACAAACCTTTGCTGGGTCTACACTGGCTGCGGCCACAGCAAAGAGGAGCGGCCGAGGCACACACTGTGAATCTTAAAATTCGGAATAGTCTCGGGCTGGAAGATGGCTTCCATTCACACACAGACATTGGAACAAATCTAAGCGAAAAGCATGTCTCTGTGTATGTACATATAGTAATAGTCACATAGCCAGTGTTGCTGAAGAATTCTAAGAAACCAAAAAAATCAGAGCAGTTTTGAAAGGTTCAACCCACCACCTTGATTCAAAATGGTTTGTAATTGTATCCAAACTTGCTCCTTAGTCCCAGGAACCATAATGCAAAACGTGGTTATTTTATCTTAATATAGCGTATAGCTGACAGACAAACCAACAGCTTCCCAAAATATATAGTAGACATCTTACCTTGACCAATATTTTCCCTTTCAGACTTTCTGGGGAAGGCAGTTTTGTGGGATCTTCATTGCTCACGGAAGACAGGTCCAGTTTGTCCCCCAGGATTTCAATAAGATACTGGGCCATCTTCTTCTGCTGCCCCACGCTGCAGTGATTCTCGATTGACAAAATGACAGGGTACCTTTGGAGGAGGAGAGCAAAGCCACACAAGGAGAAAATGGTTCAGTTGCGCACCCAAAGTTTTTTTCTGTAATCACTTGCTGTTCTGCAGATGTACAGCCACATTTCTGGTTCCAGTCCCAAAATGCCAAACACAAGGGAGTTCTCGGTTTGCACCCATGAAGATACCAAAAATGGTGGTCACTAAGTCCAGGGAAAGCCAATGTGATACCCTCTGGATGTTGTTGGGTTACAACTCTCATTCATCCCAAATAGCAATAGCCAGTGGTCAGGGATGATGCGAGTTGGAAGTCAAACAGCATCTAGAGAGCACCGTGTGGACTATCCCTGGCTTAGTAGGTCAGAATTTCATGTTTTCCTTGATATAAAAGCCACTTCCAAGCTTCTGTTCAATGACAAGGTTTCAAATGCCAATTGGTTGGCCACTGTGGGAACGGGATGCTGGACCAGATGGTGCCATTGGTAAGATTTAACAGGAATTTTCTTGTGTTGTTTGGTCATTTCCTGCTTTTGAGGGAGGAGACATGGATGTAGAGTAAAATCCAGTATGATTGAGAGAAGGCAATGTGCCTGGATCCCAACCACTGGAGGCTGGTACGTTAGGGAGAATGGGGCATTGCTCCACCAACCTGTCTGCCTCCATACTTATAAGCAGTCCAGGGGGTGGCACTGCCTGTCGATTTCCTCTTCCACAGTCTCGGTGTTGCTTCTTATGGAACTCAGCAGGGAGGAGGAATTGACTGTGGCGCCACCTACTGCTGGGCTCCTTGCCTTCCAACCTACCAGTATGAATGGCCAAGCTGGATAAAAGGCAAACGGAAGCCTCCTCTGTGCAGTGCACCCTAGCAGTCATCTCCATCTCCTTGAGTACCCTTCTTACCTCCTAAGAGTTAAAAGAGTTGGTACTACTGGATAATGGATCACATAAACAAAGCAATCAACAGGTTCCTTTTACTTCCAGTGCCCATCATTATCTCCAAACCTGAGCCAGTTTATTGTATGCAGCTTGTTGGCAGGCTCTGAGACCACCCTGAATATCCCTTAATTATCACGTTTATGATAGCGGCAAGCCTTGTGGCTTGTCCTCCTCCGCTCTCCTGTTTTGCTTAAATGTAAAAAAAAAAAAAAGGCAAAAAAATGCTCTTGCAAATAAAGGACTCTCAGAGTATTCAGAGGCGATAAAAACCTGAGATAGCATCTCATAAATAAGGCTGTGGCTGGGGAAAGAGCTGAAAATACTGCCCAATTTATTCCCTGCACAGGCATCCAGGCTGCTTATGATCAGCCACCAGGCTACTTAAACAGAAAAGGAACAGAAGGGCCTGCCTGAATTTAGCACACTCTGTGACTGTTTTCTGCTCACCACTTTCTTCGTAAATGTGCACTTGGGTCGTTTTGCTCACTTGAGCTGAATGCATGCATTGTTATTTGCACTACTGTCCTGAGAATTGTCTATTAGGGCTGCAGGCAGGCAGTGGTAAGGGCCAAGTGAAGACGTCCTCTTCCCCACCCCTTGCTATTTCACTGTCCCATTCACATACCCTCCCCGCAACATTTCTCTGATGGAAATAGGGACGTCCCATTCCATAATGATAATTTCACTATTTATGCCTCACACATCTTATTGGGTGGCCCCAGCCACTCTGGGCAGCTTCAAATATATATAAAAACACCATTAAACATTAAAAGAATGGAAATAGGGATGTCCCATTCCATAATGATAATTTCACTATATATGCCTCACACATCTTATTGAGTGGCCCCAGCCACTCTGGGCAGCTTCAAACATATATAAAAACACCATTAAACATTAAACATTTTTAAAAACCACAAAAAAACTTCCCTATACAGCAGTACCTCGGGTTAAGTACTTAATTCGTTCCGGAGGTCTGTACTTAACCTGAAACTGTTCTTAACCTGAAGCACCACTTTAGCTAATGGGGCCTCCTGCTGCTGCTGCGCCGTCGGAGCACAATTTCTGTTCTCATCCTGAAGCAAAGTTCTTAACCTGAAGCACTATTTCTGAGTTAGCGGAGTCTGTAAGCTGAAGCGTATGTAAGCTGAAGCGTATGTAACCCGAGATACCACTGTACAGGATTGCCTTGAGACGGCTCAGGGTTTCAGATAACTCCATACCCTCCAACATTTCTCCAGTGAAAATAGGGACATTCTAAGGAAAAGTAGGACATTCCGGGATCAAATCAGAAACTTGGACGGCTTCTCTAAATCAGGAACGTCCCTGGAAAATAGGGACGCTTCGAGGGTTTGCATTCAAAGGTGACAAAATGGGATTCTAGCCGCATGGCCAGTAGGAAGGGCAGCTCTACCCCTGGTGCTGGCAAAGTTTATCACATCAGCTAGCAGATGCCATTTTGTTTTCCCAGACTGCCCACAGACATAGGTTTGTATCCAACCAAGTCTCAATGGGCCAGATAATGAGTCTAGTTCATTAAATTCAATGTTCATTAGTCATGTTCATTAACTTTGATTAGAACTAGTGCTGGATACAACTCATTGTGAGGACAAAATGGCCGCTCCCAGTGCAGGCAGCTCCCCAGAGTGCCCTGGAAAAACACTGACCTCAGCATTGGGGGGGGGGGGCAGATAGCAGTGGTTAGCCTCTGACTACCACTGTTGCTAAACAGGCAGCAGCAACCAAAAAGAGGGGAGGGCAAAAAATTATCTCCACCGCCAGCATTCTGAACTTTTAAGATAATTTCTTTCACCTCCTGCAGATTTCAGCCAGAAGTAAAAAACCTTCAGACTTTCAGCTTGACCCTAGTGGGTACTGTGTATGTGCTAAACATTTTCGCATTTCCAAGCCAAGAAATACCCTGAACTTCACATTAGGTATAAATTATGCAAAGTGAGAGAAATTTGGGAAGTGCTTTTCTTTTGCATAATTGAGTCTGGTTTCACCAGTTATGGAGAGAAGCCCTGCTCCCTGAACTCAGCAAATTGTACTTGGGCTCTTAGATTCCACCAGTTTATGCTACCACACAATGTGCCAAGGGCATTTTCAGAAAAGAAAATTGACAGATTTGCCTGTCCCTAGCCCACAGATCATAGTTTGAGAACTTCCAAGAAAGAATGGGATGTATACAACTAAGTTCTACTCGGAATAGATTCACGGACATTAACGGACCTGAGTTAGTCATCTCCATTAATTCCAAAGGGTCTGCTCTGAGTAGGACTAAGCAATGGCTACAACCCAGGGTTGGGGGACAGGGGGTTGACTGTTTAACCTGAGAATTCTGCTGGTGTTTATATTTAGAAATATAAGCCACAAACACAGAGAGAGAAAGCCACAGTCTCCCGCCGGGGAAGATTCATTAACCGGGTCTAACATCGCTGGCACCACACTGTAAAGGACAGACTTTACAAGCCAATCAATCAATCTCCTGGCTCTCTTTGGGGTTTCAGTATCTATTTTTGGATTCTCTGAGCTTAGGCACTGAAAGCGCTCCATATGGCTTGGAGCTCATCATACGGCTTTGAGAGGAAAAGTGGATTCAAGGTGAGACGATGGAAAGGCAATTCCACACCAGTTGCCCAGCGCAGGCTGTTACTGGTTATCATCTCCACTAAATTGGCCATGCCCGACTAAGCCTGCTATGTCCATACTGCGTGCTATGCACAAGGTAACAAAAATAAATAGAGGTGGGGGTTTTTGGCCAAAAGGCATGGGGCTCGGTACCTGTCTCAGCTCTGTTTACCTTCTTCACAATCACATCATGATGCATATAAAACACTAAGAAGATGCCACTTTAAACAGTCATGGCTTCTCCCCCCCCCCCCCAAAAAAAAATAATATAAAGAATTCTGGGAGTTGTTGTTTGTTAAGGGCGCTGAGTGATGTCCGGAGACCTCCAATTTCCTTCATGGAGCTACAATTCTCAGAGTGGTTTAACTGTCAACACCTCTTCACAGGGAACGTGGCCTGAGGCTGTGCACATTAGTAGCTTGGAACACAGCTAGGTCATTCATTTTTCTCAATTTGGATTGGAGCTGGTTTGGGGGTGGGGGAATGCAACAAAATGCAGCATTTCATAAGAAAACAATAGGATAGACACAGGATAGATATGGGTTGCAGCTAATGCTGTATGTGCATCACTTTCAAAACCAGAGATGGGTGGGCACTGGGTGCAGAATTAACAGGAGTGTGTACACAGGGTAAGTGAGACAGATGCCTGTTCGGACATCCACTGAGAAGATACAGTGGGAGGAACCGAGCTGTGTATGCTATCTTCGCAATCTTCCACTGATATCTGGCAGCGTCAGGGCTCCCTCAGCATGAAATTGTGCATTTAGTGTGGCGGCAACGGTACCAGAGTTATTGAACTCTCTCCCTAGTGAAATCAAGTTGGTATAATCCACAGAGCTTCAGGCATCAACTAAAGACCTGTCATTTCACCAAGCCTTCTTCAGAAAATGATTTATAGTTTTTATAGCCTTCTTGGCAGATCAACCGTTTTTAACGTTTCTGCTTGTTTAATGTATTCTGCTTGAATTTTCTTGCTTCTAGACTGTCGCTACGGTTGAGTTGGGATACCAGTCGCATGCAAGCACATTTGGGGCCCCACTATTATTAACCGATTGGGAAAGCGCAACAAAGCCACTTCCCCCAAAAGATCAGATTTTTTGCATGGGGGAAAGTGAGGGGAAATGTTCTGGAAAGCATGAGAAAGCACATGTGTTGATGCAACGTCAAATAACCTCCGCATAAACAAATCAGGGCAAATGCTCACTAAATAGCCAATGTTATCTAGTCTCTCTGCAAATAAATCAAAATGGATGCTCAACAAACAGCTGCAACTACGTACCTCTTTTTATGCTCTTTTGGTTTAAACTGAAATTCTGTGCAATGCATAGGTATGTTTTATATGTTTGTGCTATGGAAATTAGTAATAGTGCTAATAATTTTGGATTACCCTACACTCCTCTTCCTTGCTCCTTCCAGCTACAGCCTCATCCTTATCTCTGAACGCAACCACGACTTACTTCTGAGTCATATGCATTCAGGATTGCACTGACAGTATGCCTTCACTATGAAATTTAGACTTGTTTTGTAACAGTTCTGACTGCCACAGCTTCCCATCTCCCAAAGAATTCGCGCAGCACATCGTTAAAAACAGTATATACTTTAGATAGTTTGAAACAGCAAATTCATGGGGGATAAGGTTCTCAGTTGCAACTAGTCACAACACAGAATCTCCAGGTTCAGATGCAGTCTACCTCTGAATACTAGTTGATTTGGAGTGGGACAGCAGGAAGGTTCAGAAGTTCTGAACAGTCTGCTTACAGGCTCCTTATTGGGTTAACCACTGTGGGGAAACAGGACGCTTAGCTAGATAGGCAGTAGCATCTGATCCAGCAGGGCAGCTGGGGCACTGCCCCATCAACCTCAGTGTCCTCACCCAGCCCCAGAGAATGGCACTGCTTGTCTGCTTCCTCTTCCTCAGTCTCAGCGTTTTAAAACTCAGCAAGGAGGACGATGGTGGCAAAACTAGAATGCCTGTCATTGGAAGTGGCTCCACCTACTGTTGGCCTCCTGCCTTACATCCTAGGAGTCTCAACTATAGATAGGGTTACAGACAGATTTTCTTGTGTTCCTAATTCTCAGGGCTTTTTTTCCCCCAGCTGGAACTCACCAGAGCTCAGTTCCAGCACCTCTCAGGTGGGCGCCACTGCCATTCTAAAAGAACGAGGGAGGCATTCATGGTGAGTTCTGGCTCCTCTTTTTCTAGAAAAATAGCACTTCTAATTCTGTGCATTGTAGTCCAGTGAGGGTACTACAAATACCGTTAAGATATCCTGAGCCCTTCTGGCTTGCACAGTGAGAGGAGACGGAACTGCTGTCACAGCTTTAAGTTTGCAGAATCAAAGCACAGAAAGAGGAAAGTCACATAAAAGAGCTTATCCACACACTCTTGAAGTCACTGCAAAAGCACTGGCTGCAGGAACTTACCTTGACACAGAAACCCATTATTCTCAGACAAACAGGACAAGTTAAAATAAAAATAAAAAATCTGGAAGGCATCCCTGCCCCACTTTCTCTCTCTGATTATCTGAGTGACTCTAGATTCAGAAGCAGCAAATCTCATCCCATCTGAGCAGGATGAATTTCCGCCATCTGGATAATGGCACTTTCGGACTTTCTGTCTCCTGCCTAACAAAATACCCTGTAGTCTGGAGGCCAAGCAGCTGGGTTGTCAGCTACCTGCTAATAAGCAGTCATGTTTTCAGTGGAGCTTGCCTGTCACTGGTCCATTATGTCAAACACCAATATCCTCCACCAATATGCTCCATCAATATCCCCCTGGCCTGCCTTCTTACTTACAAACAGAGGGAGCTGAACTAAAACTCCCATCAACCCCTGATCATTAGCCTTGCTGGCTAAGACTGATGGGAATTGTACTCCAGCAGAATCTGGGGTGCTGCATGTCCCCCATCCCCATGATCGCATTAGGCCAAGCTTTCCTGAGACTTTTTTCAAAGAGCAAGGGGAACAGCAGCGATAGGCTGGTCTTGAAATTGCCTCCCCCTGTGCTTCTTGGGGTCCTTCCGAGAGTTAGCTAAGAAAGCTCAGGAAGACCAAACCTAGGACTCAGCTACACAGCTGCAAATAAAATGTTTCGAATGTGTTGTAAAGTGCAGGATACAAATGTGACACTAGATGGCGACAGTGAGCTATGCAAAATCCAATGTATTTTTCAAAACGTATTAAAATAAAGCATCTTCACAGTGTTTTTTTTTAAAAAAATATGTGTGTAGATTCCACCCTAGAAGGCCCCTTCCCCTTTTGCATGCAAATTTAAGCTTGGGAAGATGAAGCCTGGGGAGATGTGCCAATAGCCCGTACGACATCATCTTTTGTATGCCAATTTGCCCTTCAGGGGAGGGCTGGCTGATGACAACAAAGGCCTTTTAGGCCTCACCTTTATGGCTCAGATCCATTGCTGCTGGTATCCACGGGAACGGTAATTTCTGGTGTCTCCCAACTTGATTTATTTAACTCAGAAGCTTTGGTAACTACAATTGCCATGCATCCCATGGGCTTTAAGGATAATGGCTATGCATACAGGCTGTAAAGATAATGCCTACAGGAATCTAGTGTTGCCCAACTAACCCTCTTCCACCACTGGTTCCTTAATTCGCAGGGATAAGTCTACTAGAGGATGTGGGGGGGGGATGAGCAAGGAAAGTTAGATTGGGGGCAGGAGAGAGAGACAATATGGGACCAGACTTTAATATAAAGACCTGAGGTAGACAGTGGGCTTGGCTCTTAATAAAACTTAGAAACTCCAAACCAGATTTCCATACACTTGCATCTCCCAACACGGTAGCCTGTCCTCTCCCAGAACTCCCCCTCATCACATCAAGATACAAATACAAAATAGATGAATCATTCCAGTGTACAATGATGACAGTTGATCTTCCCCTTGGTACACCCAATTCTTAAAATATAGCACGCACACGGATACCTACTCGCTCTTGACGAAGGCATATTTGTTTATGGTCTCAATCACATCTTTAAAAAGGATCTTGGAGGTGAGGGTGTAGCCATGGTGGACGATAGGCTCACCGTCTGGCCCATCCCAGCAGTCAACTGCAAAGGGGAAGAACAAAAACAGGTGGTTTAGATTTAAGGGGGGAGGGTTGTAATAAATCCATTAGCATGGTGAATGTTGTAATATCTGAATGTTGTAATATCTCTTAGACCAGCTATGATGGTAAGCTCCTA
The DNA here is from genome assembly GCF_964188315.1 of Podarcis muralis. Lineage (NCBI taxonomy): Eukaryota > Metazoa > Chordata > Lepidosauria > Squamata > Lacertidae > Podarcis > Podarcis muralis. The sequence goes on from NC_135661.1 coordinate 18,079,773, forward strand.
ACTCAGGCATAGGCAAACTCCAGCCCTCCAGATGTTTGGGACTACAATTCCCATCATCCCTGACCACCGGTCCTGTTAGCTAGGGATGATGGGAATTGTAGTTCCAAACATCTGGAGGGCCAGAGTTTGCCCATGCCTGTCCTAATTGGTCACCTTTGTTCTTCTGAGGCTGTGATTTTCCATTTTTTAATATTTTGTACTTTCTTTAATGGTTGCTTGGCCGTATTAAATTTTTGACAGATTTCTCTCTGAAACTCTGGAGAGTTGCTGCCATCAGTGAAGGTAATACTGAGCTACACAGGCCAATAGTATATTTAAACCAAAACAAAAAACCTGCTATGGTGGACGAACATCTCCTCTTGTAAGGATGATGATGGGTAGAAACGAGAATCTATGGAACACATAAATGATTCCACAGTTGAGTTGTTGTTGTTTTAACAAAAGGAGATGGGCAATGGTGTGTGTGCTTTTGGTCCTTACCTTCAACGCAACGACACCCAGACTGCAGAACCCAAGAGTACATGTCAACCCTGGACTGAGACATCAGCTGGTCCCCCATGAGGTAGGTGTTATGAGAGGAGGTGATGAAGTAGTGACTCAAAGGGCAAGTCATGTCCTGGTTGACTTGGTAGTGCTCTGGGTTGAAGATATCCCCAGCCGGGCTGCGCATGTAGTTGGTGAACCCTATGGAAGGAAAATCACGTAGGCTTGATTAATGATGCAATTAACTTGCCAGTGGGGGATAATTGTTAGAGGGTTGGGTAAGGCCTAGGGAGGCCTGGGTCTAAATCCCCACTCCTATGCCTGTAGTGTTCCATGCAGGAAAATAAGTCAGCATTCCTAACCCTTTCTCTGGCTCGCCCACAGTCATGCTGAAGATATGTATTTTAATAATCAGTTGCATTTTAGGGGCAGCAGCACTGCAAGTAAGTCCCATCTTCAATAACACCACCATGGGGTGCGGAGCTATCCTTCTTTTCCAAGCAGAGGCTGGGTGAACCACCTGCTAGGGCTGTTGTAGCAGCAGATTCCCTGCACTGAACTATTTATTTATTTGTGTGACTTCTAAACTGACCTTGGGACGTGGGTGGCGCTGTGGGTTAAACCACAGAGCCTAGGACTTGCTGATCAGAAGGTCGGTGGTTCGAATCCCCGCGACGGGGTGAGCACGTCAAAGTGCAAATAGATATTAAAATTTTATCCAAAATGTATAATTTGCTGCTAGAGTGGAATCTGATAGATGAGGAAGTAAAGTCGGTGATGATACACTGGGCAAGGGACATTGGTTATAACATATATTACGAAGAGTGGGAGAAATTATGGGAAAAAAATATCAAATTTACTGCATGTATAACGTTGAAGGAAAACCTAATGAAGATGTTTTATCGTTGGTATATAACCCCTGCTAAATTAGCAAAAATGTATAAAACATGTAATAAATGCTGGAAATGCAGGGAAAGGGAGGGAACCTTCTTCCACATGTGGTGGGATTGCAAAAAGGTCAGAGGTTTTTGGGAAAATATCTATACTGAAATGAAAAAAATCTTAAGGTGTACTTTCGGAAAAAAACCAGAGGTCTTTTTGTTAGGTTTATCAGGCAAGGAGATAAAGAACAAAGATTGCAAATTTTTCCAATACGCAACAACAGCAGCAAGAGTCCTACTAGCCCAAAACTGGAAACAACAGAAAATACCGACAATTGAGGAATGGAGAGAGAAATTAATAGATTATGCGGAGTTAGATAGATTGACAGGGAAAATTAGATATTTAAGAGACCAAAGGTTCATAGAGGATTGGGGGAAATTCGTGGAATATCTGGATAATATAAGTGAGGGACGATTAATGCTAGTAGGTTTTAAAAGAGCTCTGTGATATCAGTAAGAATATTGTCAAAAGAGAAATGGTAGAAAGGACTTAAATAATGTCAATAGATAGCAGTATATGCGAATATTTTGGAAAGACTACGGTGGATTCGCGGAGAGGCTGAAGGAAGTTCTAAAGAATGAAATCGATGAAAATATGATGTAGACCGTTTAAGTGTTTTTTGTTATGCTTTAAATGAATAAAAATCATGCATGAAAAAAACAAAAACAAAGTGCAAATAGATAGATAGGTACCGCTCCGGCGGGAAGGTAAATGGCATTTCCGTGCGCTGCTCTGGCTCGCCAGAAGCGGCTTAGTCATGCTGGCCACATGACCTGGAAGCTGTACGCCAGCTCCCTTGGCCAATAAAGCGAGATGAGTGCCGCAACCTCAGAATTGGCTACGATTGTACCTAATGGTCAGGGGTCCCTTTACCTTTACCTTTAAACTGACCTTTGTCAAAATAGATCCCAGGATGGTTTACAAACATCGATCAATAAAACACAATTAAAATTATAGACTAGATTATTCTTATTATTCTATGATTAGATGATATTGTTTTTTAAAAAATCCTGGAAGGTAAAATTATTTTTTCTCTGAGCAACTCTGTCTGAAAATTAGCAGGCAATCTCAGAGATAATTTCTCTAGAAAACTGCTTGGTTTGGGGGTGGGTCATAGACATTTAGGATCAACGCATTCCTTACAAGGTACTTTAAACTAATTTTGCACAAATGCACCCCAATCTGATTCTTATTTGGCAGGGGAACAGCCAAAATTAATTAAGGTGACATCCACAGGGCATCCATAAATTAATCTCAGCAGGAGGAGTGCTACCTTGGCCCCGCAACCATGGGTTGAAATTTGTGGGTGCCCAGCCCCTTCATGGGCAATTTTGCGAGTGCTCGGGCAACCAGGGAGTTGGCACCTATGCTAAGCAGATTAATTTGGAGATACTTTGGGGGGGGGGGTTCCCTCCTAAAGAGTTGAGCAGTGCTTGGTTGAGAGATCACCCATATATTGGATATGCATGCATTCCGCTACTAACTTAGCTAAAGCACACTTTGTTGGTACTGTTTCCCCAAACCTGAAAACCCCGTTTGACGAGAGCCAATGGTACAACAAGCAAATGTGCATATACACCATGGGAAGTAATGCCTCTCTCAATAGGAGCAAGCTAGGATGTTGCTTCAGCAGTGGTCTAGAGCAGCATCCCCAACCTTTGGCCCTCCAGATGTTTTGGACTACCATTCCCATCATCCCTGACTACTGGTCCTGTTACCTAGGGATCATGAGAGTTGTAGGCCAAAACATCTGGAGGGCCACAGGTTGGGGATGCCTGGCCTAGAGGCCCATGAGGGCTGAAGTTGGTTGGTGTTTGTGGCTCCACCCCCCTCTGAGGAAGACTCTTGGGACTTTTAAAGGGCCCATGCCATATTCCTCAAGTCCTGGCTATGGTGGGGCTGGAGAGTCTCTTGCTCGGTCTAGATGTAAAGGGATAGGAAAGTGGTGCCCCTTGAGCTGTCAAAAGTTTCAAGGAGGCATCTTCAGAACTGCAAGTTGGGAGGGCTAGTGCCACAGGTTATGCAGGTGAATGTATTGTTGGCCCATGAGGTTCCCCCTCCCATAGAAGTGGTTCCCCTTCCTTCTTTATCTTCAGATACCACCTCTGACAGCATGAGCCTGCTTCCTAGGGTGATAGGTAAAGGTAAAGGGACCCCTGACCATTAGGTCCAGTCGTGACCAACTCTGGGGTTGCGGCGCTCATCTCACTTTATCGGCTGAGGGAGCTGGCATTTGTCCGCAGACAGCTTGCGAGTCATGTGGCCAGCATGACCAAGCTGCTTCTGGCGAACCAGAGCAGTGCACAAAAACGCCGTTTATCTTCCCGCTGGAGTGGTACCTATTTATTTACTTGCACTTTGATGTGCTTTCAAACTGCTAGGTTGGCAGGAGCAGGGACTGAGCAACTGGAGCTCACCCTGTCACGGGGATTCAAACTGCCGACCTTCTGATCGGCAAGTCCTAGGCTCTGTGGTTTAACCCACAGCGCCACCCACGTCCCTATTCCTAGGGTGATAACACCCCCCAAAATCCATTGCACTAACCACTGCATTTTCGTTTTCCTGCAAGTTCCTTTCTTCAATGAGCTGGGGGTGGGGAATCAATCCTTTGTCCAAAGGGCTCCCACATTTTCCCACAGGAGTTTAGACCTGGCTCTATCCCACACACGGAGGTTATTCTGCTAGGGCCAGGTGCGTCACAGGCAAAGTAACCAAAATGCTCTATATTAAGGGACGATCAAGCATTCTGTTTAGAAAAATAATCTGTATGATCAAACACACCTTCTGCACATTCCCTGACATTTGAGCTAGCCAGGTCCATGGAGAATTAATTAAGCCGTGAAAGCCTGCCTCGAGAACTGAGCTGGGATAAGAAAGGCTACTTATGAGAGGGAGGAAAGTAACTCAAGTCTGCTTTTAGCAACTGAAACTTTCCCTCGGCTCATTCAGCAACCTTTCAAACAAACAGTCCCACCTGGGGCGACAGATGCAGATTTCGATCAGGCAAATCCTCTCCAGACCAGTTACACACGTTGAAAGCTCCCCACCCCCCCCCCCAGCCCCCAATGTGGTTTCTCAGACCCACGGGAAAACCAGGCTTAAGGTTTTAAAAACCTTCCATTGGGTCCTCCTAACGATTTGCTGTTGGCTTTTCTTTTTCAGCTGGGTGATCTGCACCTTCTGTGTCTCACCCACTCTACTTGGTTTATATATTTTCTAATCTCCCCCAACAGCATTTTGCTGTTTTGACTTTGTGTCTGCTCTTGGGCTGTGTGACAGCTTTGTCAATTTTTGTTGCTATAGACTTCCTAGCAACCGAGCTTGAAGAGCAAAGCTATTCAACTTGGATGTCTGAAGTTTGTGTGTGTGTGTGCGTGCCTGTCTTCAGGCATGTCACCAATACCAGTACATTGAGCTTATTTAGCAGCTGAGCTTTAGGTTTCATGGTTTCTGTTATCATTAAGGATATATGAGTCTCACTTAATCTCATCCTGAAATTCAAGATGTTTTGTTTTTTAGCTCTCAAATCAAATGCTTAAAACAGACACCGAATACTAAAACACTAGGAAAATCAAATTTATTGGTGTTCCTCTCTTCTCCCGGACAGTCCTTTCCTTGGGGAAGAAGGAAGGGAGCAACAAGCAGCAAACAGCTCTTTGTGCAGGTGAACCTTTCCATGTTTTCCTTGACTCAAATGATTCCTTGACACATACAGAGTGTCTTTCCCTAGCCAGGGACCATACGGTTTATAGATCAAGATTCCTGGCAGGAATTGATGCTGTGTGCATCATATGCAGGCAAGACAATGCCTTGCAGGATGTCTCCTGTGTCAAAAAGAGCCCTCTGCTTTCTGTCACCCATTCCTCAAGGCAAGGCTTTCCCTTCTCTTGCTCCACCCTTAGCTAGGGATGTTGGAGGTATCTAATAAAAATGGAAAAAGGAAGCCGAAATCGCCATGGTCCACATGTTCATCTCTGATCACGAATAGAAATCAGTCAAGCACACACAATTGGCATTTGTTCACACCATGGTTGCTGATTTAGTCTGCAAACGATAGCTAATAAATGACCTTTACCTTTTGCATTGTTTTGATGTTTCCTTTACATCGAAAAGAATGTAGGTTATGTTCAGTTTTGTAAACACAGGTCAGAATGGAAACCAGTGCCTTGTTATACACCCTTACCCCTTGCTATAATCAGAAAGGCCAACAATGATTAAGATAGCCACTTACACATCAACGCCCAAAAACGGCAAAAGAGAATGCCACTTTATATGAAATGTGCACCTGGTAATTTTTATAGAGAGGTTCAAATTTAGATATAATCACTGCAATTTAAATATAAATGCAATGCCTCTCACCATGGTGCAGAAGACTACAACCAGCTGACCTGGGTGCCTGATCAGTTGCTGTCCAAGGTGCTTAACTGTGGCTGGGTCACTTAACGCCCTCTCCTGCTCTTCCTTCTTAGGGTTCATGGACTGGCCAGCCCTTCAAACAGAGGATTTTCCTCTGCAAAGCAGGACGCATGGCCACCTTACAACCCCCCTCAAAAAATAATTACAATATTAAACTAAATAATCAACAATCTGTACTGCCTCATATGCAGGTAGATCTGGCTCTGGGCAGATTAACACAACCTTGCTAAGCTTATAAAAGTTGTAACTTCACTTGCTCCAATATTAAACTCAGGTCAAGGTAGGGACCCAGAGGAACCAGAAGGAGGTATTGTCACGCTAGGAGAGAAACCATGAGGATTGTAGATGTACAAAAAAAAAAAATTAAAACGAAAACCTGTAAAAGGGCACACACACCAGGAAAATAAATAACAGCAACCTAATAAGGACCCTTGCGCATGCTCAGTATGGAATGTTCGGCATTGAGAGGGGAAAGTGTTTATTTTACATATTTTGAGCATTTGTAATCCACTCTTCAGCCGAAAATGCTCCCAGAGCAAGCTTACATGCAATCAGAACAAACCTGCAGGCTTACAATCTTTTTTAAAACACACACACACACAGCACAAAAGGAACAAGGAGGGAAGAAGAAAACCAAAACTTTGGCACCAAGTTGATGGAATTAAGCTTCCTATCTCTCCCACTGAGGCAGCCAGATGGAATGGCTGCCCCCCAGATGACAGTAGAAGGAGAGGACGTCCAATGGGTCTGGCTAATGGAGGGAGCTCTGCTTCTCAGCTTTCCCACTGGAAATAAATTGAAAACTGGGGTGGGGTGCAGGGGTGGGAAGAGGGATTTTGTGCTTCGGCCCCTTACAGTTTATAGTGTCCTGGAAGAGACCATGACTAGCTGAAATCCTGAAGTGCAGGATTCCGGTTAGGTTATGCTGCAATATTTTGTTGCAGATCTCACTTTGTGGCTGCGTGCACACCATCCATTTAAAATGCATGATTTCCCTCAAAGAATCCTGGGAACTGTAGTTCACCCCTCAATTCACAGCACCCTTAATACACTACAGTTCCCCTGATCTTTTGGGCAAAGTCATTTGAATTTTAAACTCACTTTAAATGGATGGTGGGCACACTCCCTGTATATCTATCGGTGTGGCAACATTATCAGACACCCCCAGAAGGAAGGAGAGGGAAATTGTTGGGCCAATTCAAGTTGCCTTGGCGTCCAGGCTGGGTGTGGAGAGGCAGGAAGGGATTGGCCAGCTTTGGACCCACAGCTTTCATTTATCACCCCCTTCTCTGACTTCTTCTCTGTATAAACAAGGCACAATCATTTTTCAAGTCTGACTCTGACTTAATCCAGTTGCATGAAATCAATACTTTAAAGAATGTGGCAGTTCCTGAGAAAAAGCTGGATGTTTGCAGGAGTTGGTGACAACGTGGGGAGATATTGCTCACATGTCAGAACACATATCATAAAATAAAAGGTCGAGGAATGCACATCTGATGGCGCTGCAGTAATATTTGCTCCCCCACCCCATCAATATTTTATGTCTGCTTGTTAAAGTGACAGCTTTACTTTGATTATTTACGACAATCGGCATTTTCCATGCATAAGCCTTAAACCTGCATTGGTCAGACTGCTCATTTACAGTAGAAGTGTTCTTCCTCCTCCATTTCCACACGAACAATAACCATGCTACTATGTAGCTTTAAAAACCGGTGCCTGGTTTTGTTTGTTTTTCCTCCTCCCTCTCCATTCCCTTTTCCTTTTGTGCCATGCCTTTGCAACTGTAAGTCTTGCTATGACTTATCATATGTCAGCTGCCCTGGAAGCCTCTTTGGGCTGAAGAGTGGGATAAAATGCTTTAGATAAGCAAGTGGAATAAAATAAAGTAACAAAATAGATAATTAAGCAGAGGTTTCCATATCCAAACCTCAGCATTTTACAGAATGGGGATGGAGGCAGCACACAATTCTTTATCCTTTCCTGTAAAGTGAAGGGGGAAATTTGCTTATTCGACCTCACAGCACACATCTAAACATAACACATACAGGCACCACTTCCAGATACTTCTTGTCGTCTAGTGCTCCCTGCCCCCTGCAAAAATGACCTCTTAACATTCAACTTCTTGGCTATTCTCAATCATAAATTTAGTTGACAGACTGACACAGCCTCTCCAATTCCTAGTTTCTTTCATTGGACTACAACTCCCATCATCTCTGACCTGGGGCTGATGGGAACTGGAGTCCAGCACCATCTGGATCCATGCCCTTTCCCTTCTTTTAAATTTGCCAATTTATCTAGTATCACATATTTGGAAAACTATGCAGAAAGTTCCCCTTCATTATTAAGTAGTCCCACTTCAATTCCAAACTGATGGAGAAACTTCAGTGGTTAAACGCCTAACAGAGCAAACAAATGAGAACGGCAACAAAACACACAGTTGTATCCCCACCTCCTAGCACAGAGATGGGGGCCACACACCTTTTGGACAGGCTTCCCGGGGCTCACTTGCCAGTGGTGGACAAGGACAGAGACAGAAGTGGCTGGAACAATGTATGCGGCTATTGTACACCAGGCGGATTACAACACAAACTCATGCACACCCCTCCTCTCCTCTCCATCCAAGGAAGCAACGGGCATGATTAGAGTTCAAGGACACATACCAATCAGGCAAAAACACTCTAGGAAGGTGCAAAGCAAGACTGGTGCGGAGTGTGACCCAAGGAGAAGGGTTGTGGCCTAGGGAGAGTCCCAAGGGTCGGGGGGGGGGGGCACAACTGGCCCCTGGACCTGAGGTTCTCCTTCCCCATCCTAGCAGGAGTGCTCCTGTTCAGGGACCCATTCAGACAACTGCCACTTTACTTCAAGCTAAGCATTTCCACCTGGCTTCCCTTCATCTTTTGTATCTCTTTCAGGGCCTTGCAGAGCCAGGCAGAGGCCCAGGCCAGGTAGATAATGTGCCCCCCCCCTTTTTTTTTTACCCTGGGGATAACTGAAGTCTTATAAATAAGTAAGTATATAAATAATTTGTGAATATTGTGAATATGCTTTGGAATCGGAGGCCCGGGCCAAGTGGCCCATATGCCCCCCCCCCCTCTGTCTGGGCCTGGTCTCTTTCCCAAATGATACTCAGCACACTCAATATTCATTTAGCTGTTTTCTCCCACCCTTACCCCTCACTAGTGCTATTTTTCTAGAAAAAGAGATGCTGGAACTCAACATGAGTGCCTCCCTTGTTCTCTTAGAATGGCAATGGCACCCACACGAGAAGTGCCAGAACTGAGTTCCAGCTGGGGGGGGGGAACCCTGCCCCTTACCCTTTCTTTAAAAATATATTTTTGTACTTCAGAAAACCTTAGGATGGGTTCTGACACCTTCCTCTCTTGGTTTCTCAAGGAAGCCAGCTGGGGCCCCAAGTCTGTCGGCGCTCACCACCCGAGCTGGCTATCCGGCAGAATTATTTGCTTTGAGCTTGACAAGATGTTCAAATAAATCCATTAATGACCATTATTCCCAAAGCTAATAATATCGACACTACCACACTGAGACAGCAGGCAAAGGAATTGGCTCACAAATTACAAATACATCTTGCAGCAAACAGAAAGTCGCGTTTGAGCAAATACAGGTTAGCTGAACAAGATCAGTTTTGATCTTGCCACAACAGGGGTTTTCAACCAGTGTGCCATGGCACCCAGGGGCGCCCTGAATGATGGTCAGGGGTGCAGCGGGCAACACTGGCCCCTGTCCCTCTTTCCTTCCTTCCTTTCTTCTGATGCCCTCTCGTGTCTCTGCCTCCCAAAGGCTTGCACAGCTGTTTGCTGCAGAGGCCCTGCAGCTACAAGTGAATGGTGCCTCTGAGGCTGGCCGGGGGGTGCTTCCCAGGCCCCTGTGGGGCAGTGTGAGGAGGCAACTCTCTTTGGGGCAGGAGGGGGCAGCTCGGAGACCAGGGGAGGCAGCAGTGGCTGCCCAGAGGACTCCCAAGGAGAGGGGAAAAGAGAGAAGGCCAAGGGAACACTCCACAAGGGAGGGTGTTTGAAAAGGGGTATGGGGCTGTCCATTCTGCAGGCAAGGGGTGACATAACTGGGCTCCTGAGCCCTACAAGGGTGCCGCAGAAAGAATGTAGCTGGCCAAGGGAGCCATGGACTCAAAAAGGTTGTAAACCTCTGTGCTACAGTAACAGAGAACTAGGGAGGGCAGAATCAATCCATTCCTCATTCTGGGAGGGAAGAGCTCTGTTCTATTAATGGGACATTCCAGGAACAAATTATTCTGTGCCATTCAGAGGTGTGTGTGTGTGTGTGTGTGTGTGTGTGTTTCTGTGCCATAGAAAGATGTTGTTGTTATAATTACTACTAGTCAAAAAGTGACCCAATTCGCAAGTATTGACGACTCCCCACCAGCTCAAAAATAACTTTGATGGGTTCTACTAGCCTAAGGAAGCTAGAGTTTGCAAATTTGCTTTGAGAGAAGCTAAGTGATAGCATCTTAGTGTACTTCCTAGGAAGAAAAACTTCCCACACACATGCTGTGTGGACTGAGCTGGGGGCAGAGAGAGCAGGCAGAGTGGTTGAGTTCAAAGGCAAACACACAGGAAGATTTGTGCCGAGGCTTGCCATTCAGATAATGGTCTGATGCCGCAGTGGGGTGGAGTCTGAATTTGAGGACTTTGGACTGGGTGCCCATTCCCGCCCTCTTTCCTGATCAGCTTGAAATAGGATTCAGATACCTTCTGCTCTTCCTGCCAACTCATAGTCAACTCATCCATAATGTATTTTGTTTTAGCTTTTTAAATATCTGTTTTTGATTAGGACCAGAATCCAGAATACTGGGAATAAGTCTATTCTTTGGGGCTACACAATTTCCCATATTTCCATATTACGGGGAAATTCAGTGTCCCCAAACTGGGATATTATTCCAATCTAACAGAATTGCTATTAATATGTTAACATTTGGGTGGTGGGGGACACCCCAACTCTGCTGGAAGAACAATGGGGGTAGGAACTGGGGCCAGAGCTAGCACATTCAACCCTATGCACATGCTCTACCTGCTAGTGAGTATAACAGCTGAATCCCTTTGTCCATCTAGTCAAGTGTGGTTTAGCAAGGAGTGTGTGTTGGGAAAAGACCTGGGAGACCAGGGTGCAGACCCCACTCAGTCATGAAGCTCACTGGTAGTGTCAGCCACTATCTCTCAGCCTAACCTACCTTGCAGGGCTCTTGTGAGGATAATATAGTGAGCAGAGGATAGGGTATAAATGCAATACAGAAATAAAACAACAGACTTTTGTCAAAAACCAGCAATGCTTTTACAGCTGCCATCTTCAGAGATTAGTCTGTTGCTACAAATATCAGACCCCTTTTCCTGTTGAAGCCCCTCAAGAGCTTCATTCAGCTCACTTTAATTTTTGTGACCTTCCAAAAGAAGATGAAAATTTTTGTGTTTGGCAGGGGAAGCGTTTCAGGCACCCTGATGTTTTCAAACCACGCAGTGCTTTTTATTTACAAGATTTCTTCTTTAGTTAGCTAATTATTCTTAACATTGCTAGGATCTTGGTCCCATGTTGGGTTTGTACATTACGGAAAGGGCAGATGAGAAATGAATGACAACAGCATCACCCTGAAAACACTAACAGAAAGGCAAAACACAGCAGGTACAAGGGGGGAAGGGAACGTCCATTCTTTGTGGGAAATGACCCCGGGCAGGATCCAGTTAAGGCATTTATTCAGTAACATCGCTCAGTTCTCCCTATAAAAGCAACTGAAATCTTACCATCAATTCCAAGAGCTCCTTGTTCCTTGTTCTCTGGACATGGTTCAAATTGATTGATAATCTCCAGGCAATGATCCTTGGTCACATTAATCATCTAAGAACAAAAAAGGAAGGTTGTTGTTTTTTGCTGCTGCTGTTTTGCACAAAATAAGAGATTGCCAACAAATCCTTCCATTTAACAACTCTCCTTTTCTCTGAGTAGTTCTGCAACTGGATGGTTTTCTAGCTGTGTGTGACATCTCCACCCACCCACCCCCCATTGCCTCTTTTCCAACCGGCCAGTGAGATTCCCATTTCTGCCAATCAATGTCAGCTTTGATAGGGTGAAAGCTACGATCCCGTCAATGATTGCCAGGCTGTCCTCCACAGAAAGCAAAGCATGGTTTTCTAGGCCACTTCCATCCCAAGTGGCGCCTTAGTGCCCAGGGGCAGAAAGTAACACAATGCTGATTGCCCCGTCCTGGTGATAGACAGCTCCTATGGCAAGATGACACGGACCAGTTTTGGCTTGTCAATAAATTTAGTCCATGTGGCAGATGTTCCTAGACACAAAGCAAGAGGAAGAGTTGGTAATCTCCAGAAAAATAACCCAGGCAGAGTCTGTTAGGTGGTAGGGTAAGGCGTCCTTAGGAAACTGTGCACTGAAAGTGCTTTTAAAAATATTATGGGGGGGGGATGGATTGTGTAGGAGCAAGCACCCCCTGCATCAAGGATAGACAATTTGTGATTCTGTATGCCTGGGTCCTCTGGTACCGATTCAAACCAAGGAACAGGCACCCACCTGTATTTTGGCAGATTGGAAGGATAGTCAGTAATGTACAACACCAACTGCAGTCTGATGTGGTACAGCCTAGGGGCACATTTACCTGTGGAGACACAGGGCCATTAAGACAGGTGTGTCTCTGCTCCACCAAACTCACTCGGTTCTCAGCCAGCCTCCAGTTGCCTTTCTCCTTACTTACAGCCAGTCCAGGTGATGGCACTAGATGCCAACCTCCTCCTCATTGACTGCCAGTGTTGCTTTTGCAGGACTTTGCAGGAAGGAGGATGGGCACAGAGCAAGAGTTAGTTGGTTCCACCAGCCATTGGCTCTGGCTCTGCCTACTGTTGGCCTTCTTGCCTCCTGCCCTACTTACTAGTCACAATGGACACCGGCCATTGTTGCTCATGTATTCTTCACTTATCCCTTCTTCCCTGATGGGGAAGGGGGGTACCATTTTGTGGTTCGCCTCAGCTCCCAAAATGCATTAAGCCAGCCCTACCATTTATATTTATATAGGGACGCAGATGGCACTGTGGGTTAAACCACAGAGCCTAGGACTTGCCGATCAGAAGGTCGGCGGTTTGAATCCCCATGATGGGGTGAGCTCCCGTTGCTCGGTCCCTGCTCCTGCCAACCTAGTGGTTTGAAAGCACGTCAAAGTGCAAGTAGATAAATAGGTACCGCTCCAGCGGGAAGGTAAATGACATTTCTGTGCGCTGCTCTGGTTCGCCAGAAGCGGCTTAGTCATGCTGGCCACATGACCCGGAAGCTGTACGCTGGCTCCCTTGGCCAAAGAGGCAAGATGAGCACCGCAACCCCAGATTCGGTCATGACTGGACCTAATGGTCAGGGGTACCTTTACCTTTACCTTTACCATTTATACATTTATGCATTTCTGTAGCCTTTAGATGTTAAAATATGTGGTGTGGGGGAAGAAGCACAGTGGAGAGGCTGAGAAGGGGGAGCAAGAAAGAGAAGAGGGGGTGAGGAAGAGTGGGGTGAGCAGAACAAAGTCAATAACTCATTGGACCCAAATCGGGGGTTAAAGGAAGGAAAGAGGGCTGGGAGACATTTTGTACTAGTTCACACATGACTGCAGAAACTCGGTGGGCCCGTCCCTCAGAAAGGTGGAAAGCAGGAAGTAAAAGCACCTGGTGTATCTCCTGATGATTATCTACACAGACCCAAACATGCAGCAATATTCGATTCCCCCTCCCTTCTCAGCATTAGGGGGATCAATAGCTCAGTGACACGGAAACCAATGCTAACTTGTTTAGAAGGGCAGCAGTCACAAATACAAGATTATCATCTGAGCAAAGGACACATTTAGAATCTCCAACAGACCATGAAAAAGCAGATGGAGAGTTCTTTAGGAAGAGAGTGGAGAAGAAAACTCACAGCAAGGTGTCCCCACTGCCCAACGCAGGGCACTAATGCACCACAGAGGAATGGCAGAAAACCTGGATTATTGGGGGGGGGGGGGGATTCCACTGCTCGACTTTTGAAGCCAGGTTCAGCTCTGTATATTCAGTGGTGAGAGAAAGGATTTCTGGACATGCTCAGAGGCACTGCTATCAAACAGTTGCATCCAACTCCAGTCCTTTTCAGAGAAGACCCTTTGAAGTTAATCGATATGCGTGCATAAGGTTCATTAATTTCAACGGACCTACTCTGCACAGAACTTAGCTGGAGAAAGCCTATAATTGCTTCGCAGTTTCCAGGCATTTAAATGTAAATCTTGGGGTTAAGCAAGTTGTTCAGATTAATTACAGCAGGTAGGGCAGAAGAAGTATTTTCCGGCACCACTATTAAATTCAGATGGATAATTTGCTGGAATTGTTCTGTGCATGTTTAGAGAGGGGAAACCCCCTGGCTTTTAGACCAATGCAAAGTTAATGAATTCGCAGCCAATCTAAATGTTACAATAAAGCAGCAAAAGACCCAATATTCTTCCTATTGAAATCATATTTATGCACTTACCTGGCACAAGAAGCCTAGGGAAGGTTTTGTGTAGGGGGAATATGCCACTTAATTTTTGCCAGAGGCAGAAACAGCAGCAGGTTTATTTGCTTTTTATGAGAGCTTTGCACAAACATTAGAAAACAGGATCTGGCACCTTTCATCAGTATCCAACCATGCCTAGATATAAATGCGGCAATGCAGAAAAGTGTAAGACCTTGCATATATTTTTTTAGTTTTTTAGTTCTTGTAATGCAGAAAACAAAATCGTAAATTTGATAGTGCGGTGAAAACGTTACAACAGAGAGCTGTGATGTTAGTTGACTGCCATTTAATTGGCAATGCATAAATAACTGCAAGCCAGATCTGCTAGGTGGTACTCAGTGTTTTATTATCAAAAGGTGCCTTTAAATGCCAGGATTAAAAGCTGGCAAATGTATTTGGGTTTTTATGAGAGCATTAAGAAGAAGCATACTTGCCATTAGGTTCCAGTCCAGAATGAAAGCTCTTCTGGAGAAGACTGCTGAGTGTGGTAAAGTCTGCCCAAACTAAAAATCTGAGCTCTTTTTTTTCTTTTTTGTCTTTGAGGGCAAATACCCAGAATTTGGGTAACAACAAAACTTCCTCTGACTTCACTGTTTACAATCCATGCCATATGGTTTTGTGGCATGTGTATAAATCTACACCTGTAACTAACTAATGAAGTGGACTGCAGCCCACAAAAAGTAAGCTATAATGATTGTATTTAGTTATTAAATTTCTATCCTGCCTTCTTCTCAAAGGAGCACAGGGCAGCAAACACACAAGCCATTAAAAAAAACAAAAACAACCATAAAACATATTTAAAATAATTCCAACGCTGATGCGGTAAGATCTCTACTTAGAAGACTTGTTGGGAAAGGAAGGTCTTCAGCAAGTGCTAAAAAGACAAATAAAGATGGAACCTGTCTAATATTAAACGGGAGCAATTACAAAGAGTAGGTACCACAGCAGTAAAATTCTGAATTCTATATTCTCCTATATTCCCTGGTGAGAAGGCATCTGCAGAAGGCCCTCATCTGCAGAGCGTAGTGATAGATTTGGTTACATAAGGGGCGAGATGATCTTTCAGGTATCCTGGTCCCTAGTTGTATAAAGCTTTATATTCCAAAGTCAGCACTGAGGTTGTGGGTCGGTCCTCCATTTGCCCCAGTGTTAGCCTGCCCACACCAAGCTGAACAGAAGGCCATCCAAAGACAAGTATTTCATCGTCAGGAATTTGTGAGCATGGATTCATGGTGAGAAGAGTAGGACAGTGGTATTTGTCTTATTTGCGAGAGAAGAGGACTACCGTTTGTATGCTTTATTCTTGTTTCAATGCACAAGCTACATGGTCCTGAAGAAACCAAGTTATTCCTTATTCCTCCCTCAAACATCCATGCCATTATTGGGGACTATCAATATTTGGAAGGATTTGTTTGTGGAGGTTCCCCCCCCCCAAAGAAACCCCTCAAGATGATTTATATGTTTGTCCGCAAATGCTTGGACAAGTTCCCAGATCTTAAGGGGTGACCTTCTCTTCATAGGTGACTTTGGTGTTCAATATGTATTTTAATGGAGGCAAAAAATAAAGTTTAAAAAATCACACTGAGAATAATAGAGCAGACATTGCAAAGCTCACTTTGTAGCAGAAAATGTGAAATCTCTTTCGGAAGGGTGGTGACCAGCCTGTCCCTTTTCTTAAGGTTAAAGGTAGCCATGATGCTACTTGCTTCCATTGCACAAGCTTCCCACCCAAATCCCAGCCTTCCTGCCAGGGGAGAAGTTGGGATGCTACAACACATAAGTTTGGGCAGGGTCATGCCTAGGCATCGACAAACCTGTCGATTTCAGTTTCTTATTTTCCCATGCTTAAATTCAGTTCACCCTGCTTCTGCATTGGTTGGCATTCCAACTGCAGCGGAATGGAATCAGGTCTGTAATGCAGCGAATGCGAGGCAGAACAATGCCTTCTCACACCCTTAGAAAGGATTGAGGAGTGAACCCCCAATGCTTACCTTTTGCTCAGTCTCAAGGAAGCGTTTGAGGTCATCCACATCCAAATAGTCCTTGTGGTTGCTGTAGGTGAGCATGAGAAGATACAGGTCCCGGCGGGTCGACATCATCTTATAGAAGGCGCAGAACTCTTCAAAGTCCAAAGTTCCTTGGTTGTCATCTGTGTCTGCCTCCTGGTGGCACAGAGGGACATTTGCAATTAGCAGGCTTCCATCTTGTCCCTTGAGAAGCAACTCGGTGAGCAGACCAAGAACTACAGCAGAGGTTTAGAATGCTAAGCTACGTGGAGAGTAAAACGAACCCAGTTCCTATATAGCCCAAGACCGAATTCCAGTATTTAACTTCCAAAACGGGTTGTGCTGGGGGGAGAGTGGGACTGAAAATGGCTCCAAAAATTACCCACCCACTCCCCACAGTTTGCAGGTAGTGAATCTGGGGCAGATTTTTGCACCCCACTAGGGTGAGGGAGGAGCAGATTGGTTTCACTCCCAGGAGTGCTGACCATATTGAGTGGTCCTCCTAATGCCTGTTGTTCCCATCTTTTAGAAGGTGGTGTGTTCCCAGGGCATTCTTGGTAAAAACTGGCAGCGGGCAGCAAAGGATGCCATTTCTTTCTCCAGAACCGTGGGCATCTACTGTGGACTTTTCACAGATGCCCTCACCCACAAAAAACTGTTGAAATAGCAGCCTGGTCCTTCTCTCCTCAAATGTATTCAGTGGTTTGGCCCCAGTTAGGATAAATCCAGGCTAGAAACTGCATCCATTGATCTTGAAATCTCCATCCCAATCTTACATATATTTGGGATAGTTGTGGTTATTAAGTAGTGAGGGAATATAATTCTGTACATGCTCAGAGTCATCCTCTTCTTTATTATTACTTGACAGGCCTCAGTCATGGCCTTGCACATGGGTTCTGAAGTTCCTCCTGGTGAACCCATATTCTGATGAGCCCACCCTAGACCAGCCTCCCCCAGATGTTACCCTCCAGATGTTGATGCCCTCCACATGTTGGACTACAACTCACTTTATAGGAGTAGTCGCCTAATAACAACTGGAGGGCACCAGGTTGGGAAAGACGTTCCTGGATTATAATGTGAGTACACAAACTTTAAAAATGCTTTTATCCTAGTTCTGTTTTGTCACTGCACTAATTATAAAAAGATGCTTGTATATTGAGTGGAGATCTAAGTTAGCCCTCTTCATCAAAGAGGGAACTTCTCCCCAATTACAGCATTTCCTAATCACCGCTTTTGATGTCTCAACTGGGATGGGTGTTATTGTGGGGAAAAACAGATCTCTGGCAGATCTGCAGGGCTGCCAAGATGGTCACTTCTTAATCAAGCTCTGCTGCCATCTCCAACCAGGCTGGAATTCACTTTTGTCTGTGCAATTCACAAATGTAAATCAATGGGCATTAACGGATTTCTCATTGCAGCTTTTAACTGTGTTTGTTGCTTCTGCTAGGCATTTCCCCCTCGTCCTACTGATCATTGATTCACCTTCTTTGACTGCAAAACATCTGATTCTGTTTTCAGTGCTGTCATTATGCAAAGCTTCACACTCCATTAGCATCTGCTGGCATTTAATAGCAAGCAACTCCAACACACTGAAGCTTTTGATGTGCCCCAGAATATACAAGAGCTCTCTCTCACTTATGTAACAAATAAGCATCATTAAACACAAAAGGTTCCTAATGCCCCTTCTCTTTCTTGTACAATAAATTAAAGCAACTTGGAGCTTTGTTGATTAGTATAGAATCAAAGAGTTGAAAAGAACCTTTTTAGGCCATCTAGCCTAAGATGTCCTCCTTAAAATGTGGTGGCCCAGCACATGGGAAACCAGGGCTTGGGTTTTTCTCCTGAAGCAGATATCAGACTGGCTGATGTATCCATCCACTGGGGTGGCCCAAGAAGCTGCAAGGAAGCCTACCCTCCAGTCTCACACCAGTGTGGCCAGCAGGCTCTGGTTTATAGCTCAGTGGCAGAGCATCCGCTTTGCATGCAGAATGTGCCAGGTTCAATCCCTGGCATCTCCAGGTAGGAGAAAGCCCTTTCTGAAACCCCATAGAGCTGCTGCTGCCAGTCGCCACCAATGACCAATGCTAGATGGACCAATGGTTTGACTCAATATAAGGCAGCTTCTTATGCTCCCATGTTCTCAACACCAGCACATAGTATCCCCAGGCACTTGCCAAGACCCAAGCAAGATCCACAAGTGCTAACACTTGCCCTGTAGTCCCCAAGACAGCCAGCTGGGTCACTTGCCCTGGTGCTTGCTATATCAGGCACTCAAGGGCTCTGTGGGAAATTAAAAGGGTGTCACCAAGCCAGCCTTGGAGTGTTGGTATTGTTCACTGCTACTCCCTGATACAGGAGGGGTCTAATCAGATGGCACTTTGACCAGATTACACACACACACACACACACACACTGTTCTTGGTTAGCCAGTTGGCTAATGATCTGACTCAAGATTAGGAAAGTGATGTTGCACTGTTCAAGGAGATACTCCATCTACCAAGGAAGATGTCTCATGCTACAGACAGGGAGACCTCAGTGGACATGCATAGATTAAGATGTCCAGGAGTAAGGTTATTGAGGTGGATCATTGGAGAATTGGGCACACGGTGGTGGAGGAGGACTCTGTGCAGGCCAGGGATGGGCAAATTCGTCAAATCTGTTTTCTCATTTTTCCAATGTCACGCTCAGTTCTCCACACTTCCACATCAGTATGCACATCAGCCCTAATATACACATTTCTCCAAATATACAATTTTTTAACAAAGCAATTTCCTCTAATGTAAAGCATTTTGTATGCTATTTTCACTAAATAATAATAATAATAATAATAATAATAATAATAATAATAATAATAATATTTATACCCCTCCCATCTGGCTGGGTTTCCGCAGCCACTCTGGGCAGCTTCCAAGAAAATATTAAAAATACATTAAAACATCAGTCATTAAAAACTTCCCTAAACAGGGCTGGCTTCAGATGTCTTCTAAACGTCAGATAGTTGTTTATTTCTTTGACCTCTGATGGGAGGGTGTTCCACAGGGTGGGCGCCACTACCGAGAAGGCCCTTTGCCTGGTTCCCTGTAACCTGGCTTCTCACAGTGAGGGAACCACCAGAAGGCCCTCAGTGCTGGACCTCAGTGTCCAGGTTGAACTATGGGGGTGGAGATGCTCCTTATAGTTTAATGGACACTTATCATTAGCATATGCATTTTTGTACACATTACTTGGCTGGACAACTGCACTGCAAATTTTGGAGAAGTTTGAACTTTGAAGGTGGGTGTATTTCTGTTCATGCATTGCTTTGGAAAAGTGTGAACTTGATAGGTTCACCTGTAAATGCTAACGTGATCTAATCTCTCTCCCATTTCTACCCACCAGGGACAGCAGAACCTGCTCCTTTCTGAGGACTTGGAAGGAAGGTTGAGGACAGGATGCTATGAAAATGGAATAATGGACTCGATGGACCACTGTCTGATCCAGCAGGCTCGTCTTATGTTCCTGTGTTGAGGGGCAGTGGGCAATGCATCAATCCTGCCCTCATCCCAGCAGCCACTCATAGCTCTTATGCCAGGCTAGTCCTTACCATAAGGCACTAGTTTTCCAAATACAGCAAGTTTCAACACACAAACACACACACACACTCTTCTTTTTCACAGCACAATCACTATACATAAGGGATAACTCACATAACACCCACACCATCCTTACATCCCAAAAAGCCTCCACCAACTCAACAATAAATAAGTAACTACATTAAGAAGCTCAGAGGGATATGCTCAACCTTGCATATTGCAAAAATATTATCAAGGACGCTGCAGAAAAGGGGGAGGGGGGAAAACACCAACAAAAGAGGCCCACTTTTTTAAACGTCAAAACCGATCCATTTCCTCCCATCTAAAGAAGCCCTCGGTACATGAAAAAAGAAATAAAAAGAACAAAGCCAGATATACGCAAAGCTCGCTCCACTAAGAGAGCAAATCTACATCATGTTCCACCAGAGAAGACCAAACAGAGTCAATAAACATGGAGCAAGGGGGCTCGAGGGCATAATGGGGTGGGGGGAGAGAAATAAGCCATTCATCCAGAACAGACGGAGCATCGTCAGCTCCCAAACAGAGGGTGCAGTTCTGATCATGGCTGCAGAGCTTTAGTCTGCAGCTTTGCCTTGCTGAAGTTTCAATTAAAACCAAGCAGCTGTCAAGAGATGAAGGAAAGGGTCATGTGGCAAAGCACAGAAAATTAAGTGCCCGCCTTTAGGACTTGACGCTTCAGACACTTTATTGGGTGAAACATGGTCAAGTTGTCTTTGGGCAATGTAACGAGGTATTGGGGAGCTGACGGCTCAGTTGAAGGGTCACTTGCACAGATGATGCCAGGTAGGAAGACTGGGAGTTGGACATACTGGTGGTACAACAGCCCTATCACCCATCCATCCTGTCATCCTCTGCAACCTTTGCATGTCAGTGTTAATTATCCTTTTCCCCATTTGACAGATATTCCGAAAGAGACGAGGCTGTTTCCCCCCTTTAGATGAAGCTGGATCTTCTCCCATTACAATCCAACAGTTGGAGAGCCAGTGTCGTGGTTGCCGGAGAGCTGAACTTGTTCCCAGGAGACACAAGTTCGAATCCTGTACTCAGCCATGAGGATTACTAGCTGAAATTCAGTCATTTGCTGTCGCTGTCTAACCTTGTGGGGTTGTTAGGGAGAAAGAAAATGTAAGCTATGGGTGTAGCTCCTCCTCATTCACTCATACCTTGGGCATCTACAATGCCAAATACTGCTCCCATTCCCCCATTTCAGCCTGCTGTCATAAAAGCTGTCATTTTTTTTAAAAAAAGATTTCTGTTGACTTCTCTTGGGTGAAGATATGGAATCAGCACCACGGACAGCAGCTCTCAACAGATGCAGACTTCATTCTACGACAGAGATCACCAACCCAGCACCCTCAAAGGCTTTCAATGGAGCTCCTAAAAAAAAAAATTGGAGCAAAATTCCACCTCAGGGGGAATCTATTTTCAGATACTGGAAGTGCTGTGAAAAGGAGTCGTTAAATACTCTACCTGAGCCATTGCATCTGTGACGGACCTTTCACACAAGCAAGTCATCGCTTGAGGCTGCAGGCATCAAGTGATGAATAGGCATGCACAAACAAGGCCTCAGTATGATGCACCAAAAAGCAGTGTTCTCAGGCAGAGGCCCTTCCCATCCCCCAGTAGAAGATGGTGGGGTAAGGGCACATACCTGGCTTCCCAGCAGCCACGTCGCTGCTGCTTACCAGGAAAAGGAGAAGCAGGGAGGGTTGCTGGGTTGACTCACCTAGGTGAATTTGCACTCCCCTCCTCCCTCCCAGTAAGCAGCAGTGAATCACCTGCCAGGAGGTCAGATAGGCACCTCTGCCCACCACACCATCTGCTACTGCCATCACCTGAGATACTTTTCACTGGAGGTGTGAGGGACTCAGTCTGGTACCTTTTGCATGCAAAATGCCTGTGATGTTCAGGCCACATCTGGAACAAAGTGCCCAGGTTTGAATGCCAATGGGAGCATGCCCAGAGGAGAGAGAGGGGTCTGGAAGCCAAGTCCTATGAACAATGTTGAAAGAGCCAAGCATGTTTAGCACTGAGATGAGACAATAGCAGGAGGCTTTAGAGTAGCCTTCAAATATCTGAAGGGCTGCCGCATACAGGATGGAACTAATTTTGCCTCTGTTGCCTCAGCGGGTAGGACTAGAATGTGGTTAGTTGGCATCCATCTGTCTTGGGAGACAATGGAGAAATGCACTTTTGGGGGCGAAGTCAAACTGCTGGAAATTGAAGGTTTTTTTGCCAATCCTTTAGGAGCAACATCCTAAAGGGAAGAGTTGCTGGGCAGTGGGAAAGTAAGACTGCATCAGAAGGTGATGGGCACTCCTTTACTGGAGGTATCTAAGCAGATGCTAGATAGCTATCTGTCAGGGGTGCTCTGGTTGTACCCTGAATTGCACAGCCTGTCTTGAGAAAGGAGGATTGGACTAGATGGCTTCTAAGATCCCTTCCAACTGGAAGCGGGTGGCGCTGTGGTCTAAACCACTGAGTCTAGGGCTTGCCGATCGGAAGGTCGGCAGTTCAAATCCCCACAACACAGTGAGCTCCCATTGCTCGGTCCCTGCTCCTGCCAACCTAGCAGTTCAAAAGCACATCAAAGTGCAAGTAGATAAATAGGTACCACTCCGGCGGGAAGGTAAATGGTGTTTCCGTGCACTGCTCTGGTTTCACCAGAAACGGCTTAGTCATGCTGGCCACATGACCCAAAAAAACCGACTGTGGACAAATGTCAGCTCCCTCGGCCAATAAAGTGAGATGAGCGCCGCAACTCCAGAGTTGTTCGCGCCTGGACTTAACTGTCAGGGGTCCTTTACCTTAAGATCCCTTCCAACTGAAGTGTCGCTGAGCTATGGCACTTTCCCCAGTTAACAGATATCTAGCCACTTCAATACCCTTTTCGCTTTCCATGGGCCTCCACTGCACAATGGTGCCTTGTCTCATTTTCACCCACTGTGGTTTTAGTTCCAATGAGGTTAATAGCTAAAGGAAACCAGGCAAGCTAGAGAAAGGGGAGGGGATGAACCCAAACCACCCTAATATCATCTGCGGAAAGTTTTCTAATAATGAACTAAAAAGTGAACTGTCTCTCATGTTCGTCAAGCCAGACAGAGAATTAATGAAAGAAAATAAAGAACCATGCAGAGCATTCAACGCCCCACCCCCAATCCAGGTAGAGCCAGGGCTGAAAGCCAGACACTGAGCTGACTTCAATTAATAGCAACCATTCAGCTGAATGAAAGGATCTACGTTTCTAAGGGTGCCTGGCTCTAAAACTGAACCCTCATTCATTTCATCCTTTCATGTGGTTTCTTAGGATTGATGTAAGAATGGCACCACAAAAAAAGATAGTTAGGCCAGTGTCTATACAAGCAGAGATGCCTGTGGAATTTGGTCTTCATGAATTCTGGGATGAACTGTTCTGATCTTCCCCTCCCAGACGAATGTGCAGATTTGTATATAACTATCCACTCAATTAATGTTATTCTCAGAACGTTGAGACCTGGTCTTGGGCTCACAGAACAATAAAAAAATATGTTAAATGTGCATATTTGGAGAGGAAATACATTTAGAAGAAAAGTGTTAAAGAAAATATGTTTTAAATACTGATTTAAATGTGGATTATTATTATTTTTAAAGCAGATTAATGCAGAAATGGGAAAGCACAGATACCAATTATCTCTATCCATTTTTGGCTTCAGGTCTGGTTTTGGGATCAAACCGGCCTTGGTTGTCCTGCTGGACTACCTGGTAGAGGGCTGGTAGAGTGTGACCATCTGAATCAGGTGGTGCTATGAAAGTCCTGGATCAGTGTTTGGGGTTGGTGATGGACTGAATGAGAACCAATAAACTGAAGCTGGATCCCAGTAAGTGGGAGGGGGATAAATTGGAAAAACCATTCTTCCCCACAATCAGTACCTGACTTTGCCTTCCTAAATAGATACATACAAAAGCCTGAGCAAAACACCAGTTTGTATTCTGCTCTAATATAAACTGTCATGGATTTTTCACAAGTGCATTTTTATAGGGAAAACATACATTCTGCTTTCCCATGAATCTAAAAAGTCACTTTTGGAGAACCGATGGAGCTAATTTGAAAGGCTCTAATGGGCACTTAGTGATAATCCATATATCCATTCCTCTAGTTTCTCCGTTTTAATTCTTGTTACCCTCCACCCTCGCTATTTCTTTTTACAGATGCGAGCATTTCATTTCTTAATCCTCAGATTGTAATGGGTTTTATATTTAGTTTTCCATGCTGCTACCTCTGCAGGGTCGGTATTTGCTAGAACAGCATAAACGGAGTGTGTGTGAAAAAAGAATTAAACATGATCTGCTCACAGCAGAGATGCAGTTTGAGTTAGGAAGACTTGTAGCTCAGCAGTAGAGCATTTGCTTTGCATGCAGAAGGTCCCAGGTTCAATATCTGGCATCTCTAGGTTAGGCAAGGAAAGACCCATGTCTGTATTTCTGGAGAACCATTGTCAGTCAAGGTAACTTCCTATGTTCCAAGTTCCCCCTTTGGATTCTAGTGGCCTCAATACTGTTCAGGCCCTATGATTAAACGAACAGGGTATGCTGGAAGGAAACTTAATGGTGTGGGGAGGCTAATAAAGTCCATATGCTACGGGAGCCTCTGAAGCTCTGTACAATTTAATAGACAACACTGTTGTGTTACACATCAGCGGTAATTTTTAAAGAGGCCGTTGGATCTGTGCATAAAGGAAGGGAAATCAAGGAAGAGATTGTGAAAGAACTATTATGTGTGAGAGGTTCAAGGCTTGGGTTGTTTCAGAGAAGGGATGGAAAGAGGCAGAGGGGCCCATCCTGTTCAGTCCTGTTTCTTTTCCTCCACAGATTGACTTCCACTAAAACCCACATTGTTCATCTTGCTATCGGGTATGACTGAAACCAACACGATTATTCTCCATGCATTTCAAAGGAAGGGGAGCATCGAAAACAAAGCAGGGAGGAAAACAACACAATTATTTATATAATGTTTGCAGACTAAAAACAACCATGACAATAGTTGAATACTGCTCAAATTTGCTTGTGTGATTTCCATTCCGGACCTCAAGACAGGCCTGCAAATTGCAGCAATATATGCTCCCATTTAAATAAGCCAATGCAATTCTCGGCTGCATCAATAGGAGTAAAGCATCTAGATCAAGGGAAGTAATAGTGCCACTGTATTCTGCTCTGGTCAGACCTCACCTGGAGTACTGTGTCCAGTTCTGGGCACCACAGTTCAAGAAGGACACTGACAAACTGGAACGTGTCCAGAGGAGGGCAACCAAAATGGTCAAAGGCCTGGAAACGATGCCTTATGAGGAACGGCTAAGGGAGCTGGGCATGTTTAGCCTGGAGAAGAGGAGGTTAAGGGGTGATATGATAGCCATGTTCAAATATATAAAAGGATGTCACATAGAGGAGGGAGAAAGGTTGTTTTCTGCTGCTCCGGAGAAGTGGACACAGAGCAATGGATCCAAACTACAAGAAAGAAAATTCCACCTAAACATTAGGAAGAACTTCCTGACAGTAAGAGCTGTTCGACAGTGGAATTTGCTGCCAAGGAGTGTGGTGGAGTCTCCTTCTTTGGAGGTCTTTAAGCAGAGGCTTGACAACCATATGTCAGGAGTGCTCTGATGGTGTTTCCTGCTTGGCAGGGGGTTGGACTCGATGGCCCTTGTGGTCTCTTCCAACTCTATGATTCTATGATTTCTGACATAATTTCCAAAACATCCCTATTACAGAGTAATAAGAAGCAAGCTTTTGGAGCTCACAGAAACAGGGAGACAGAAGCAAGAGCAACTACAGGCAACATCAGGGAGATGAGAAAGAGAATATTGCATATTTCCTGTTCAGATCAGGAAGGGCTTGGTGAGTCACTTCCAGCCCATGATTCTGGTTGAGGGCAGACTTGAGGTTGGTGAAGCAGTGCCCTGTTTGGTACACTCATGGACTAGCTTTCACTGCTCCCTAGGACAATCTGTTGGAGACTGCAGAGCCAACAGCAGATGGGGAGAAATGCGCTGTAGATTAACTAACACAGAAAAAGATTGCTCTGCTTCAGTTTTAACTTTAGCCACGTCCAGATTACTAGTCCAGCGCCGAGGGCCTTCTGGAGGTTCCTTCACTGCGAGAAGTGAGGTTACAAGGAACCAGGCGGAGGGCCTTCTCGGTAGTGGCGCCTGCTCCCATCAGATGTCAAGGAAATAAGCAACTATCTTACTTTTAAAAGACATCTGAAGGCAGCCCTGTTTAGGGAAGTTTTTAATGTTTAATGCTGTATTGTGTTCTTAATATTCAGTTGGGAGCTGTCCAGAGTGGCTGGGGAAACCCAGCCAGATGGGCGAGGTATAAACAATTTATTTGTTGTTGTTGTTGTTGTTGTTGTTGTTGTATTACTAGTCTCAATCCTTTGCAGGTCTACCCAGTAGTATGTCTCATTTCACAAATAAGTATGCTGGGGATTAAAAAGAAATGCAATAGACCAGCACAGCTGCTGTCTTGGAAAGCAGTTAAAAACCATTTCTTACTTTGGTGTACTAAATACACACAAACAGGAGCCAGAGAGGCAAGGAACTGAAGCAAGGGAGAAATGAATGAACCACTTTGGAAGGTGTCAGGGGCCACATAAAATGAGGCTAGGGTCACAGGTTTCTCATACTGAGCAGGGAACCTTCTTCAGCTTGAGGGTCGCATTGCTTCTGGAGTTGCAAACCAATGGTGGGTGTGGCCAAGGACACTCAAATCACCACCCTCCAAGCAAGCAAGCATCACCATTCAACAACACATTACAGCAAGGCAAAATCACTAGAAGAGGGTGCAAAATCTTGGGGATCAGGTAGAGAGGACTGGAGGTGTGTGGTGGGGGGTTGCGTTCAGTCTGAGATTCTTCAGCCCTGGGCTAGAGGATCAAATCCAGCAAGGCCGTCTTTACAGACTTAAAGAACTTCCATCTGCAATAAGCTCTAGCAATGAGACCACAGGAAAACAGATATGTCAGGCAGAGCTGCTGAAGCTCCGCTTTATATATAAGAAAATCAATTGAAAAGGATCAACAAAAGCAGCTTTGCGGGGGAAGTGAAAACTGCTGTTTAAGAGAAATCCTTCTCCTTTAAGTCTCAGCACACACATACACATTCTCCTTCCAGAGCGCAGCATCTTTACCTGGACAAACAATGGCAGATTTGGGCATCTGAGGAGGGAAAAATTATTCCTTGCCTCCCCCCCAAACCCTCAGCATCTCTGTTGGTGCCAGCAACACTTTTAGATTCTGCTGACACCAGGGAATTGGCTTGTTTTGAGGCAATCTGCGCACTTCAGAAGCCACACACACACACATTCACCTACCACAAAAGTCCGAATTCCCAGCAGCGTTGTGAAGTATGCAACAAGACGTTTGAATAGCGCTGCACATTGCCAGCGTTGCTTTAATCTTCCCCCATTCAATTATAAAATAGGTCAGGGCCAAAATGCAGAGACAGGCTTCAGAGGCAGCCCTTGTATGCCTGGTGGCAGATTTCCTACCCACCCACCCCCCGCACCCCACCAGATGCAGAGCCTATCATCCTAAGAGCACAAATTGGTACAGGCTAAGCACAGCGGCTACACTTCAGAGGAACAGATGGTCCTTGTGTTCCGGACGCCCTCGTAACAAATAGGAAATATGCAGCAGTTCTGATGATGGATGCAAGGCCACCATAGCAAGTGTTGGGCTTCTAGGGACAGAGGTTCCCAAGCCCTTTTTACCCTGAGCACAAATAGGCACAACCACTGGATTGTTCAGCCAGCAGGGTGTTGTGTTGCACACGATTCCCCCCCTTTTGGATGCCCCAGTTGGGAACAGTCTGAGGCCTCACTGTTCACCATGTGGCCAGCTGGATCCTTGAGCACCTTCCCAGCACCTTTGTCCCGCTGGGCTTTGGCTCAGGTGGAACGCCAGCCAGGCCTTCTCTGCACCACATTTCCCCTTCCTGCTCTGAATTCTGAAGCCTCTCTGACAGATTCTGTCTCTCCATGTCATGGGACCTCCCTGAAGATCTTGCATGACTTTGCTGCCCTAGATGCCAGAGCAGGAGAAAGGAGGATGAGGAGCAGAAGCAGGCTGGAAGGCAGGCACCCAGGAGTGGAGGAGATCCTTCCCCTTGTGATTCTGGATGTTACAAGCATCCCAGTTGCTGGAGCCCACAGGAGGGGAGAGCGCTCCTGCTTTTCAGAGGTGGAAAGCCCAATCATTGTTAGCGTGGTTCATTCCCTCAACAGTTCTCCAAGTTCTGACAAATCAGGAAACTGCAAACCCCATCTTGACACTTGGTGCTATGCAAAAAATTGATGGTAATTCTAGAAACTAACCACCTCCCAGGGGGGCACTGTTAAGCCTAGAGAATGAAGGTCGCACCTTCTGTGGCCACTTTGTGACTCGCATGCCACTAACATACAATAAACATGAAAGTGAGGACATCTGGTGGTAGAAATGATGAAGAAAAACAAGTCTGCCAGGGCTGCAGCCATAAAAAGAGCCCAACAGGAAAAGGAGCTGTCTGTTCAGTGTTTATATTGCTGTTTATCGCCCCCGAGTGCCTGCAGTCTGCCTTGTAGAGATGCGACTGTGAATGGAGTGCCCTTACCTTGAACATCTGCTTGACTTTCTGCCGGGGTAGGTTGACGTTCAGCTTATGCATCAGCTGGAGCACCTCGTTGATGCTCAGGCTGCCATCGCCATTTTTGTCCGCTTCGTCGAAGGTTTGCTTCAACCACATTTAGCAGGAGTCAAGGAAAAGAGAAGAGACAACTCTGCCACGGCAAGCAAAGAGGAGAAGGGAATGAAGGCTGCTTCCCGGGGACTACAGAAATAAAGGGATTCAAAAGCCACAGAGCACTTAAATCAGGAAGAAACAAAATCATGGAAGGCCATCTGATCAAGCTTTCTGCCACAAGATGGGACCATCCATTCAGTGGGCATGACAAGCAAACTGTTGCTGTTTGACCACTGCTCCATTTTGCCTAGTGCTGCTTGGGGAGGCTCCCCAAGACCTTGGACAGAGGGAGGTCCTTCCTAGCTTAGCTACCTGAGAAAAGATTTACCCGATAGTGTTAGGATTTGGGACTTTCTAAAGTAGCAGTATATGGCAGTACTTCCACTGCCATGAAGTAATGGTCCTTCTTCACTAATGCAACATATTGTGGGCTTTGGTGGATATAAAATATAAAAACTTTTTTTTGAGGGGAGGGGTTCAAAGGAAGAACATGCTTGACTGCCCGCGTTAGACACCCCACAAGGTCAGTGTCAGGGTTTGGCATTGCTGGACGTCTGCCAAGGCCAAAGCCCCAACCAGGGGCCCACTGCAAAAAACCACAACCCTACGCCCTTCTGCTCTTGTCTGTGCCCTGAGGTTGCTGCTGCTGCTGCTGTTTATGATGATGATGGTGACATTCCTTAATCCCATTATAAAATACAGGCAGATAAAACCAAATGAAGAAGCAGCGTGTGCAATACAGAATTCCTAAAATGCTCCTCCAACAATACAATGAGCTGTGACCAATGTTAGTCCCACTCAGAGTAGACTCTTTGAAATTAACAGAAATGGCTAACTTAGGTCCATTTGTGTCAATGGGTCTACTGTGACCAGGACTTAGTTGGCAGTGACCTAATGTCACTCTCTGCTCACCTGCGCTGTTGGCAGTGACAGGAATGTGGAAAGGAAGCAACATCTTTCCCTTGCTTTGCCCTTTTCTCCTCTGGGTGATGGTGTGGGTTTGGCAAATGGGTAGGGGAAACAGAAGTGAGGATGAAGGGGGCGGCTACTGAAGAACCCGTGTTCAAGGTGCCCATCAAAACTGCATGACCAACAGTGCATCACCCCCCTGCCCTCCACTGAAGGATACTGGTCTCTAGTCCTCTGACGCTTTGACAGGCTGTCTTCATCGCTAATCCCAGCCATCAAATACTTCAGGCCAGTGATCCACGTCCGAGCTTCCCCTGCGCTGGATGACACCAAGTCAAGAGACTCCATGTGGTCTCCGTAGTAGATACTGAAGCAGCAGTTGGGGTCAAAGCTGCCATCCGCATAGCGCTGGAAGATCTCTGACTGTTTTCCTTCACAGACCTCCTGGATCGAATCGATAGAGACTGGGAAAAAATAAAATAAGGCAAGGAGGTGAGGGGGTGGGCTGGGCAATCATGCAAAAGGTTGGAATAAAGACTCACTCTTGAATAAAGAAACTATTTCCATCCCACATTTAATACCTGGTCTGAGTTTGATTTTTATCTCCCCCCAACCTGATTTGGGGCCATTTGGCAGACTGTGGTACATGACTGCAAGGCTGCTGAGCATTCAATTATCATTTGGAAACCCAAGGATTGTGTTACTCAGGGCCCCTGCCCCATATTACATGTTGTATGGGCAATCTATCCAGAAGATAAATTGTAGGTTGAGGAGTTAGTGATCTGACATGGTTGCCCTCTTCCTGCCTCTGTTCCTTCCCCTTCTCCTTGTCTCTTAAGTTCTTTGATGGCATGAGAACAGCCTATAATGTCCTAATCAGTTAGGAAGAAGAGATAGTGATGAGTACCCCCTTGGATGTTGGACATTGTTTTGAGAAAGTGAGGCATGGGGGGGGGGGCTAATGAATAATCTGCATGTAGCCAGTAATGAATGATCTGCAAGTAGCCAGTCAGGCAAGCCACACGGGCTAGCTAGCTATAAATCAGTTGGTTGTGGACAGAATTTTTGGAAGAAGCTCATGCACAGGCTGATTGGCCGTGGGGTCATGCAAACTAAAGTCTACCGGGGGGGTCACTTCACCACTTCTTGGGGGCTTCCAAGTGGCAGATCAAAGTGCTTGCTGCGTATGTATATATTGCTTGCTGTTTAGAATAAAAATCTTTAATCTTCTCACTCACTTGTGTTTTGTATTACTTCTGAATCTCATTTTAAAAGAACCACCTTGCATTTTGCAAGACCCATGTTAAGTTGTTTTATGCGCACAGCTGAACGTGTGGATGCGCCCCCTGCAGCAGGGAATCCAGACTGGATGTGCAATCCTGCTTGGTGAATGCCCAGAGAGAAACATCACTGTGCTCTGTAATGCTCGTTTCAGGGACATCTTGAAATAGTCCTTGTATACTTAAAATTGTTGTAAGAAAAAGATGCTCCCCTTTCCCTTATGGGGTATTCAAGAGCCCGTATAGTCCTTATGTAGGTTCTCTATCGGTAGGAGAAAATAACAGAGGCCAACCAGAGAATATTGAGAAGCAAAGCAGCTAGTAAGCCTGATCTTCATGAAACTGTTGCAACAGGCTCCCCCACTCACCCCATGCAGGGATGGAGAGGAACCCAGAACATAGACTTCTATAGACACTTGAAATTGCATACCCTGTAGCTCAAGACCACCACCACCCCAAAACATCACACATACACCACAGAAAGAGGTGGTCCCCAGCAGAAATTTGAGCATGTTGCTTCTCTCCTGTCTGCCAGGATACCTGATAATGCCTTATCTGATTGCCTTTTCTGGGTAGCCTGGCCATTCCTTTGAGATGGTAAATACTTCCTGAATCTCTTACGGATATTGATAGTGTGCTCAGCTTAACAGGTACTTGCCAGACTGTATTTACAGGGAGGTGTAAGCCCCTACAGTCCAAAGACAACTGAAAAGCTTTCCCCATTTCCTTCCTCCTTGCAGAGAAATATTTGAGGTCAATTTGGGAGAGTCAAAATGGCTTCAGGATTGTTCTCCTGTACTATTTCAGGCACTTGGTTTATATACTTATGTATGTGTTTGCCTTGTACACTTATCAATGTTTATTTGATATATATATATATATAAGACCGTAGAATTCCTATAACAAAATGCTTTCACAGAAATGTGAGTGGAGTGGCAGCCCCCTCCATAGTGCACCACACACTTACTTTTGGCTTTCTCGTTCTTTCGCGAGGGCCTCCAACGGATGCATGACTTGTGCTCGTCCAGGTAGTAGAAGCGAACAAGACCTTTGGAACTGCCTCGGAGTTTGATCATCTGAGTACCAGCTTGCATGGAACTCATACATTTTTCCACTATACAAAGAGAGAAAATGAGAGAGAAAGAAATGATAATTAATTACAGTAATTGAATTGAATTTATATTCCTAGGATCACAGGACAATTTACAGCATAAAAACCACACCAAAAATGCATAAGATAACACTTAAACTACAACAACCCAGCCATCCAGTTGTTGTGGTTGTTTTAAAAAGAACGCATTGCCAAAATGCATTGAAGGCAATACAATGTTTATGTGTGATCATGGTTAAGGGAAGAAGGAGGAAGTAGCTGCAAAAAAAAAAAAAGTGTAGAAGTCTGGTCCTATGAATCACCCCATGGGCCACATGAATTATTGTAAGCATTCTGGTAACCGTATAGAAATTGAGAAAGACACACCAGGGCAAATTGCTTTAGAACTTTTCTTTTTTTAGTACAGAAGGGAAAGCATTAAAAATTAACAGCAACATGGTTCCATAGCACACTGGATCCTGACTGCATCTCAGTGTGAGACAGCCAGCTGCTGAAAAGAATTCCAGACTAGGAAGATGGAAGACTTATGCAGATTCTGGGCAAGAACTGCATATTAAAGCGCTGGAACAAGAAACACAAAACTAGTTCTGCCTATGGCTTTAAATGTGGTAGGACAAAGACTGGCAGATGCACAAAAGATAAACACTAGAAGCATCAACCACCCAAAGGTGGTTTTATCCATGTTTAGTGGAAATGTATCCTACTCTTGGGAAGAAAAGCAATTTGGTGATTTACCAGTGCATTAGTCTATAGCTTGTCTTATGATCCATTAAGAATGCAATTGAGCAGCCTATTCAAATACAGCAAATAAAATTGTGAGAGGGCTGCACAGTGCCCCTAGACTGCACAGTGCCCCCAACAAGGAGTGCCCCACCACTAATTTGTTCAACTTTCAACATACCTCGCTTTCATTGTACTTATAGCCTGTTCCATACCTTTGATGCACAATCTGCATTCATT
The DNA here is from genome assembly GCF_964188315.1 of Podarcis muralis. Lineage (NCBI taxonomy): Eukaryota > Metazoa > Chordata > Lepidosauria > Squamata > Lacertidae > Podarcis > Podarcis muralis. The sequence goes on from NC_135661.1 coordinate 18,112,761, forward strand.
ATTTTTTCTTGTCCAATAAGATGATAACAATTTGCATGCTTGGATTTGCATGACATTCACATTCACTTACTGGAAGATAGATAGGAAACTGCCTTATAACCATTCAGACCACTGTTCCATCTTGCTCTGCCCTGCTTATACTGGTTGGTGGCAGCTCTCCAGGGTTTAAGACCAGGGTTTCCCAAACTTGGGTCTCCAGCTGTTTTGGACTACAACTCCCATCATCCCTAGCTAGCAGGACCAGTGGTCAGGGATTATGGGAATTGTAGTCCAAAACATCTGGAGACCTAAGTTTGGGAAACACCACTTTAGATCATGAAACCTTCTGCATGCAAGCTCTATAGCTGAGCTATAGCTCCTCCTCCATTGCATATATCATTTGTCAAATGTGAATTAATGTAGTAGGTAGGTAGTAATTTTATTTTTTTCATTATAAGCCGCAGCAATGCAGAAAGAACCTTCAGAGCCAAGACACAAATTTAGCTTATAATTCTCTGGCCACCAGCACAAATAAAGAAACAGGCAGGGGGCAGAGTTTTCTACTTAAGTCCTCCTTCCATGGTCAACACTGAGACTATGAAGAAGGGAGCTGACAGGCCAGGCTGAGATCAATGGGGCAGTGCGCCATTTCCACTGCCTCCAACACATAGAGGGTAGTGGGACCACAATCATGCTCTTCCCACATCACACAAGCCTTTTAGTGCCCAAGTAAGGCTTCTGTTCCTCGGGGGCATTATCAGTTACTACGGAATTAGCTGCAAAGACATCAACTGCAAAGAACGGGTCCAGCTCCAATCCTCCAGATTTGAGATTTGGGGCTTGGCATTCATGGCTAAACTGCCTGAATACATGACTGACAGTACGATAGAAAACTATGCAATTGAGGTTTCCCTCCTCCCCGAAGGTCTGAACTCTGCTTCTCACTGTCAGGAGTCATTGTTATAAGGTGGGCATTGATTCAGATAACACTTTCCCACTGCTATTAATGCTTTGCGCATGGAATAAAAAGCAGAAAAAGGTGGCAGGACAAGTGGATCAAGAGGGCAAAGATACCTTAACAACACTTTCCAAATTGCTTTGTTCAGCACGATTGAGCAATGCCACTAGTCACTCATTCCAAAGTAGCCATTACTGCTTTTTGGTAATTTGCTCACACTGTAAGCCCCCCATTAGAAGTTCCTCCACTTTCCTTTCTTATTACTGGCATCATCACACAACAGCCAAGATTCCCAGATGTCGGGGCTGAGATGCAGGCAGCTGTCAGAGGTAAGGTGGGAGTTAATCCAGGGAGTCCAAAGAACACAGGAAGCAGCCCTGTACAGAGTCAGAACACTGATTCATCCAGCTCTGTTAATATCTGCACCAACTTGCAACAGCTCTGCAGGGTTTCAGGCAGTGGGTCTTCTCAGCCCTACCTAGGGCTGGGAATAGAACCTAGGGCTTTCTGCATGCAAAGCAGATGACCTGCCATTGAGCTGCAGACCTGCCATGGACTGGTTGGATGCAGAGGGATGGTAGGAGGAACCAGCTGGGGAACCCTCAAAGGAAGAAGGCTGAGCCCAAGGAGTGGTAGTGGGATGGCGATGAGTGGGCAGAGAAAGAAGAGGGAGAAGACTGGGAAGAGTTGTCAGAAGTTGAAGAGGTAATGGGGCTTAGTGAGCTGGGAGAGTTGGTGGTCCAGAATCAGAGGCAGAAGCTGAAGCAGAGAAGGGAGGTCAACAGGCAGAGATGAGTCAGCTGGCGAAGAGTCACAGGTGTCTTCCCATCCTGCTGTGGCAAGCTACCCTCCCCGCTTGTCTCCCAGAACCAGAAGAGAGCTGAAAGGGTGGAGCAACAGCAGGCTGCATGCAGGCACAGTCTCTGATTGCTTGGAAAAAGCCCTGGAGAGGCAGGGACTTTCAGTATTGGGGTAAGCCCTACCAGGGATGAGATGCTGTGCTCATTAACCTTGCCACTCAGCCAAGTCTGTGAAGATCATATTTTTGAACGGTGTGATTTACTGCCGGCCCACTCTTTGACAAGACCTTTCCCAAACAGGTTAGAAGCACACTTGAGCCAAAGAGATCTTCTGGATGAGCCAGGTCCCTACCTGAACAGGTTGTATTTTATAGGCCTTCCTCTCCAGGAGGGCCCAATGGCTTCTGGTTTGTGTATCAACCCTGCCTCTTTATGGAAGGGCTGTGGCTCACTGGTTCCTGGTTCACCTCGGACAGCTGCCCACAGTCCAGCACTACTTGGCCCCAGCTCATATTACGCTTTTAGTCAATGCCACATTTTAAAATGAAAGTGAATTGGCCCATTAAAAAGGACATGATATGCTTCTAACATGCCAGTGCTCCAGATGAGGCTTGGCAAAGATAAAAGCCACCTGTGGTCAATAAAGAACTCTTTTGCTATTGATCCTTAGCTTGGCCTCCTTGCATCTCCATCAGCCTCACGGTGCAAGAACAGAGAAGAATGAAAGCAAAGGCAGGCCAGAAGAATAGCAAAATGCAGCGATGCTGGTGGTGTTCACAAAAAGCATTACAGGAGCATTCATCCAAGGTGTACATGACACTGATTTCTTAAAGGTTTATTAGCTACTTGTGTCCCGGAACAAAAAACGACACACTGTTAAAGCAACAGCCTTCAGAAACATCTTATTGATAGAACTTGCTAACCCACTGGACCAACAGCTCACCCCAGCATCCATCAGAGAGCAAATCAGAGATGCTACAAAGATCCACAATTTTGGTTCCTGAAGCAAGGGCTATGTATCAGCTGCTCTGATGAGGTTATCAGAACATAGAGCTATGCCATGCTTGCTATTGTGAAGGTACTAATTCATTTCACTCCCTTGTCTATTTGCTGAAATCAGCTCAACTGGAGGCTAAGTCATATTTTTCTAGGGAAAATTGTTTACAGTGGGTTGTTTTTTTTACCCCCACTCTTCAAAAAGGAGGAAGAAGAAGAAGAAGAAGAGTTTGGATTTGATATCCCGCCTTTCACTCCCTTTAAGGAGTCTCAAAGCGGCTAACATTCTCCTTTCCCTTCCTCCCCCACAACAAACACTCTGTGAGGTGAGTGGGGCTGAGAGACTTCAAAGAAGTGTGACTGGCCCAAGGTCACCCAGCAGCTGCAAGTGGAGGAGCGGAGACACGGACCCGGTTCCCCAGATTAGGAGACTACCACTCTTAACCACTACACCACACTGGCTCTCCAAGAGGAGGAGGCTCTTAACCACTACACCACACTGGCTCTCCAAGAGGAGGAGGAGGAGGAGGAGAGAGGGGGGGAGGGAGAGAGAGGGAGGGGGAGAGAGAGAGAGAGAGAGAGAGAGAGAGAGAGAGAGAGAGAGAAAGAAAGTTCTAAAAATGTCACAATCAACAGTAATAGGATGATATTGTTTGCTGGATCAAAGCAACAGCAAATACTGGTTGCATCTGCATTCTGAACATGAGATGGGGAAGTGAACATCAGCAATTTCTGCTCCTATTTCTGTTTCCATTTCTCCAACATCCCTGCCTATGACTCTATTGTAAATTAAATAATAAAAACATCATAGGGTACTGATTTATCTTTACACCAAATCTGATCTTTGTTTTGTTAGCATTTTCGCTGTTACAAGAGAACATTGAAATATTTCATTTATTAGCCACTAATATGTCACATTGTTTCTAATTTACATTGTTAAATTTGATAGAACAGTTAATGAAAGGGGAAAGATATTCACATATATCAAGCTGACCAGCTTGGGTCAAACTCCTCTCCTGCCCCTGCCCCTGGTGGTGACTAGAATGCAGCTGAGTTGGCTTTATTTCTGAATACTGGGAGCTTAAACAGCACTGAGCAACTGGTTGCTTTTCACTGGAAGAATAAGGCACGCATTGCAGAAGGGACTGTGTCAGTGCCTGGTACTGTCCACCCAACATCAGTCCTTGGCCAAGACGAGACACAAAACACACACATCATGTCATCACTGCTGCAGGCTGTTTACAAAAACTACATTTTCCCTTTGAGCAACCCCTATACCAGAAGGAAGGTTGCAGACTCTGGATAGCCCCCAAGGCTGCATATCATGCTTTCTCTTCTCTGTGCTACAGTGAACTGGTTTACACATGCAGGATCGCCATGCAGCAGTGACGCCTGTTGCCTGCCCGAAGGCAAGAGAGACCAACAATAGGTGGCACCAGAGCCAATGGCAGGCAGAGCCAACATTCTAGTTTTGCCCCATCTGCCTCCTCCCTGCTGAGTTCTACAATGGCCAACACTAAGAAGGAGGAAGCTGATATGCAATACTGCCGCCTCGAGCAGTTGCAAGAAGGTAGGCAGGTGGGGGCTGGCTGAGGGCAGGCTGAGATGAGTGGGGCACCGTCCCACCTGTAAATGACTGCAGCATCATATGAGCTGGACCAGAACCAAGCCCTGTTTCCACTGTGGCTAACCCAGCACCCCCAAGAAGCCCACAAGACACTGCAGAATTCTCTTGGCATTCTCCTGCAACTAGTATTCAGTGGGGAGGTTCCATAAAGCCATTGAGAGATGACTCCTTCTCCATTAACAGGTCTTGGAAAGCCAGCTAAACCTGTGGCAGCGATTCCCAAGCACACTTCTTTTTAATAAAGGGGAACTGACATATTCAGCATTGAATGGAGGACAGAGTCATTGGGAGTGTACATGCAATGTGAACTGGCCCCTATGAAGGAAAGGTTTCCTTGCACTTACAGAAATCACCACTTTCGTGCAATGATTTATTTAGCACTTACGAGCCGTGTATTATATTCCCAATGTTCCTCCACGGAGCTCGCAGTGAAAATTTGAGCCAGGATCTGAAGCCTCTGCACCTGGCAAGACTGTAAGCCTCTCAAAAGCCCTGCACAGTATGAGCAGCACAACATGCCCAGATGAGCCAGTTTGCATCAAGTCTGGGCTGGGATCTGAAAGCGTGATTCCCACGACCCAGTTCAACACAAAACATTAAACTACTGCAAGGGCTTTTGACAATTAAAAAAAGCATAAGAACCCTGTCTTTACACGGTCACTTTGCTTGTAGGTTGCATCTGCTGGAGATCCACAGTCAAGTAACACAGACTCCCTTATCCAGTGATAACAAAATTTTGGAATGCTCTCCACAGCAAGGATAGAAATGTCGCAAGTTTCCTTCTACCAAGTCAGACGTTGGTCCCTCAAGCTCATCTTGGCTGTGAGTCCTGGATAGACCTGCTTCCTGACTTGCAGGCCTTTTTCCACCTGGCCTCTGAGGGTGGGGCCCTGGCTGATTCCAACTACAAAGGCTGAGGCTGATGAAGAGGCCAGAGACCATCCTAGCTAAAGGCCCATCCTGCAGGAAATTCTGAGCTGCATCCTTTGCAGCTGGAGACGAAGGAAAGGACAGAGGGTGAAGAAAGAGCTGAGTGGAGGGAGACCCTTTTCCCATCCTCTGGACCCACCCCCACCCCCGGGAAACTCAACAAACCTGCTGCACCTGGAATTGGGTGTGGAGAGTGCAGAATGGGACACAGCTGTGGGCAGCCTGAGGAAGTACCACCCACCTTGGACCTGCCCATAAAAAGCAAAACCAGAGCAGGAGACTAGGGCGATGCCCACTGTTTCCAGGAACTTTTCTTGTTGTGAAAATTTTGTGGGTGAGCTGACAGTCTGTGTGGGTCCTGGGTGAGAACCCAGAGGCTGAGAGGGAGGGTTTGTCAGGAGGAAAACAAATTGATAGTGATTCGTATACAGTCGTACCTTGGATCCCGAACGCCTTGCGAGTCGAAAGTTTTGGCTTCCAAACGGCGCAAACCCGGAAGTGATTGTTCCGGTTTGCGAACGTTCTTTGGAACCTGAACATCCGATGCTGCTTCCGCAGGTTCTGATTGTCTGCGGGAGCTTCCTGCAGCCAATCAGAAGCCACACCTTGGTTTCTGAATGCTTTGGAAGTTGAACAGACTTCCAGAACAGATTTCGTTCGATTTCTGAGGTACCACTGTACAGGCACCCCCTGATTGGCAGGAGGTTGCGTTCTGAGCAGTGGCGTAGCGTGGGTTGTCAGCACCCGGGGCAAGGCAAGTAATTTGCGCCCCCTAACCCATGGATTTGCGCCCCCTAACCCGTGGATTTGCGCCCCCTAACCTGTGGATTTGCCCTAACCCCAGATGTTGCGCCCGGTGCGGCCGGCCCCCCCTGCACCCCCCACGCTACGCCACTGGTTCTGAGTAATCGTGTGTGATGCCCCACCCCATTCTGCCCCCTTTTCGGGTTGCTGGGATGCACGCTTGAGTGGCTGCACACATATCAGACACATGTAAATTGGTTGTGGTCTGTATATCAGTAGCTTTGTATTAATGTAACATTTTTATATGTAATGATATCTCTGTAACGTTTTAAGTTGCCTGTTGCTGCTTCTGTTTTCTGTATGCCACTTAAGAGATATTTTTGTTAAGAGGTATAGAAATTAAATTAATCTAATCTAATGTGTGCAGCTCTCCAAGATTTCAAGTAGGAGTCTCTCCCGGACCCACCTGGGAGATGAAGAGCTGGAAAAATGGGTGGGGGGGTTCATTGTCAAAAAAACTCCGATGTAAATTTTCCTGCATAGAATAGGGCTTGGCATTTCTATTTAAGTAGTATGATTCCTCCCTGCCCCCCCCCCCCCCGCACTCCGCTGTATGTGTGGTGACACTGCTATGGCCAACCCAACTTCATTCAGGGCCAAAGTAGACATTTCCACAGGGATGGGGAATATGTGATCCTCCAACTGTTACTGGACTATGGCTCTCTTCACCCTGACTACTAGTCATGCTGGCTGGGGCTGATGGAAGCTGGAACTCAACAACATCTGAAGGGCCACAGATTCTCCACCCCAGCATTACTCTAAATGGGTGATTAGCAACCGCACCTGGTTTATTTTAATCTAAACACTACGCATGGCAGGAGAGGACCTTTTCTTTGGGACCACAGTAGATGGGAAGAGGAGGTCTTGCTCTCTCCTCCACAGCTGTGATCCCAACAAAAATCTCCCTCCCCTCATGTATTTAAAAAATCACATTGCAATGAAGTTTGTAGGATACTTTACTTTGGTCTGGGACTATACAACAAAAAGCAAAATAGCTTTTGTACCAGAGGCACAGTTAACGTTCTGCAAACTGAGGCTAGGGAGTGAGCACTTGTGGAAATGCACACTGGAAATTAACCAGGAAAGCTGGACAATGTTTGGCAAGATCTGTATCTATGGTATAGACGCCAAACTAGCTGAACTGTAGGTCAAATGTTCTAAGCCAAAATGTTCTTGAAACATCTTCTCTAACAACTGACAATTTTATTTTATTTTTTTATTTTACTGCACATATACCAACTTTTTCTCCAAGGAGCTCAAGATGGCAAACATGAGTCTCTTCCCTCCTCATTTAAACCACACAACACTCCTGTGATGTAGGTTAGGCTGGGAGGCAGTGACTGGCCCAAAGTCACCCAGGGAGCTTCATGGCTGAGTGGGGATTTGAATCCTGTCCTCCCAAGTCTTGGTCCAACATTCTAACCACTACACCATATCACTGAAGAAGCAGAACGACTATAGCTTATGATTGCCTGAGGATACACCTCACTTTGTACAACCCCCTCTCACAACTACAAATAGACAAAGCTGTCATTAAATACCACTTAAGCCCCAAAGCCTTTAAGAAGTTATTGTCTTGAGCAGAACAGGGATGTGTGCAGGTTCACAGTCTTACCCATCTGGCCCATTTTCCATTTGGGAGTGGCTACTATGCTGCCTCCGATCCAGAAAAACTCCTCTGCCAGGCGGGCAACCGAAAACTTGTTCTGGAACAAAGGACTTCTGGAGAGTTCCATTTTGGAGGACAAGGCCGCTTCTGTGTTCAGCGCAAGGGTTGTTGTTTTTTCTGCCTCACATCCAGGAGGCTCAGATCAGGCAACTACAAGGTCCCGGTGGAAGGGCATGTACAAAAATATAAAGCATAAAAAAAAGAAAAGAAAAGCCAACCCTCAGACTGCTAAATTCTACTTGTGAATTAAAAGTCAGACGTCGTTCTAGGCTATTTTCAGTCACAGCCAATTTCTCAGCTTCAGTCTCCGGCCTGCCTCCGTCCTTCCGCAAGGCTGGAAGACATACTCCCAGATTGTTTTCTTGCTAATCTAAGTCATTAGCACTTTGAGGCGCTCAAAAAAATAAAAAATAAAAAATTAAGATTTCACTTAAGACGTTGGGGTGGAAGGTGAGATGCCTCCATTATTATTTCTCCCCTGAGAGGCAACGTGGCAGTTGGGGTGATGGAAAAGGAAGGCCTCTGATTCATGGCGTTGGATCTCCTCCCATCGTCACTGGTTGACGGCGAGCTCTGGGTGCTGTTACTTCAAGCCACAGCTGCCTCTTCTGCATCCTGCTTCCCCTTTTGACCGCTCAGAGTCCAACCCTGCAGGCATCCTGCACCGAGAGCACTTGAAATCCTAATGAATTTCCTATGCCTGCTTTTGCACTTCCGACGAGAGGTTCTTTCTGCTCTGTGCCAGGGCCATAGAGGGCTCTGAATGCCACTTCAAATCCATCTAGGCAGCTGAGAGTCTCGTCCTCTTATCGCTATACTGTTGTATACTTTAAAAAGATGATGACGACGATGGCTATATGTACCAAATCAAAAGGTATCCTTTTTAAACCATCTTCTTGCCTTCTCACTCAAGTCTGAACTGCTTAATCAGCATCTTTAGAGGAACATTTTCAATCCGGCAAGAGGAGGAAGAGAAAAAGCAATCCGCAATCCAGCTCGAGCAACACATGTTTGCTTGAAATGCTAAATCCTGCATATACACTAATCCCAAAGCCGTAGCTTCTGCCCTATCCATTCAAGGGATTTAAAGTGTGTGTGTGCATGCGCAGGCAGTGTGGCCACAGGAAAATGAGACCAGAGAGAAGAAAAGAGGCTCTGTTTTTTATTTCTCTGCCAGTCTCTCTCAGACTGCATGTGCCCAACTGACCTGGATGGATATCCCAGGCATAATAGGATGGCATCTCGTGTTTTGCCATCCCCTGTTTTGCCGAAAGTGAAATTTGGAGGCAAATGTAGATGCTGTCGCTTGGGCAAAACATGCGAGAATTTTCAAGGGACATGAAGAGAGTTTGGCTAAAACTCGCCAAATTCTGTCAGGGGAGAGGGGAGGGGAGGTTTGGCATGTAATGTGTGGTACTGTCCAGAGCATAGGTAGGCAAACTAAGGCCCAGGGGCTGGATCCGGCCCAATTGCCTTTTTAATCTGGCCCAGGGACGGTCTGGGAATCAGTGTGTTTTTACACGAGCAGAATGTGTGTTTTTATTTAAAATGCATCTCTGGGTTATTTGTGGGGCATAGGAATTCGTTCATTTTTATTTATTTTTTCAAAATATAGTCTGGCCCCCCACAAGGTCTGAGGGACAGTGGACCCGCCCCCTGCTGAAAAAGTATGCTGACCCCTGGTCCAGAGGAACGCTTGTAGAAGGTGGTCCAGGAAAAAAGACCCATGGTTGCACAAATGAAGGGCACTTCAGTATGTGGAACTTGTATAACACTTTGCTCTGTCTCCTTAAGGCTCCCCACACTCTGCAATTCACATATATATCCTTAAGAGGGATTAATAAAACAACCTCAGTGTTCAAGGTACATTCTGCAAAAGAGCTGAAATGAGCTCAAACTACTTGTAAAACATTCACTTATTCATTCTTTGTTGCCTTCAGAGACATCGACATTATGAGCCAAGCCTAACTCATGCTGATGAAGTGACATAAACATGCCAGCATTTTAGTGTGATCCCTGATTGAGGTGGGAGGGCAGGATTCATGACAAATTCAGGAGGAGAGGAAGCAACAAGCACGTATCCATGTATGAATGGTGTCAAGAGATAAAAAGCAAGGCAAAATATTCTGTTGAATAGTATAAGAATAGGTGGGGTTTTTTAACTACCGTATTTTTCGCTCTATAAGACGCACCAGACCACAAAGTGCACCTAGTTTTTGGAGGAGGAAAACAAGAAAAAAAATATTTTGAATCTCAGAAGCCAGAACAGCAAGAGGGATAGCTGCGCAGTGAAAGCAGCAATCCCTCTTGCTGTTCTGGCTTCTGGAATAGCTGCACAGCCTGCATTCGCTCCATAAGACGCACACACATTTCCCCTTACTTTTTAGGAGGGAAAAAGTGAGTCTTATAGAGCAAAAAAATACGGTAATTTTGCATCAAATTTAGGGGGGATGGAGGGGAGCAGAACTCTGCCAGAATTCTGAGTTCCTACTCCAAAATCAAAAGCAGCATATGTTCAGTAAGCCCTATGAAAACAGTGTTGCACCAGACAATACTCTGCAAGTGATTGGCTTTTATGCATAGTGAGGAATGAAACACTTAAGATTACTTTGGCATGTTACCAGCGCCTGCAAATACATCTTAACATTGGGTTCATCCTAAGGGGGCTGAAGCCAGGGCAGTAGGCAATTGTGCCAGGAAGAAAAACGGGGTGAGCTGAGCAATGATAAGACGTGGCGTAATTCGTCTTTGATCTCTTCCCTGGAGAAGAGCTGAAGTACTTAGTGGGACCCAAGCTTATTACAAGAGGTTACTATTCTTGCCTCTTTTGACAGCATCCTCAGGCAAGCACAACAGCCACACACACGTAGACAGGGCCGGCCCAGCTATTAGGCAGGATAAGGCCACTGCCTCAGGCAGCAGAAGCCCTTGAGCTGGAAAACAACCCCCGCCCGATGGGTACACACCAGTGGCAGGTATGGCGATGGTGGGAGCAGCGGTGGCAGCATGGCAGGACAGAACTTCCCAGTTTGCCTAAAGAGGTGAAACGCAATGAACTGCCCCTGCATGTAGACATTCCATTGAGAGCCTCCTAATTTGAAAAGCAATGGTGCATGGAGTAAAGATGCTTTGAACAATTTGATCTCTGCATGCTCCTACAACCAGTGACCAGACCTGTACCTCTTGGACTAACTTAATGATCAACCAAACACTGCACTTCTCCACGTTCTGAGAGACACTGCGCCATTGCTTGGCAGGTTAAACATATCAAAATATGCATCTAAACAGCAGTGGCACACACTTTTAAATATGTATTTTGAGAGGACTTTTAAAAACCCACAGCGGCAGCAACCAATTCCACGTCTCCCCTATGCACTATCCCTGTATAAGACAATCCCCAATTTTTAGCGTATTTTTTATTTTTAAAAAAACTTGTCTTATACACAGAAAAATATGGTACATCTTCCTTGGTGTTGTACCCAATGCTATTCCTACTCAGAGTAGGGCAACTGAATTTAATGGCCATCACTAAGAAAAGCCCATTAATCTCAGTGAACCTACTCTGATTAGGTCTTATAGTTAGAACACCCACAATATCCAAAAACCAAAATCGAATGTCAAGGAGAAAGGCTAGAGTGAAGCCATAGTACCTGGTGTGCTAGCTTTCGGTCTGCTGCAATTCAAAACAAAAAAGAGAGAGGGATCAAGCACGTAAACCAACTGAATCTTACTTTTTCTAGCTAATATTTCTTTAATGCTGTCCCCATTTTGACCTGCTTGTCCAAGAAACTGTCATTGTCATTGGGGTTGTTTATTAATAAAAAAGTGGGGTGCACCATTGTTGCTGTTAGTAAAGGTGGGCATGATAACTTGCTTTTTAATTTTGTAAAATATCCTCTGTTTGGTTCATTGCATTTAATTCCTTTCTGGGTGAAACTGGGAGGGGGGGTTATTAAAGTTCTTGCTGCAGTCTGAAGCACTGCATCCTCAGAAAGAATTAGAACTCTGCTTCAGGACGATCCAGAAGCAGCTCTCCCCATCACTTCTCAAAAGTGACCCTCTCTATGAGGCTGATTAGAAATTCAAGCCATCCAACTAAATACCAAATGCAGCTGTATCCATGAAGAGATGATGCAAGGGACACGCACTTGCTATATTGACTTCCTGAAGCCTTAATGAGCAGGGCTACATGGCTGCCCGTGGCTATAAAATATGATAGGCCCACTGTTCTCTAATTGACCTCTCAAGGGATCAGTCTTCTAGCACCTCATCAGTGTGCTGCATTAATCTTTGGTGTGCATGACCACACTGTTGCCATATGTACTAGGCGAGACACATTGGGTAGTTAATAGGAAAGGGAGGAGACACTCGGTTCTGTTTTTAATGCTTGCTTCTCGAAACAGGACAGCGATCCTTCAAAATTCGCACTTCTCAGGATTGCACGATGCAGCTCTCCAACGAAACAATGTGTAGGAAAATGTATCCGTTATGGGAAAGTGCATTTTTAAAAAGGTGCATGTTAGTGAAAATGACATATAAAAAAAGCCTTGTGTCAAGAGGACGTTGTAAGCACATATTACAGCAGGCAAAATGTGTATTATCTGGAGAAAATTGCACTTTTCATAAGTGAATTTTCAAGAAATGTGGGCAACGGAACTTAGCAGTGATAAAATGAGAAATCGGGAATCACAGCACCTGCTGTGGCTGCAGAGACCAGGAGCTCATAACTGCTACCTCCCATGTTGTTTTCTCTGTGTTAGCAGCACCAAAGTGACCTCTCCATGGCACAAGAGCCAGATGACAATACCCCCTTCTTGATGTCTTTCAAGATCCCTACAGCTAACTATCAGATCTCATGTGAATATATTTTTTATGTGATGAATTATTGTTTTAAAAAGATGAACTAGTCATTTTGTGGTTATTGTGCACTGTATTGGTATTGTATGTTTTACTGTAGTTGTATATTATTGTTGTGTATTGCCTTGATATTTCATACGAGTGGATGGTATATGTTAGCAAAGTCACTGAAATAGTGCAGATGGAGTCCAGAGAGCAAATAAATTCTGACGAAACTGAAGAAAAACAGTGCATATTTTGGGTAGAAAGGAACAACAAGGTTTGTTTGTTTTTCACTTCCTTCCTTCCGGTCTTGTATATAGCAGGGAGACATTTGACTAAGTCCATTGTGGAAAAACTCCCTCAGATATACACAGACATGCTCTACCACACTAAAGATCAGGCCACACAGACTGGTTGCTAAGCAACACCTTCACCCTATCTTGGGTAGCTGACTAACAGTGAGAACAGAATTAACCCCTGAGTTAAAAAATGAATGAGCCCTGCTGCACTTCCAACAGTGTGTATATATATTTAATGAAATAAATAAAAAGTTTTCCCCTCAGACTCTTTTAATGGAGATCACAAGGACCAACTTGGGGGACCTTTGTTTGCAACATATATCCTCTAACAACAGTGTTTCCCAAACCTGGGTGTCCAGCTGCTTTTGGACTACAATTCCCATCACCCCTGACCACTGGTGTTGCTAGCTAGGGTTGATGGGAGTTGTAGTCCAAAAACAGCTGGAGACCCAAGTTTGGGAAACATTGTTCTACAACCATGCTGCAGTTCTCTCCCCTCAATATAACTGGCCTTTTCTTCAACTTCATTAGTCAATCAGAGGAGGCACTCTACATGTGGCATAAACTATGTCAATCGGACACAGTTAGAAGTCATCAGCCTCTGTTACAAGGGTGAATGCAGGCAAACACAGGGAAGGGGAGTAAACAAGGCACACACACCCCCACCTGTCACTGGGAAGACGAGCAACTTAAACCTTGAGCATGGATTTATTAGGGAGCTTAGTGCACCATCCATATGGCACAGCTGTTCAGAAGATTCTGCTTCCTTCACAACCTCAGAGTTGGAGGACCTTGCATTCAAGCAAAGCTTGTGCAGTTTCCAAAGTATCTGTGAACCCAGAAACACTAAAGCAGAGCTGAACAGAAATGGCTCTTTCAGTACTTTCTTTTTTTCATGAACTGTTGACTTCACCAAGTTCCAAAGTATATCTGAGCGCTGCAGAGAAAACCCTGAACAAGATTTATGCAAGAGACCAGGGAATCTGAAGATAAGCTAAAATGCATCCTTAGACAGAGTTACCCTGGGAATATTGTCTAAAGTAAAGGTAAAGGGACCCCTGACCTTAGGTCCAGTTGCGAACGACTCTGGGGTTGCAGCGCTCATCTTGCTTTATTGCCTGAGGGAGCTGGTGTACAGCTTCCAGGTCATGTGGGGAGCATGACTAAGCCACTTCTGGCAAACCAGAGCAGTGCATGGAAACTCCGTTTACCTTCCCGCCAGAGTGGTACCTATTTATCTACTTGCACTTTGACATGCTTTCGAACTGCTAGGTTGGCAGGAGCTGGGACCGAGCAACAGGAGCTCACCCTGGCACGGGGATTTGAACTGCCAACCTTCCAATTGGCAAGCCCTGGGCTCTGTGGTTTAGACCACAGCGCCACCCACGTCCCTTTACTTTGGGAAAGTAGTGTTTCCCAAAGTGGGTGATATTGCCCCCTGGGGGGCGTTGGAATGATCCAGGAGGGTGGTAGTAGCCTCTGCTGCAAGTGAGGGGTGTTGAATTACAATAAGTGGGCGTTGGAAGCATAAAGAAAGAAGAGAAGTTTGAAAAACCGTTCGTACATGTTTCATCTGTTGTGTCATGACACCCGTGCTGTTGCAGGACAGCAACAGATCTGGTGGTCGTGCTGGAGGTGAGGGGTTTTCCTGGGCTTGTAGTACATCTGGGAGATATACAGTACACATACACCCTATTTTACTGGGGTTTAGTGTTCCTACTACAATGTTATAGAGGCAACATCAGCCCTCTTAAAACCCTGTGTCTTTGCCTTCATTAACATGACAAAGACTCCTCTTGCCCCTCTTGTGTGGCACCATTGCAAGATCTCAGGAAACAGGAAAGTGCTCTCCTTCCCGTTTCCAGAGAATAAAATCTTCCCACAACAGCACTGCACCAGAAAGAGAAACAGGCAAGAAGGACTTCATATAGCTTTCTTCTTCCTCCCTGTTACCATGCTGGAGAAGGAGAAGGGCCTCCTTCTCCTGAACTGTAATGGAGACCAAAAATGCTGGGCCTGCCTCCTCTGGCAGTCAGCCTGCCTACCAGTCTGTATGTCTGGTCTCCCCAGCCCCCAGCACGGCTATGTGTTTTTGTGTTTTTGTGTTTTTGTGTTTTTTTGTGTTTTTGTGTTTTTGTGTGTGTTTGTTTGTTTGTTTGTTTGTGCATGGCTGCTTGCTTGTGTTTATGTATGTGGTCTCTATATGTGTGCTGTAAGTATTGTGTGAGTGCAGGCAAGTGTACACACAGTGGCAACACCCAACTCTGGCATGTTGCCATCAGAGGGGTGACCAACTCACAGTTTGGCCTGAAAATATATTAGCCACCCCTGCTCTAATCACTGGGCATCACAGGCTTTCATGTAAGGAAGCTAACAGAGATCTGATAGAACAGTGAAGTTCCCTATAGGGAAGCCTTTCCATTCCGAAGACACATTGATTCTTTTTGCCTTACCAACCTCTCCTTGCACGCTACCCAAGCATTCCTGCTGCCCACTTAATTTCTCAGGATTAGAGAGAATTAGCCTACATTGCTGACGACCAAGTAGGTCAGGTAATGAAGCCGCCGTCCTTTACTGGGGCAGAGGAAGCCCATTGTTGAACAAGAGAAGACCTATAGAGTTACCGGGCTGAGGTCACAGGAATAATTCAAAACAACCTGCTAGGTTGGGTTTTCTAATGGAAAAGCAAAACAAAACCCCAGGTGTGCAGCAGTTCCTGTGTTACATCACATTGGTGTTAAAGTGTGTGTGTGTGAGAGAGAGAGGGGGGGGGAGGGAGGGAGATCCAGCCAGGTTTTACTCAAAGTAAAGGTAAAGGTAAAGGTACCCCTGCCCGTACGGGCCAGTCGTGTCCGACTCTAGGGTTGTGCGCCCATCTCACTTAAGAGGCCGGGGGCCAGCGCTGTCTGGAGACACTTCCGGGTCACGTGGCCAGCGTGACGAAGCTGCTCTGGCGAGCCAGCACCAACGCAGCACACGGAAACGCCGTTTACCTTCCTGCTATAAAGCGGTACCTATTTATCTACTTGCACTTAAGAGTGCTTTCGAACTGCTAGGTGGGCAGGAGCTGGGACCGAACGACGGGAGCTCACCCCGCCGCGGGGATTCGAACCGCCGACCATACGATCGGCAAGCCCTAGGCACTGAGGTTTTACCCACAGCGCCACCCGCGTCCCTTTTACTCAAAGTAGACCCACTGAAATTGACAAACCCAAGGTAGCCGTGTCCATTAACATCAATGAATCTGCTCTGAGTGGGACCAGCATTGGATACATCCCTGGGTTTCTCTAAATATTCATAAATACATATCTCTTTTGCTGTTCTCATATGCATTTTATGGGGCTCAGGACACCAATACCTCAAGGACTCCCTCTCCCCATATGAACTGGCCCATCATCATCTGAGGCCCTTTGGGGAGTCCAGAGGTGGCATCACAAAAAAGGGTCTTTTCAGTGGTGGCTGAAAACCATGGTTTGGCATAGCGTTGGAACACAGCCAACATCTGAGAAGTGCCCAGCCAACTAAATTCACATCCAGCCACTTGGGGTCTGCAGTCTGAGGATTGATAAAAAGCATTGCTTCCCATTTTATATTCCCAGGTGGCTTTCTTTCCAAAAGACTCCTAAAATAGTTCATCTGTAGATTTTACATTCACTTATCCAATTAAGAAAACATTTAGTCCATCCCCAATATGCACACACTTCTAAAAAAAAACCCTTCCTTTGTCCTGGGCCTCCGGGATGGTTGCTTTTAAAATGCAAACATATGCTAATAATCCTTAGCAATTAAGCACCAGCGTCTTTATTCAATATGTCCTCAAGCTATTAAAATAAAGAAACTGGGGGTGGGGAAACATTCTGAGTATTTTGCATTCACTTCAGCTCCTGGTTGTTGTTGTTGTTGTTTTAAGCTGTTTCCCTTTTTTAAAATAATACATATATCAATTTCAGCTTTGCAGACTATATAAGCCATTCCACCTCCAAGCATCTCAAAATATCTGCATGAACCAAACTAAGAATTCCAAAGATGTCTGGTTAAGAAAAGCTCTCTTTTTTTCAAATTCTATTTAGTGAAAAGAGGAGGTGTGTGTGTTTTAATAGAAGGAACAATAATAGATAATGCATACAACATCGCAAGTTATTTTCTAAAGAGAAGTCTATGTTTTGTCAAAACTACAGCAGGGCAGACCACACTGTACCACACTGGAGCACTGAATCAGTTTCTGGGCACCGTATTTTAAATGAGTTTTGGTTTTTTTAAGAATTTTTTTTCAGGCTGAAGAAGAAAAGATTAAGGAGAGACATGATAGTGGTCTTCAAATTATCTGAAAAGCTCTCAAGAGGAAGATGGAGAAGGATTGTTCTCCATTTCTCAAAAGAGCAGGTCTAGAATCAATGTGTGGAAATAGCAGGGAAGTAGATTTTGGCTAAACATTAAGAGGAACTTTCTGATGTGAAGATCTTCTTGACAGTGGAACAGACTGACTCAGGAGGTGGCAGGTTCTCTATCATTAGAGAAGGTAATTGAATGTATATGCAGAGGTGAGAAGAACACTTGTCAGTAGGGTTCTCATTCGAAGGCAAACTTGCCTAATTCACACTTTCTGAAACATTATAGGAACTGAAACACAGCCATCCCTCAAAACTCATGCTCTGAATTTTTGCAGTGCAGTACAGAATGCTAAGGGGCGCGGGTGGCGCTGTGGGTTAAACCACAGAGCCTAGGACTTGCCAATCAGAAGGTCGCGGTTCGAATCCCAGTGACGGGGTGAGCTCCCGTTGCTCGGTCCCTGCTCCTGCCAACCTAGCAGTTCGAAAGCACGTCAAAGTGCAAGTAGATAAATAGGTACCGCTCCGGCGGGAAGGTAAACAGCGTTTCCGTGCACTGCTCTGGTTCGCCAGAAACGGCTTTAGTCATGCTCCCCACATGACCATCCTTCATGTACGCCGGCTCCCTCGGCCAATAAAGCAAGATGAGCGCCGCAACCCCAGAGTCGGCCACGCCTGGACCTAATGGTCAGGGGTCCCTTTACCTTTACTTTACAGAATGAATAAATTTGTGAAAATAATATACAAATATGGGCTTTCACCTTGACCTGTTGTCAGGCCCTCCCTTCAGCAATACAGGAAGGCCGTTATAGGAAGATACCATATGAGGAGAGGAAATGCCCTTGTGGCTCTGGGCTTCATTGCCAGTATTGCATAGACATTCGAGCTAGGTTTATCCAGCCCATCCTGTATAAGTTCAGAACAACACTACATCTCCCTATTACTACAGGATGGATGCCCAGAAGTCACATATTTAGTTGCCAGATTTTGCGCTGCCATGATAGATATTCATTGAAGGATGGTCTATGCTACAAATCAGTCCTAAATAGAAGGCCCATACTGTTTGATCCGCACTTCTGAAGCCCCGCCCCATACAGCTGTTCTCTTTTAACTGATCTCCTTTAAATTTTTCTTAACGGTTTTTATTCATCCATTCTCTATGTTTAATCAAATATTCTATGTATATGTTTTAATCTACGTTTGGTTCTTGATCCCAAATAATTTAATAGTTATCCGCTTTGAGATACTATTCTGCTATTTATTTAGATGTTTTGCTTATGCTGGTCTGTGACCATAATAAAGGAAATTCATTCATATACAAATATGCATTATATTGGGGGATGTTTTGAGAAAAAAACCATGTGCATCTTAGGCAAATCTGTACACACAAAATGTATCTATTAGGAAAACTTTGAACTAAAACGTTGAATAAATTTTCATGAGAAATTAGGAAAACTTAGGAGTGGGGAAAATGAGGAAAAACCAAAATTGA
Organism: Podarcis muralis; assembly: GCF_964188315.1. Taxonomy (NCBI): domain Eukaryota; kingdom Metazoa; phylum Chordata; class Lepidosauria; order Squamata; family Lacertidae; genus Podarcis; species Podarcis muralis. Next base: position 18,131,482 of record NC_135661.1, read on the forward strand.
CAGATTGTCCCATCACTACCTGCCAACGATGATAGAGATACAAGATTACCAGAACTCAGCAAGTCTGAACTAAATGACCATTAAGGTACCTTCCAGCTCAGTTTCTGTGATTCTGTGATAGTAGCTTGCTTAAGGATAGCAACTGAGATCAGCCCATACACCAAGGTTTTTAAATGGGGGCTTCCTGATTCATAGCTTAAGTTATTATGCTAAGCATACAATATTTAAATAAAAAGGGGGGGAACTCAATCCCAATATATATAATATGCATAATTGCAACAGTATTCTAAGTGTTCAAGATGTTATTCATGCACACATGCTCCCCATTTTGTTTGCGTGGTGGCAAAAAAAACAAAAGCAATGAGAAAAGAACATCATATACATTCATATCACGAGTTCTCTCTCTCTTTGGTGTTTTATCAATATGGATAAATACACATGTAACAGATTAATATGACAGCATATGTGAGATTGCATCAAAATTCTGTTTGTGTGGTCCCACACATTGGTACAGCACTGCACAAAAATAATCTTGATGCACTTATATGCATATTCATGTTGAATCTCCTCACCCCCTCAAATGCACTCATAATAAATGAAGATGCTAAAGGCTGATCTGATCTGTGGGTGCACGCTATTCTGTACACCTATGGCTGCAGGCCTGATTTCAAAAGGCCTCAGCAAGCAACTAGTTCAAGAATGATCTGTCCCCCCTCTATCTCGGAGGAAAAAGGAAGAGAGAAGTGGGGGTCAGAAAGAAAGAGGTTGCACACAGTGAAAAAGAGATGGCCCTGCCCACATTTGGCCCTATCAACACCCACCAATCATTTTCAGCCTTGCCCACCAGTGGCATGTGGCCTGCAGCAGATTGCCCCTGAGGGAATGTGGCTCTCGGTGGGAGGCGGGGAGCCATGCCCACCCCCACCCCTGCTCTATGCAATACAGAAATTATTTTGAAAAACTTGGAACCATTGAGGATTCCTACTGCATGTCCCGCTTTGTACACAAGACTAAGTTATTAGAACCCTGAAGCCAGGGCGAAATTCGGATCGGGAGAAGAACGCTTTTTCAGTGGACCAGTAATATAGGAGACACGGTTGTGGACCTTAGGCTTGCCTCCATCCACTTCACTGTGCTCTGTCCATGGTCCTGATCGCTTCCTTTCTTGACTGGTCTCATGGGCTCACCGCTTTTGCCTCTCTGCTAGTTCTCATCACCCTTCCTCTCCTATTCTCCTTGCTGGGTCATGACGGCTCTTCTGTGGGCTTCATCCATTAATGGGAGCATTTCCTTAGAGTAGCAAACTTCCTCCTCCACATTCCCTAATAATACATGCATCCTCTGACAAAACGCTGGACTTACAGTGAAGCAGGGAGTGGGCAGAGAGAAGAACCCCAGCTCATATGTATGTTAACTATGCTTCAATGCTAGTTAAAGTACTGGCAGTAATGATGGCAAAGGTGCTGAGACTAGTCCAATGCCAGGCTTCACTTTTCTCCTTTCAAGCTATAATAGGCTGCTGTTCCTGACACTGAATATAATAGGATGAAGCAGTAATCGGATAATCTCTATCTGCAGGAGTGTGTGTGTGTGTGTGTGTGTGTGTGTGTGTGTGTGTGTGTTTGGTGGGGGTGGGGGGTGGAATTAATGCCCTGCCAAGGATTCTGACAAAGAGAAGAACAAGACAGGCTCAGAATTGCAAAGGAGCGCAATCCCAGAAGCTTGCGGCAAGCAAATGTGGGTGAGTCCTCTGAAGCTCGCCTTGGGTTAAGGCAGAAGTTGCTGGAGTTCTGGTAACTTTTCCGAAAGAGCATGTTTCCAACTCACCCACCCATTGAAGCCCCTTCCCACCAGGCCCTTTCAAAAACAAATGGAGAGAAGTTGCTGTATTAGTCGGTATGGCAGAAAGAGGATGCAGGGACAAGATCCAAGAGCGAGGGTAGTGACCAGGCCTCCCCAGGGGTTCCACATGGGAATGGGCACTGGACACCCTTATATTTCCCCCTTACAGCACCTGTGTTTCCATCCCCATGCAATCTAATGGAACAGATTTACCTCCCCTGCATAATTCATGTCCACTGAATGTAATGGAGTCACAACATTCCATAGAGGGAAATTAAGGTGGGGAGCCCACCACCCCTCAAGTCATCTGTGGGGAATGGGTTCCCCAACTCCCCCTGCCCCTCATTTCAATTCTCCTATATTGATTGCAGTGGTGTGACCTTGAGTCATTTTATTTAACAAGATAAAACTGAGAGAGGAGGAAAGCCAGCATTCTCCAGATTGGATATTGATACAATCCAAGAAGAATTCAGAGCTTGCAATGCTCACCTTTCCTCTGAGATGTTATCAATAATTATTATTATTACAGTTATGAATCATTTCCTATTAAGTGCCTTAGAGTGATTTTGCAATACAATTTTAAAAGTATACAAAGCAATCAATTGCACATATAAAAAATGATCCTTTTCTGAAAAGTTCTTTTCCTAGCATGGCTTGGGGGACTGTTATTGCCACCTGTAGTTCTGGGAGAGCTCATGATAAGGATATATGTCTATTTCCACATCCATGTCATTTTCACATGTGTTCAGCCCTAAGCCAGCTCTGTCCTGTTTCCATACCAAACAGATAGATGACAGATATAGAAAGATGATTGATAGAGAGAGAGAGATGATACAGATGACGGATATAGATAGATAGATGGTAGATAGATGGATAGATAGATGATAGATGGATAGATGATAGATAGATAGATAGATAGATGATAGATAGATAGATAGATGATAGATAGATAGATAGATAGATAGATAGATAGATAGATAGATAGATAGATAGATAGATAGATGATAGATAGATGATAGATAGATGATAGATAGATAGATAGATAGATGATAGATAGATAGATAGATAGATGATAGATAGATGATAGATAGATAGATGATAGATGATAGATAGATAGATAGATAGATAGATAGATAGATAGATGATAGATAGAAAGATAGATGATAGATAGATAGATAGATAGATAGATGATAGATAGATAGATAGATAGATATAGATAGATTAGATAGATAGATATAGATAGATGATGATAGATAGATAGATAGATAGATAGATGATAGATAGATAGATAGATAGATAGATAGATAGATATAGATAGATGATAGATAGAGATAGATAGAGATAGATAGACAGACAGACAGACTGATAGATAGATGATAGATATACTGTAGTTAGAAATGCAAAAGTGTAATTAAACATGTATTCAACTACATATTTCATCTCATTGTACACATTTTCTCTTAAAACACACAATTTCTTGTAAATGTTAGTACTTTTTTTGAGTCAAGAACCAAGTTGCAAAATTTGAAGCTCTGAAGGATAATTATGTAACAATCCATGTTTTAGTCTGGGATGAACAAATTGGGTCAGTTCACTTGGAAAAAAGTTGACTAAGCAAAATTTTCCTCCCTAGCTCATCATGTCTTGAAATAAAGGTAGCACCTTGGGGGGGGGGGTGGAAGATCCTTCCTAAGGAAACATCTTTAGAACCAGTCTTACTGACACTTAGGTTTCAAGTTAAGATTATTCCTCCTTTTAAATAATGGCTGATGCTTCTCCTTTTTTCTGCTGCCACTCACGTTATAATAATCTGGTTTTCTTCTCTAAAGCTGCATTCCCCCAGACACACACTTCATTTTGGAGCAAGCCCTCTTGTATTTAATGAGATTTACTTGTACTTAATGAGAAAACATGTCTAGGGCTGCATGTTTTACTAATATCAGATAGAGGGAAATAATATGAGGTGTTGTGAAGACTGCATTTGAGTACCTGGGGCTTCTTAAAATAAACCCGTGGTTCTTTCCAACTACTGAGTTGATGGATGTTCAATCTGCTGAACTACAAGCCCCAGAAAGCATGGCCAGTGATCAGGGATGATTGGAATTGCAGTTCAGCAACATGTGGAGAGCCAAAGGTTTCTCATGCCTCATGTTATTTCACTGCTATCCCACCTGATTTGATCCTGGAATGCCCTGCAGCTTTTCCTTAGGATGTCCCTATTTTCATCCTTTGAGCATCCATTCAGGTGTCAGGCGCTGAGTAACCAATGACAAAGGGGCTTTAAATATATCTGCATGCTCCATGTAACAACACCACCCCTGGACAGGGAGGAAAAGGAGGAGTTCCACTGGTGATCCCGTTTCTATACTATTGTCCACTGATGGTCCATTAATGCCATAGATGATAGATAGATAGATAGATGATAGATAGATAGATAGATAGATGATAGATAGATAGATAGATAGATAGATAGATAGATGATAGATAGATAGATAGATAGATAGATAGATAGATAGATAGATATAGATAGATAGATAGATGATAGATAGATGATAGATAGATAGATAGATAGATAGATAGATAGATAGATAGATAGATAGATAGATGATAGATAGATAGATAGATGATAGATAGATGATAGATAGATAGATGATAGATTAGATAGATAGATAGATAGATAGATAGATAGATAGATAGATAGATATAGATAGATATAGATAGATGATAGATAATTTATTATGGTTGGAGACCAGCTTATAAAACACACTTGGGGGTTTCCCAGAAGGAAAGCAAACATTTAAAACAATGTACAACAACAATGCCATAGATATATTCTGCCTAGTTACTGAAATCTTTCAGATTTTGTTCTGCTAGTGCAGGGGTCAGCAAACTTTTTCAGCAGGGGGCTGGTCCACTGCTCCTCAGACCTTGTGGGGGGCCGGACTATATTTTGGAGGGGGGAAATGAACGAATTCCTATGCCCAACAAATAACCCAGAGATGCATTTTAAATAGAAGGACACATTCTACTCACGTAAAAACACGCTGATTCCTGGACTGCACACGGACTGGATTTAGAAGGCGATTGGGCCGGATCTGGCCCCTGGACCTTAGTTTGCCTACCCATGTGCTACTGCCTTCAAATGCCCGCACATGCTAACATAAATGTTAGCAACAAAGTTTTACTCAGAACCGACCCCACTGAAGTCAACATGTCAATTAATTGCAACGAGTTTACTTTAAGTAGGATTTGCACTGGGTGTAACCTTAGGTGTTGTCATCACCGAAGCGCAAAATACAATTCTTGAATGTTTGGCATCTTTCTGGGAAGCTTCAAAATAGGGGGGGGGGGGAACCAAAAATTTTCAGTCCTAGCGTTTGAAACCTCCTAGCGTGAAATCCACCTCCTTTCCAACAGGCTGGCTACGAAGTAGCTCTGATAATTGGTTCAAAAATCAAATAACTCTTCGCGGAATCAAAAAGATATTGATCTGGCGCATTGCAACCTTATGATTTAGTGTGGACAATTAGTGTTTTCCAATTGTCGTTTATGCAAGGCCACTAAGAAACAATTCCCCCTCATTTTGCAGTTCATTTTGCAGCAGTAATTGTTTAATTAGCAGAAAACTTTCCACAGCCAAGAGTAAATTAGCACCGTTACCGCCTTCCCCTTTCTTTCTGCCAGCCATCTCTCTGAATCTCACTCTAATAAAAAAATATGCCATAATCCAGGCTACATTCCATGGTGGTTTATATTCCAACCCACTAGGGCTAAACTGTGATTATCATGTACAGCAACCACCAAACTTTCCAGGTTTCTGTAAAGCTGTTCTGCTGAGAATAAACTGATCTGCTTAGAGTAGGGAAGGGTGAATCAATTTCTGTTTCTCTCTCTTCCTCGGTTTCTCATTTTTACAATCTTAAATTCAGTTCACCACATTTCAACATCGGTTTACCGTTTTTTTAAGTCCACGTGAAAATTCATCAACAAATTTCTCTTAGCATACATAGTTTTGTATTACCGTATTTTGCGCCCCATAGGACGCTCCGGCCCATAGGACGCACCTAGTTTTTTGGGGGGGAAATAAACGGGGGGAAATTTATTTTCCCCCCCAGGTGCGGGGCTGGAAGAACCAGGTCGGGGAACAGCGGGAAGGCACGCTCTGCCTCCCCGCTGTCCCCCGAGCTTGTGGGGCTGGCGATGGGGAGAAGTGCGCTGATCCCGGGACTGCAGGCAGCTCTGCGCGGCCATCGGGAGCGGGGCGGGGCTTCGCACCCGGCTCCCGGTGGCCTCGCAGAGCTGCTCTGAGCCGGGGACTGCAGGCAGCTCTGCGCGGCCATCGGGAGCGGAGCGGGGCTTCGCGCCCGGCTCCCGGTGGCCGCGCAGAGCTGCGCTGATCCCGGGACTGCAGGCAGCTCTGCGCGGCCATCCGAAGCAGGGCGGGACTTCGCACCCCGCTCCCGGTGGCCGCGCAGAGCTGCGCTGATCCCGGGACTGCAGGAAGCTCTGCGCGGCCATCCGAAGCAGGGCGGGACTTCGCACCCCACTCCCGGTGGCCGCGCAGAGCTGCGCTGATCCCGGGACTGCAGGCAGCTCTGCACAGCCATCCAGAGCGGGGTGGGACTTCGCACCCCGCTCCCGATGGCTGCGCAGAGCTGCGCTGATCCCGGGACTGCAGGCAGCTCTGCGCGGCCATCCGAAGCAGGGTGGGACTTCGCACCCCACTCCCGGTGGCCGCGCAGAGCTGCGCTGATCCCGGGACTGCAGGCAGCTCTGCACAGCCATCCAGAGCGGGGCGGGACTTCGCGCCCCGCTCCCGGTGGCCGCGCAGAGCTGCGCTGATCCCGGGACTGCAGGCAGCTCTGCGCGGCCATCTAGAGCAGGGCGGGGCTTCGCGCCCGGCTCCCGCTGGCCGCGCAGAGCTGCGCTGAGCCGGGGACTGCAGGCAGCTCTGCGAGGCCATCGGGAGCGGGGCGGGGCTTCGCGCCCAGCTCCCGGTGGCCGCGCAGAGCTGCGCTGATCCCGGGACTACAGGCAGCTCTGCACGGCCATCCGGAGCGGGGTGGGACTTCGCGCCCCGCTCCCGATGGCCGCGCAGAGCTGCGCTGATCCCGGGACTGCAGGCAGCTCTGCGCAACCCTCGGAGCCGGTCTCCCGAGGGTTGCGCAGAGCTTCCTGAAGCCTGGAGAGCGAGAGGGGTCGGTGCGCACCGACCCCTCTCACTCTCCAGGCTTCAGCGAAAGCCTGCATTCGCCCCATAGGACGCACACACATTTCCCCTTCATTTTTGGAGGGAAAAAAGTGCGTCCTATAGGGCAAAAAATACGGTATTTTGCCTAATGTACATATATTTGCAGATACATTTCCCCAATATAACAGGAATTTTGTATCTTATTTTCAATAACAGATGCATTTTTATGTGCCCTTTGCCCTGCTCTGTGCATCTTTAGTGCACATTATTTGGCTGGAGAGGATTCATACATGGACAAATTTTGAAGGATGTGTTTCAGTTTGTGATTCGGAAAGTGGAAATTGGATATGTTTGACTAAGAGAAAGACCTGATCATCCATGCTTCCTGAAGTGGGATATGCTGAAAAAGACCTTAAAGGAATTCAGGCTTTGCCTAAAATGGATCCTTCCACTCTTCTCTAGCACAGCACCCATTTCCTATAGTTCTGGCCCATGTTTCAGCCATAAAGGCCAACTAAAACAATTCCCACTGTGATTTACAGTGCAAAACTACAGCACACCATTTCTCCAGTCCAGGTTGCACCAAGGAGCTACCAGTAGAAAATGTCTGGGGAGCAAACAGCTCCAGGGGGTGTTTGGGAAGGAAAAAGCACCAACTATTTGCACACTTTATTACAGGGGCTTTGCAGGCATTGTTATTGAAGTGAAGGCCCAAGACAGGTGTTGATCATGATGTGAGCTGCGCACAGGTGGTCTGAAGCGAGCTACCACCATTCCTGTGGAGCCTCCTTTTATTGAGACAAATATGCAAGCCAGGCAAATACATTTTTGGGCTGTGACCTTTACACATCTTCCGTCCCGAGATCGTGGGGTGGTACAAAGCTATTTTGGCACCTGTTCCACAGCGTCATTTTCCCCTTGCACAGTGTATGACAAATGGAGACAAAAGGGTCTCAGGGAAAAGGGTTACAGACAGGACACTGCTGACTGCTGAGACAGCAAAAGGTCAGACATAGGGTACCAGATAGCTATGACTTGTCTGGGGGGGTGTTCCCTGCACCCCAAGGTCACGCATGAAGGCAGACATGGCTGCCTGCTGGTGGAAAGTGTCTCCCTCCGGACCCCACTGTCCATTTGGCGATATCCCTACAGTTATCCTGAGTGTTCCTAAGCCAAGAACACGGCTGCTTGAAGCCAACTCTCTCTTTCTCATCCCTGAGAGAAACAAAGAATAACAGCCAGCAGTTATTTACATCAGCTTGCATCCTCCATTCAGCAGGGATGTTGTAGCTTGAGCAGGCATCCCAGTGCGGACCTGCCAGCCCCACCTGCAGTTCAGATCTCTCCCATCAAAGATCCAACCGCATACTCATTGCAGAATCTGCAGTGCAGGATATTGGCAGCTGCAGCTTCTCTGACAGATGGGTGCCCAGCCTTAGGAGATCTCCTGAGCCTGTGGCCATATCTTGTGACACTACAACATGCTACCAGCTGTCTCAGGAGCAGCTACAGAGGCAAATAGCTTCCATCGGAGAACAGTTCGATGGTAACCAACAATCCCCCAAAAGGATTGAGAATCTAGTCTACCCTGGAGAGTCGGTGAATTGTCAAAAAAGCAGGGAGGGCTCACTTTAGGCTCGGAAGGGACATAACAGGGTGCACCCACACCATACTCATATAGCACATTGCTTCCCCCAAAGAACCCTGGGAACTGTAGTCTACTGCCTCACAGAGCTACAATTCCCAGCACCCTTGACAAACTATAGTTCCCAGATTCTTTTGTGGAGAGGCATGTGCTTTAAATGTATGTGACCAAAGACACAGAGGCCTTTCCATATATATTTTTATGAGCACCCAAGATTTCTTTGATACGTGACAGGGCACAGAGGCCTTGATACATCCTGCAGCACTTCCCATGCCTGGCTGTGTCTTCCCTGACACCACTTTGCAGTTCAGACCTAAAGCAGAGGTCCTAAATTAATCTGAAAAATTCATGGATTAATTTGTGGGTTTCTTAAATACCGTATTTTTTGCTCTATAAGACGCACCAGACCATAAGGTGCACCTAGTTTTTGGAGGAGGAAAACAATAAAAAAAAATTATTCTGAATCCCAGAAGCCAGAACAGAAAGAGGGATCTGGCTTCTGGGATAGCCTCTTGCTGTTCTGGCTTCTGGGATAGCCGTGCGAAGCCTCTTCAGGGCTCCCCCTGCCCTCAAGAGGTTTCGCGTGGCTAAGCCTGAAGCCAGGACAGCAAGAGGGATTGCTGTGCAGCCCCTTCAGCGAAGTGGGAGGAGGAACAGAAGGAGCCCCTTCTGTTCCTCCTCCCGCTTCGCAGGAGAGGTGCTTCGCTGAAGGGGGCGCTGCGCAGCTCTCCCTCTCTGCGTAGCGCCATTCGCTCCATAAGACGCACTCACATTTCCCCTTACTTTTTAGGAGGAAGAAAAGTGTGTCTTATGGAGTGAAAAATACTGTAATCCATTTTGGACTAATTAAGAATGTGCAGGGGGAGGGGCCTGGGTGATGATGTTGTTGTTGTTGTTGTTGTTGTTGTTTGCCAGGTGAGAGATCCAGAAGACATCCCAAGATATGACACAATCCAAGGGAAGAGCAGCCTACACATGTGGTTGATTGTGGTTCTTTGTTAACGCCTAAAGCCGCAGTAACTAAACCGGTGCATAAATGATTTTTAAAGCAAGCCAAGATCTGCATGGGAAAGAGCCGGTTCTTCACATTATTGCGAACACTTGTTTCACCCTGTCATTCCTGCCCCTGTCCCTATGGGCAGACAATGGCAGTTTCCTTTATAAGATCATTTGCGCCTTTGCCTTCAGCTCAGAAAAGCTGAAAAGCGTGGAGGCCTTACATGGTCTAATGGGGTCTCAAATCCTATGGGGCTTTGTAAGAATCCTTCTTAATGCAAAGAGCTGCCCAGTTGCATTAATCCAATTAATTAAGTGACAATTTTAAAGAACCTGCGAGAGAATTTAAGCTCCCTGAAGGACAGCTGAGCATTTACTGCTCCAGCTAAGACCTCTCTCAGCCTTTCCTAGAGATAATGAGTGCTCTTGAATTACACCAAATGCCATCAAATTCCTCCGCCAAGGAAGCCCAATTTGTAACATTCAAGCTAGACAAATGTCCCCACCATACAATATCTATGCAAGTGTTTTACTTATCCTCCCCACCTCACACCCTGGCCAAGGGCTAAAAGTTTCTAATTAATTGGGGAAACAGCAAAAGACTGGCAGGCTCAGATTACTTGTATGCCCGAGCCTCAAGATTTACCTCATGTCTGTATATTTTTTTAAAATTCCAGTCTCCTTCCAGGCCACTCTGTGCTCTCCCTCCTCTTCAATCTGAGCTCCAGGTTACAAACAACTACATATCAAATGAAGCTCTCTATTTGCCCATTCACTATAATGGGGATCTAAAAATGGCTATAATTTCCCCCTTTTGGCCAAACATGTATTAAGCCTGCCCAATTACAAATAGGTCAAAGGGAGTTTGTTGGGAGAAGTAAAGGGGATTAACATCCCTCTGCAATCCCTTATGTGAGGGTGGTTTTCTCTCTCTTTGTTTCTTACTTTTAAATAATTAGGTATATTGATGTTTTTAGCATTTATTTAGTTTTAGTTTTATATTGGTTTATTTAGTTTTAGACTGGGGTTGGCATGGGAAGGACTAGACCATGTGAAAAATGAACAGAATATTTTAGCTGCAGTTCATCCATTTTCAGCTTTGTGTTCTTGTTATAGAAAAGCACACCTAGACATTCCCTTGTTGCACCCATAACTTATGTTTAAGGTGCCATTTAGCTCCTAGCTTTCATATCTCAGTTTCTAGCACTGGTTGGAGGGTTTGCTATAACAATATCTATACATACAAACTGTGGTCTCTGACAGAGCAATGTTGTTGGCTGCTGTAGGCCTTCTTGGGAATAAATGTTTTACAGATCAGGGCTTATTATTAGTGGGTGGGTTCAGTGGGGAAGAGCTGAGGCAGAATGTGGCAGAGCTGAGATGGATTTAGCAAAAGGAAAGGAAAAAGGAAAACCAAGAACCTGGGAGTTTCCAGCCAGACAACACTGGCCGTTATCAGAAGGAATGCTGTCTTTTACTTTCAGACCGCCAGTATTAGCTGGCTGGGAAGCCTACATCGGGGCTCATAAAAACTCATTTCAAAACTTAAAATCCTTGCAAAATCAGGTGGGAATGCAACTGAAAATGGCCTGCTTCCCAACATCTGGATGCCTTCCTGTGCGTATGAAGTCCAAAGCCTGCAATTTGCAGTCCTGAAGGGGTCTGGTTCCATATCCAAAAGCATCGGCTCCCCTATTCACTCCCAACTCTCCAGATTGGAACATGTTATCTATGCAGTTACTGCCCTGATGAAGCCAACTCTGCTAATTTAATAATGCATCAGCCAAAGCAAATGGTTTGCCAGGGAATGTCAGGGAACGCATCGGTGATGGGAAAGTGCAGTTTGGAGACTACGAAGTCTGTGGGAGGATTTAATGGAAGAAATGGGTTGGTGGACATTGGGAACGGGAATACTGGAAAACAAGGATTTATCTTCTGCCCCATTTGTATCCTGCCTTTCTTTAAAGGCACAAGAGGGAAGCATTGGGGAAGCAAATGTTTTGCATGCAGAAGGTGCCAGGATCAATCCCTGGCATCTTCGGGTTAGTCTGGGAATGCCCCCCCCCCTTTAAACCCTGGAGAGCTGCTACAAGTCATGGTGGACAAGACTTAGCTAGATGGACCAAAGGTCTAACTCAGTATAAGGCAGCTTCATATGCTCCTGTGTCTTAAGGGAAGGGCCATAGCTCAGTGCTAAATAGAGCACATGTTTGGCATGCAGAAGCCCCAGCTTCAGTCCACAGCCTGGTCAAGAAACTCATTTCTGGAACCCTGGCTGCTGCGAGTCAGTGTAAGCAATACTGATCTGGTGGGTGAATGGTCTGACTTTGTATACAGTAAAACAGCTTCCTGACCTGTCTGAGTTTCTATCCCAATGATGGATTTTTTTCTAACTGATGGAACCAAGCACTTCCTGTTGGGAGAGTTGCAGGGAAATCCTAACAAAATATACTGGCGTGTGTAAAGGTAAAAAGGTAAAGGACCCCTGGACGGTTAAGTCCAGTCAAAGGCGACTATGGGGTTGCGGCACTCATCTCTCTTTCAGGCCGAGGGAGCCAACGTTTGTCCACAGACAGCTTTCCAGGTCATGTGGCTGTCAGGAGGTCCTACACACGAGTAAGAGTCCAGCAGAGACACATGGCATGTTCTCTCCCTCCTGGTTGGTCATTCGGGAGTTTAAAAGCTTTCTAGTAGACTTCAGGATCAGCAGAATATAGGCAGTAAGAGCACAGACTCAGTAGAGCAGCTTTTGGCTATACTACATTTATTTACATATACACACTTGGAGCATCGTAGCTCAGCTCCTTCCTCTTCAGCATCAGACAGCAAAGAGAAAGAACGAAGGACAATACTCCTACATCATGGAAACACAGTAATATAAACATCCTGTCTCCATCACTTCCCACAATGTAGAACGAAAACATACATGGTCATGTGACAAAACCAATCCCATGACTGCAACACTGGGAATGAATCCTAACAGTGGCCAGCAGGACTAAACCGCTTCTGGTGCACGGAGGACCATGACAAGTGCCAGAGCGCACGGAAACGCCATTTACCTTCCTGCCGCAGTGGTACCTATTTATCTACTTGCATTGGCATGCTTTTGAACTGCTAGGTTGGCAGGAGCTGGGACAGAGCAACAGGAGCTCACCCCATCGTGGGGATTCGAACCGCCAACCTTCCGATCGGCAAGCCCAAGAGGCTCAGTGGTTTGGACCACAGCGCCACCCGTGCCCCTAGGCACAACTCCACATCCCATGTAATTTTGGGGACAAATATTTAAGCACATTTTGGAATCCAGGGGACCAGCCTTCCCAAGCATGATGCCTTAGACTACAGCTACCACCATCCCTGATCATTAGCCACACTGGCTAAGGTTGATGGGAGTTGTAGTCCAAAGGCTACAACAGAATTTCAAGGAGACCAGCACCATTCCCCATTGATGTGCTCATTCCTACACACTGTTAAGTTTCTCAAATGTGCATACACGCACCTAGGATGTGCAGATCTAGCATGACGTCCCTTGAATGTTGCTTGGAATTGATGCACCTTCCCAAGGCAAATGCTGCACTTGGAGGACTGAGCAATTAATAAGCAACACACAAGAACCCCAATTATGGCAGAACCACATTTTCGAAGCAGCCACTTTGCTACTTCTCAGTCAAGATGGATTGATCAAGGAGGACAACTGGCCCCACAAAACAGGTAGGTTTCCTGCCTGACACCAGCAGAACTGACAGCCAGGACTAAATGCGGCAAGATGAATGACAGGGAATGCAGCAGAATGGTTAACTAATGGGAACAGCTCAGATGCTGTGGATGACACGCTCCGCTCACATTTGATAAATATCTCCTGCCCTCATTACTCCATGCATGAATAATCTGGGAAAAGAAAGCATCATGCAGAGTGTGTGAGTCCTAGAATGAAAGGTTCCAGGGATCAGGATTGTCCCGCACCACACTCTCAGAGACCAGGGACAAAGGAGTCTGCCTTATACCATGTCACACTAACTGCCCATCTAATTCAGTATTGACTATTCTGACCAGCAGGAGCTTTTCAGGGACTTGGGTCCTTCCTTAAAGCAAAGGTTGTATCCCACGGAGCAGACTCAATGAAATTAATGAACATGACTAACTTGGGTCCATTAATTTCAGCGGGATTAAAAGGCCTTAGTTGGGTACAACCACGGGAGGTGCTAGGGAATGAACCTGAGGGCTTCTCCATGCAAATCAGGTGCTCTTCCACTGAGCCCTCTGAATGAAAAACAAACAAACATGCACAAGGGCACCTGATGTATATAAAGCTCTTGCGGCTTTAGCAGCAATTCAATGTGGTGACATAAGAAACATGGGGAGGCTGTCCCATGTCATGTCAAATTATTTGTCCTGCCATAAACAGGCGGTGGTTCAGGTGGCTCTCTCAGGCAGAGAAGGGTCTTGGTCATCATTGGCTACCTTTAAACCAAATATTCCAAAGATTTGACCTGGGACCTTCTGCATCCAAAGCATGCGGTCCACCCTTGAGATGGACTTGCAGATTTGTGAACACTGAACGCCAAAACACAAAACATTCTATACCAAGTGAAGTAAACGTTTCTACCAAGAAAAGCTAGATGCTACAGAAATCACATCAAAGTTATGCAACTCTGTGCAATTTGATAGTATTTTGCAGGAGTTTGAGGAGAGATGATATAAGAACGTACTGCTCAAAAGAAGCAAAACAAAAGTCCCAACATTATCATAACCATTTCTGGGGCTCAGAGCACCTCCCACAGGTGCAATCCATGGAAAGTTGGAACATTTCATTTTTGACTTCTGAACTTGCTTTTTTTTTCTGTCTTTCTCTCTCTCTCTCCCCATACACAGGTATTTGATGTTGGGGTTACTGCTCAGTCAAAAGGCAGATATTGCAGTATGAAAGGTCCAAGGAAGAAGCTTTTCCATTATTTCACATTGTCATTACATATCCCCTTCCTGTTCCCAACATCCCTACCCTGAATCTTCTAGTTGCAGTGGAGTAGCTAGAGCTGGTGACCATAGCAAGGCCTTGCTCTCACTGTAGAACAGTAATGCAAGGGGCCGTTGGCACCATCACTCATGAGTGCCTTCTCCACTGCTGCAGAGCTTGGGCACCCCTGTGGTGTTCTGCGCAAAGCTTTTTTCAAGTGGTGAGGGGTTTGTTAATGACTGGCCCAGTGGACAGTACATTAGAACCCTTGAAAGCCCACTGCCACAATTTTTCTAGGCGTTTTTAAGTGTAAAATCGCTCACCTCCGTAGCAACCTGAATGTCATTGTTAAGACAGATCCAAGCAGGGGATACAAGTATGCCATCATGTCTGGTTTCAATTGCTGAAGACTGCAAACATGGACAAGACACTCGGACTGGTTCGACCAGCCACATGCTCTCTTGATCTTTCCCATCATGGCTTTTTCAGGTTGGCCAGGTGGATCAACAAGTACCTTCTTTGGGGGTAAGGTAAACCTGAAGGTGGTGGCAACTCAGCTTTGGGACTCTTGTGAGATCCTGATTATCTAGATCCATTCCAGTCTCTGTTCAGATGCTGTTTTGGGAAATAACTGGCCTTGGTCATCCTGATGGGTGACCTTCACCAGGAAAAAGAAAGGAACAGGACTATTTAGCATCTATGTGAAGCTGTTGGGAGTAGTCATTTGGAGATTTGGAGCAAAGTGTTATCCGTATGCAGATGACTCTTGTCTCTATTTCTTTGTTACATCTGAGTCAGGAATAACTGTGCATGACTAGACTGGTGTTTGAGTGCAGTGATGAGCTGGATGAGTACCAATAAACTGAAAAGGAATCCTGATAAGACAGAGGTTTTATGGGCAAGCAACTCACAGGTCTGGGAACAGGAGAATTTACTAGTTGCAATCCCTTTTAAGGAACAGACACATCGTCAGATGGGATGTCAGCTATGACCATTCCTAGACAGCTTGGCTACTGTGACCCACACACTGGTGACTTCAAGAATGGATTGCTGTCATCTGCTTTATTGTAGGGCTGCCATTCAGATTGGTTTGGATGCTGCAGCTTGTGCAGAATGGGGCAGCTAGGTGCCAAGTGGGGCTTCCTGCTGTGCCCGTAACACAACTAGGCTGAAAGAGGTGTCCTAGATCCCAGTTTACTAAGCCAGGTTTACAGTTTTAGACTTGGCTTACCAGACCTGAAACTGCTTTCTCCATTACAGTGTTGCAGTGATCTACAGAGCAATCCCTGTTGAATGTACCACAGTATGCAGATGTCTATCGCCCAAAGGTGCAGACAAGGGCTTCATTTGTGGTGGTGCAGAATGATCTCCCCTTGGAGATCAGCTTAGTACCAACTCTGGGGCTGCTCCTGCCAGTACTTAAAGATATACATCTGGGTGTTTACATTAATACCAGCTCCTGATGTTCCTGGTTATTATAAATGATGCTGATGTCTTAATACTGTTTTTGCTCCATCTTATATTGCTTTGCGAACCACCTTGGTATTTCTGTTAATTTCTCTTGCTTCCCAAAACCCTACTCTTTGGATTAGATGGGAGCCCTGCAGAAACCTTTCTTGGGCCAGAGTGAAAAACTCATCACACAATGCTCCAGATAAATGAACTCTGCTTTTCTTTAAAGCTTTTCTTTAAAGGAGTTGTTGGTTTACCCCTTTGTTCAGCTATCTTAAGGAAGGTCATTCAGAATTTCCCACTGTGGTGGTTGCAAACCAATTACCAAGACATGGTGCAGAATGGAAGAGAACGACATCAATTTGTGCATGTGTATTTTTGGGTGCAATGCAGTTTGTGTTTATCCTTCTGCACTGTCTCATACAGTTGCCCATTTACGCTGGGCCCTGGTATATGGAGCTTTTTTAACAGAACGACAACTTCCGAGCAGTTGAAATGTTCATAAACATTCCCTAACGCTGCATCAACAAAGCCAATGGCCAGGAAGGGCTGGTTTCCAAAGCTTTTTCAGCCAATAGCTCCAGCTTGTGTTTACCTCTGGGTGTCCACTTCTCTTTATATGATGAGTGGAGGAGGAAGAAATGCACAAAACCACTCTTTGGCAAATTCTGGGTTTCGGTTTGCTACCCCACCGATTAACAAAGCCAGCTCTCACTTCACAGATAGATGTATAGATAGCTGTGTTAGACACAGCATGCACACATTGGGCATGGGAGGTGGAGAACTATCAGGAAGGTGCTAAAAATGTGAAGACAGATCGCTGCCACACTCCCCACCGCCGCCCCGCCTGATCCCTCCCCACAGGAGTCAGCTCCAAGTCACACCTCTTTTACTTCCTGTAAAAAAGTATCATAACACCACATGGCTAAGAGGCATGAAAATACAGTGCCATGAATTATTTAAAGCCATTTGACTGCTGTTCTTAATGTTGCAGCAGCAAAGGGTCACTGCTGCGGGATTTGGGCCAAGGGTGAAACAGCAAGAGTTTCCACTTCTATACAACACACACACACACACACACCCCAGTGCCTTAAGCCATACAAGTTCATTTTAAATTACACACACTTTCCAAGGTGTCTACCAAGAAGGCAACACCTTTCCTCTCCCGTAAGTTCCTGCTGTTGGCAAAATCAATTAAGGCAAATGCAAACTATCCAAAGTGAGTGGGTGGGTGTTAAACACAACTTAAATGCATTTCTGGTCTGACATTGTGCCCTGGAAGGTTTGGGGGCATCTCTGTTGTCAAAACCAAAAACCTTCAAAAAGAAGCTGTATCTATTTTGGGGAAGGGGGGGGTAAGGGAAACCAAATCACACGCATATTCTTTGCAAAAACAGACTTGTGGCTCAGGGGCTGGGAGGGAATATTATTTACTTCTTTGCTGTCTTCCCTTCAGCTGCTGGGTTAGGAAAGGTCTGTGTTTTGTTCTTATTTTGTTCTTGTTTCCTATCCGCCCCCCCCCCAAAAAAAATTCTTCTTGTCAAAGAGCTGCAAGAAAGAAAGAAAAAGCACCAGGTTGCTGGTGCAACTTTGCCTCTGCCTTGCTGCTGCTCATCAGAGGGCAAGAGGCTGCTTCTGCTTTTCCGGGGAGAGTGCACTTGTTTGGGGAAGCAATTGAGTTAGAAATGTCAGGTAGGAAGCCAAGTTTCCCAGCTGGGAAACAGCTGCCTCTGTTCCAATAAGGTGTCTGAGCTACCTTAAATAATAGATACCTGTCTCCTTGGAATGCTGGCTGGGGCTAAGGTTTCCCTGCAAGGTGCAACTGGATCTCAACACAAACCCCGGCGAAATGTGATTAAAAAAAGTGGGGTGGGAGATAAACAAACATTCCTCCCTTACCTTGATCTGGGCTGAGGCATCTAATGGTGTTCAGATCATCCATATTCCAGCAAGGGAGTCAAGGAGGCGGAAGAGAGGAAGTAACAGAGCCCCGAAGCAAGACGCATCATTGAGCCTCCGAGAGCATTTTGGGGGGAAATACGGGCGACTGCCAAGCATGCAAAGACATGCACCTCAATGCAAAAGCAGAAAGTTCTCTTAAGACGCTGCCTCCCCTCCCTGGGTTCATGCTGGTCCACGTACAGTATGACAGGTAGGCAGAGAGAGAGAAAGAATGAGGGAGAGAGGGAGAGAACGAACACACGCAACCAGCACAGAAGCTTCAATGAATTTTGCCAGCTTCTTTTGTGATCAGCCACCTGGGATAATTTGTTATTAACTCTTCAGTGCCTGCTCTCCCCGAAAGTTCGCAGGGTGATTTATTTGCAGCAGAGCGGGGGGGGGGGGTGTCAAAAGAAGTGACAACCGGTGCCTAGCCAAGTCATTTATGTCCCCCCTTTCCCCCACCCCAAGGGACACATTCCCTCGGCTAGAAACATTTGTTACCAATTTTTGCTTCGCCACACATGGCGCGTCAGCTCGAAAACAACTCTGCTGTGTTCTTTCACACCTATATATATTTTCTCCCCAACAGCTACTGCGGTGGGGGAAGAAAGGGAATACTGGATTTGGAAGCAGGAGATGTGATCTTCAGTCATGAATTTGCGGGGTGGCTTCTCTCAGCCTCAGCTTTCTGACCTGTAAAATGGGAGGAATTGTGCCCTGCAAGGTCAGTGGTTGGGACAAGCACCAGAGGGGTCAAACATTAGGTCGCTACTCCAAGCATCAAGGGGGCTGCTGGTTGGAGGGGGGCCTGCAGACAGTTCACAGCTGGACAGCAAAACACTCGAGAACAGAATCCTCCTCTCAATTCTCCAGGGAACCAGGTGACCTGAGACAGCCAATCCTGCGGCACTGGCTGCTATATCTCCTAGCTCTACTGTGACCCTCAGTCTGGACAAAACTTACTGTATAATTTATCACACACACACAAAGGTGCACCTAGCACTGTCATTGCATAGCTTCAATGGGAGGCTGAAGATGCACCCCTTTATTCTTGGCCTCTGGTGTCAGAGGTCAATATATTTCAGGTGGCACTCTATGTAATTTCTTTTACACTGATTTTAAGATGGTATTTCATTGTGACCTCATGAAGAATATAAAGGTAAAGGTAAAGGGACCCCTGCCCATTAGGTCCAGTCGTGACCGACTTTGGGGTTGCGGCGCTCATCTTGCTCTATAGGCCGAGGGAGCCGGCGTACAGCTTCCGGGTCATGTGGCCAGCATGACTAAGACGCTTCTGGTGAACCAGAGCAGTGCAAGGAAACACCGTTTACCTTCCCGCCAGAGCAGTACCTATTTATCTACTTGCACTTGACAAGCTTTCAAAATATGTACTAGGTTGGCAGGAGCTGGGACAGAGCAACGGGAGCTCACCCCGTCGCGGGGATTCGAACCGCCGACCTTCTGATCAGCAAGTCCTAGGCTCTGTAGTTTAACCCACAGTGCCACCCGCGTCCCAGTATGAAGAATCTAAGAAATAGCTAAATAATAGCAGATTTAAAAGGTCACAGGGCAACCCTTCCATGCTTCCAGGTATACAACATTAATCCTACCCAGAGAACACCCATTTAAATAAATGGGCAGGGCTAACTTAGGCCCATTAGTGTTAATGGGTCTATTCCACATGTAACTTTGTTGGATGCCACCCAGACTCTCTAATTTGTCCCTTCCCTTCTGCACCTGCCAAGGATACAATCTCAACTACACTTGCCCCGTGGTGGGCAATGAGCCACTCAAGGGCTGCAAGTAGCCTTTGGTCTGATATTATGCAAGTCACAGGAGGGGAAAACAGAGAGTCTCACACCCCACATTACCCTAAGGGAATGCAAGCCATGGCAGAAAAAAAAAGTCTGCCTCCCCCCTTGCAAAAAGTCTTATCTTGGGGAGGGGGCAGAGTTCTCAGTCCATAAATCCTGCCCTCCTGCCTCAGCTTTTCAAAAGCAAGCCATCAGTAGACAAATGCAAGCTGTTCTCTTCAGACTATTGACTCAATAACATGGTTTTCGAAGAGTGGGGTGGAAATATCTATCTGGCAAGCCGGCTCGGGTTTTTTTCCCCCCCATAGGCGAGCTTGCCAGGATGTAGTAACTGGAAGAAGAATGGGAAAGGGGCCAGAAAATATTAGAAATGGTTGTTGGCACTGGCAAAAGCATCTGCTGGCTCCCTTCAGAGATGCTTTCCCAAAGGCACAGGTGGAAGTCTTATTTTTTCCCAGGTTTGTGTGGATTCATAGGGCTGCATTTAATGGCAGTCCTACTCAGGGCAGGGATGGACAAACAAACTGGTTGGGTTACCTAGTTTTCTCATTTTCCCTATCTTAAATTCTACACATTCCCACAGTTTGCAAAAGAAGTATGATTGGTTTGCAAAAAGTGCAAAATGGGTACGTTTGCAGCCATCCCTGTCTCAGAATAGACTTAACTGAAATTATTGGACCTGTTAGCCAATGATTTCAACAGTTCCATCCAAAGTAGGACTGTTGTTGTTGTTTAGTCGTTTAGTCGTGTCCGACTCTTCGTGACCCCATGGACCAGAGCACGCCAGGCCCTCCTGTCTTCCACTGCCTCCCGCAGTTTGGTCAAACTCATGCTGGTAACCTTGAAAACACTATCCAACCATCTCGTCCTCTGTCGCCCCCTTCTCCTTGTGCCCTCCATCTTTCCCAGCATCAGTGTCTTCTCCAGGGAGTCTTCTCTTCTCATGAGGTGGCCAAAGTATTGGAGCCTCAGCTTCAGGATCTGTCCTTCCAGTGAGCACTCAGGGCTGATTTCCTTCAGAATGGAGAGGTTTGATCTTCTTGCAGTCCATGGGACTCTCAAGAGTCTTCTCCAGCACCAGAATTCAAAAGCATCAATTCTTCGGCCATCAGCCTTCTTTATGGTCCAGCTCTCACTTCCATACATCACTACTGGGAAAACCATGGCTTTAACTATACGGACCTTTGTTGGCAAGGTGACGTCTCTACTTCTCAAGATGCTGTCTAGGCCTGTCATTGCCCTAAAGTAGGACTAACATTGGATAATCCCCAGTATGTTATTTGCTTTCCTGAATTGCAGTAAGAACATGAAGAAGGGCCTACTGGATCAAGCCAAAAGCCCATTTAGTCCAGCATGTGACCAGCCAGAGACCTGTGGAAAACCCACAAGCAGGATTCAAGCACAAGAGCACTCTCCCCTCCTGCGGTTTCCAGCGGGTGGTATCCAAAAGCATAGTCATAGTGGCTAACAGCCATTTGTAGCTCTATCCTCCATGAAGTTCTCTGACCCCCCTTTAAGGACTTCCAACTTGGTGGATGGCTTCCAAGCTCAGCCTTAGGGCTTCTCTGTGCTAAGGTTTGAGGGGAGGGCAGGCTCCAAATATGAAGAGTGTACTTAGCACTGTTCCCTGTCTATTACATATTTATTAAGATTATGTACATAGCATCATCTGTGTATGAAAGCTTTACAAAGAGAAGCTTTACGAAGAAGAGGTATGACAGATTGTTGCCCAAAGGGGCTGGCAGTCAAAAATAGATGGGAGGGGAGGAGGGACAACAGAAGCAGAGGGAGATGAAAAGCAGGGGAAGGCAGGAAAAGACTTTGTATTATTTATTTAGGTATTTAAATCTTGTCTTTCAAGACAACAACAACAACAACAAACCCTTCACAAAGTGCCCTGCAATAACATAACAAAGCTAGTTTAATACAATTTTGAAATAATAATAAAAAACAAGCAGGCAAAACAATTCCCAGTCCTGTGGTTAAAAATTCTAGTGCACAAAAAGGTAAAAGGTAAAGGACCCCTGGACAGTTAAGTGCAGTCAAAAGTGACTATGGGGGTTGCGGTGCTCATCTCACTTTCAGGCCAAGGGAGCCGGTGTTTGTCCACAGACAGCTTTTCCAGGTCATGTGGCCAGCATGACTAAACCGCTTCTGGTGCAACGGAACACTGTGATGGAAACCAAAACGTACGGAAATGCCATTTACCTTCTGCAGCAGTACCTATTTATCTACTCACACTGGCATGCTTTGAAACTGCTAGGTTGGCAGGAGCTAGGACAGAGAAACAGGAGCTCACCCCATCACAGAGATTTGAACCGCTGACCTTCTGATCTGCAAGCCCAAGGGGCTCAGTGGTTTAGACCACAGCGCCACCCGCACACAAACAAACATGTTAGATATATTCAGGAGGTTTTGAGGTGGCAGGTGGGGATGGAATCCAGATTGGACACAAATATGCTAAATGTATCATCTCTTAGATTGTGTCTAAAGGCGAGGTCTGGTCCTGGCAAATTGGAAATATGGTCTCAGTTGCTACACTACAGCTGTTGCCTTTCATAGTCGTCACTGCCTCCGTGTGAGAACCAAGAGCAATCCATTGCAAACTTTGTAAGCTTTGTAAGCTTCCGCTATGCATTTAAAGCAGTGCTGTACAGCTTTAAACAATTGTGGCTTCCCCCAAAGAAATCTGGGAAGTGGAGTTGGTTAAGGGAGCTCAGAATGGTTAGGAGGAAGTGGAATTTATTGTTAAACCCAAATGCCAAATTTCTCTCCCATCCCACCATCTTCGACATTATGTTCAGTTCATCCTCACTACCCCACCCCACAAATGGTGGGGGGAAATGGCCAAAGTGCTTTTTTTCAGGGGGCACTCAAGGTTACACACCGGTGCTGTCAAGGTACTGATTGCTACATGCAAGGAAAGGCTTGTAATTAGATCAAACAAAAGCACTGCATGCTGGACAGACCATCCTTTCCTCTGGGAAATTCAAGTATGAAAAGGGTTTTCCAGCTTCTTTCACAAGCTATATGAAAAAGTATAAAGAAGTAGTGAAGACACCCAAGTAAATTCTATTCAGAGAAGATCCACTGGAATTAATGGGCCTGAGTTAGTCACTCGTTCATACCCATTAATTTCAATGGGTCTGCTCTACATGTGACTACCACTTAATACAATCCAATATTTTTCTAGTTAAAAAACAAAAAGTGGAGAACCTGACATTTGTGATGCGGGTGGTGGAGGGGAGACAATGTTTTCAGAAATGGAAATGAAGGGTTTTATCCAAGTCATAATCTAGGTAGACCCGTTGAAATCAATGAACTTAAGTCAACCAGTCCCATTGATATTAAAGGTTTTGCTCCGAGTATGACTTTGGTTGGATACAACCCTTATTGAGTATCAAAAAGCAGTTTACGTTAATACAGCTCACATGCCAGGAGCAGTGAACATGGCTGTGGTATATCCACCATCAGAACCTGTTACAAAAAAAGCAGAATAAGTGGTTTTAACATTTTGTGTGTGGATCATTTCAGCTTTTCCACTGGTGACAGCAGTACGTTCACACAAGCAGGACCTGACAATTTCAGAGACGTGTATGGATATTTAAAGAAGTGGCAGAATGGTTGGAGATCATTAAGGAATATTAACATAAATTTCTGTAGAGAAATTGTAGAAGTTAATTGTTTTAAACCGGGGGGGGGGCAGAATGCAAATAAGGAAAAGATTGTCTAGGTGTATAAAAGAACTGAGTCACCCAATAGAATATTTAAAAGATAATAGAATTGCACACAGATTGTGGGGCATCCAATGGAAATTTTATCATCAAGTATATAATCTTCAAGGGGGGGAAACCATGGTTACCAGAGGTGAGGTGAGCTTGCATAAGACTGAAGGGCCAAAGAATTGTGTGGCAAACCAGAATAATGCAAAAAAGAAATAGCCAAACATTTGATTCAGGCCCGTCCAGTAGCAAAAGAAATTTGGGCATATGTGGCATGAGTTTTGGGCTGCCAAAGCTGATGCCCAAAGGACTGGGGGACCCCAGTTTCCAGTAGGAAACCAAAAACTAGATTAAAAAGGACCCCATGGCAGCAAACACATCAATATCATTAAATTATAACAGCTAATGATTTCAGGGTTGCCAGGGACAGCATCTTTTAGCCATCAAATGCCTGGGTTAAACAGGAATGGGTTTTTTTAAATTCCTCCTGAAATTAGGGGGACAGGCACACCTTACCAAAGAGGGCATTCCACATATGAGGAGCCACGACTGAGAAGGCCCTGTCGTGGGTCAACGCCAACTGTGCAGCCCCAGTGGGGGCACCACCAACAAGGCCTTACCTGCCAATCATTGGGTCTGAGATGGTTGAAAGTGGAGAAGGTACTCTGTTAGCTACTTGGGTCCCAAGCCATTTAGGTATACTAGTACTACTACCTTGAATTTGGAGACCCCCGTTACTTTCACAGAGCTACAGTTCTCAAAACGATTTAACTACCAATCCGTCTTCCCAAGGAACTCTGGGAATTTTAGCTCTGGGGAATGTGGGTCTCCTAACAACTCTCAGAACCCTAAGCAAACTACAGTTCCCAGAATTCTTTGGAAGAAACCATGACCGTTTAAAGTGGTATGGCATTGCTTTAAATGTATAGTGTGATGTGTCTTAAGAGTAGTGACACTGCAACACATTTTCTCTGTGTTACCGATAATGTTAGTTTGAACATTTTTAAATAAAATGAAAATCTAATCATCCTTTAGAAATGTGTGTGTGTGTGTGTGTGTGTGTGTGTGTGTGTGATAGCACATATATGCTCAGCTTGCTTCTTAAATGGGACCCACCCAGTTGAGTAGAGTAGAGTAGAACAGACAGGTGAAAATGCAAACCAATGCAATGGTCCACTCTCATCCTTTTTCTCAGGATGCTAAATTCTACAGCCAGTTCCAATTCCTGTATTTGTATGGTGTAACTGTGAAATCCCACACTGCTCAGAGCAGACCCATTAGATACAACCTGCACAGACCGCAACCATGGGTATACCTACACCATAAACAAATGCTGCCTTTATACCAATGAGACTGCTTTGGCTTCCTCCGAAGAATCCTGGTTTGGCGAGGATTCTAAAAATGCCCGCCTTCTCCAGGGTTCTAATTCCCTAGGAAGAGGAAATGGCTTCTAAACCTGTTTAAAGCTACAGCACAGATATGCTCATACGAGTCTCTTCTTTGCAAGTGCATCTGTGGCCAGGCAAGCTGTTGGGACTAGATATTCAGTGCAGATCATTCCTTAGAACCTGCAGGAGAACATCGGGGCTTAAATGATCGTGTGGAAAGCAGAGCTACCATTATGGCTGCTTACTTTTGTCCTATCAACCACAGTCCTCCCCCGTGGCATCATTAACGCAATCTCCACAGCAACCCGTCACTGGGAGGAATGCTCATTCCCCAGATCCCTTTGGGACTTTCGTGCAGCCGTACACTTACAGTGCCTTTGCTTGGTTGCCTAGTGTGCCTTTGGTGAGCCTTTTCTGCAGCGTTCTCTTGAGGGTAGGGATTTGCCAGTGGCCCAATGCACCTTGCCTGATAAGCCAGGCTCTGCAACATAAACCACGAATAACAATTGTGGAAAGACTGGAGGAGGGGCAGAACAAGAACACGGATCCAGCACTCTTGTTGGTGCAAAGGTGCTCTGTTAAGTTGCAGGTGAACATATCAGACGACACAGCGATTCTTCAAACAGCTCTTGTTTATTCACAGGCTAGAACAGAACTGAACTGAAGGGTTCAGCCAGCCTGCTTATATAGAGCTCCAGTACAACGTAACTGTAACAACTTTCTGTAACTATCCAATCACTGAACGTCACTTTCAATCCCTTATTTGCATATGTGGACCTGAACTAACTATGGTATCCCCCTGCTGGCCTAGGGTGAGAACTTCAGTACATAACATGCTCAGTGGTGCTGTCCCATGCAGGTAAACAACAAGTGATGCTATTGATATGAGGGTGGCTTTGCTACGCAACGTGTGCTGCTATCTCTGGACACCCAGAAAGTTTGAGTTTACCATTTCTTCATTTTCTTATCCAGCTTCCATTCCAATACAGATAACTACAGAACTACCTGGAGCAGTGCCTCCACCCCCGTCGTTCAGCCCGGACACTGAGGTCCAGCTCCGAAGGCCTTCTGACGGTTCCCTAGCAGTGAGAAGTGAGGTTACTGGGAACCAGGCAGAGGGCCTTCTCGGTAGTGGTGCCCGCCCTGTGGAATGCCCTCCCATCAGATGTCAAGGAAATAAACAACTATCTGGCTTTTAGAAGGCAGCCCTGTTTAGGGAAGTTTTTCAAGTTTGATATTTTATCGTTATTTCTAATATTCTGTTGGGAGCTGCCCAGAGTGGCTGGGGAAACCCAGCCAGATGGGCGGGGTATAAATAACACTGGTCAACAACAAATTTGTTGTCTGCATTTTTTCAGTTGATTTGGGACGAATCTGATGCGCTGAATCCAAAAATCACATTGGTTTTGCTCAGTCAGGTCACGTTTTTGAGCTATGGCCACATGTCGTTTTTTTACGTTTTTGTTCACATGTACGCTTGTGTGGAGCATTTTAGAAGAAGTTGGTGGGGGTAAAATGCCATGTTGAATAATTGTTTTGATTGGAAGTGATTATTTTAATGACAAGAAGTATTCAGGTCCGATAGTTCTGGGTGATTATGTCGAAAAGGGATCAGTTTGTAGTCATAAAACCTCAAAATCTTCCATAAATTGGTGCGGCAAAGCATAAAGTTGCTTACCATGCTTATTTTGGTATTAAACTTGGTGACCAGGATAAAGCTTGGGCGCCACACATGGTGTGCAAGCCATGCACTGAGACTCTACGTGGGTGGACCAATGGCAAGAGGAGTCAGAACTTTGGAATTCCCATGGTTTGGAGGGAGCCGACAAACCATGTCACTGACTGCTACTTCTGCGCTGTTGATGTGACTGGGATCAACAGAAAGAACCGGAGCAGCCTCAAGTATCCTGATCTTCAATCAGCACATTGTCCTGTAGCTCATTGTGATGAAATTCCAGTGCCTATCTTCAGAGAACTTCCTGACATTAGCGATGAAGATGCCTCCAGTGTTGAAGGACATGAAGAAGAAGAAGTGGTTCTTGAAGATGATGCTCCACATCCATTTTCCCAAAAGGAGTTGAATGATCTAGTTCGCGACCTCAGCTTGTCAAAGGACTCTGCCGAACTGTTGGCATCCAGATTGAAGGAAAAAAACCTCCTCTCTGACAGTGCTCGCATCAGCTTCTTCCGCAACAGGCATCAAGAGTACCTCTGTTTCTTCTCGGAAGAGAAGGACTTGGTGTGCAGATATTGCGCAGCTTCTGCTCAAGCTTGGAGTGCCACAGTACGAACCCAAAGATTGGAGACTGTTCATTGACAGCAGCAAGCGATCATTGAAATGTGTTCTGCTACACAACGGCAACCAGTTTGCCTCTATACCCCTGGCTCACTCGACTACACTGAAGGAGAACTTCAGCGGTGAAGTATGTGCTGGAGAAAATTGGTTATGATGAGCATAAGTGGTTTATTTGTGTTGACCTGAAGATGGTAAACTTTTTGTTGGGACAACAGTCTGGCTTCACCAAGTACCCATGTTTTCTGTGCATGTGGGATAGTAGGGACCGTGCTCAGCATTACACGAAGAAGGACTGGCCTGTGCGGGAGGAATTGGTGCCTTGCAAAGAAAGGAACGTCATCAATGACCCTCTGGTGGACAGAGACAGAATACTCTTCCCACCGCTGCACATCAAGCTCGGCTTAATCAAGCAGTTCACCAAGGCTCTGGACAAGGATGGTGACTGCTTCACTTACTTGTGCCAGGCTTTTCCAGGATTGACCATGGAGAAGTTGAAAGCTCGCATCTTTGACGGTCCTCAGATCCGTCAGCTCATCAGAGATCCAGAGTTCGGAAACTCAATGAACGAAGTGGAACTGGAAGCGTGGAAGGCATTTGTTCTGGTAGTGAAGAAATTTCTTGGCAACAATAAGGCCAAAAACTATGCAGAACTTGTCAACAACATGCTGACTGCTTTCAGAAACCTGGGCTGCAACATGAGCATCAAGATGCACTACCTATTTTCACATATGGACCAGTTTCCTGAGAACCTGGGTTCAATGAGTGACGAGCAGGGGGAGAGATTCCATCAGGACATGAAAGAGATGGAGACCAGGTATCAGGGTCGCTGGGACGCAGTCATGATGGCTGACTACTGTTGGACTCTGAAGTGAGACCTCCCTGCCACTGAGCATTCCAGGAGTTCCAAGAAACGGAAGTTCAAGCCCTGAAGTTTGAAAAATGGTGAAGCAACATGCAATTTACGTGTACTTACCTTTATCAATGCCCACCATTCAGTTTACAGTAATCGATGTTTCTATCAGGTAATCAATATATGTTGTTGGAAAAACTTTTTTTTCTCTTAAAAACATATTTAGGATGATATGTGTTGACAAAAATCAGCTGATAATGCCACAAAAATGTAATCGATTTTGTCACAAGATCTGATTTTTTTCAAATCAACATAGCACAAAAACCTGACCTGATGGAGAGAAACAGATGCCATTTCCTGATTCAGCAGTGCAAAAATACCCTAAATCAGTTGTAGAAATCTAGACAACATTCAAAAAGTAAAAAATTGTTGCCCAGTGTAATAAATAATGATGATGATGATGATGATGATGATGGCTGTGAATTAAATTCTGGAATTCATTCCTTCCTTCCTTCCTTCCTTCCTTCCTTCCTTCCTTCCCTTCTCTCCTCCTTCCCCAGACATTGGCCAAGACATATTAATTAGCCGAAGGCACTAGCAAGAGCAAAACCGAGTCATTAACTTACCTTCTTCATTTATGCTTACAAAAGTAACCTGGGGTCATCGTTTCCCCCACCCCCACCCCCACCCCCCACCTAGCCCAATTGCTTTTGCAAAGTAGGAAATGCATGTGAAATTAAATCGGGGATGTACAAGAAGCCAAAACAACCACCTTGGGAGACAGCTAAGCAAAAAGAGATTGAAAAAGCAATCAGAAACAAGGCAGCCTGACACGAATAAATGATCTACGCCACAATAAAAAAACTGCTGGGGCAAGACCCCCAAAGATCCTTCAGAAGCCTACTAAGTGATTGTCCCGCCGAAAAATAATTAGATCATTTTCCTCGTCCTTATTTTAACGCATCTTAATGGCACTACATGCACATCATGCAAACCACGGCTGAGCTTCCAGTAATGTGTGATGTCTACAGAATATATCAGGCCGACCTTGATTGTGTCCATAGAGTCCATAGATGTTAGAAAACACCATGCATTTCCAACCACTCAGAAAAGAATTGGTTTAAACACTAGTTTTCATCCAACTAGGTCCTACTCAGAGTAGGCCTACTGAAATTTATGGGTATAAATTAGCAAGGTAATACTCTATTGACTTCAAGGAGTCTACTTTTGAGTAGGAGTATCCAATCCTCTTGTACTAGTCTCCCAGAAAATGCAAACTGCTTTCAGTGGCTAATGGTTGCAGTGATTCTCTTTGAAGAATAAGGCAAGAGTTCTTTCTGGGGCTCATTGCCTGCAAATAAATGCTGGTCACCCTCCCATTGGCTCCTAGGCTTCGCAAACCCTAGAGTGAGGCACAATCTCTTTGCATGCCGTAATAACAAGTCAGAAGGCGTTTTACCAAGTGAGAAATGTACTTCACATGTGAAGGTACATTCGTTTTTTCTGCAGGGTGGCCCGTGACTTCTGATTCACAAAGGATAGCCCAGGGCTGTCTGGTCTAACCCTGGTTTAAATTAAAAAGAACCTCAAGAAGGGACAGGCTTTGAAGTTGCCCATCCATAGTTAGCATCTGGGCAGCAGACTTGAGCAGACAAGCGAGAGCGCAGGTCACTTGCTAACAGTCTTCCCTTCTCTAATGAGGCACATTGTATTTCTCTTTCAAATTATAGTAATTTCTAAAGTTGCGCCTTAGCGTATGCAAATCTATGTCATCTTTTGTTCTCCCCTGCCTCTCCTCCCCCCCCCCCAATTTATTTCCTCCTTTTGGCAATGCTTAAGTGACCTAGTTTTCCGCAAGGATGGGAAATATGAATCGGAGGCAGTCTGCACTGTGAACTCTGGACGTTC
Organism: Podarcis muralis; assembly: GCF_964188315.1. NCBI lineage: Eukaryota > Metazoa > Chordata > Lepidosauria > Squamata > Lacertidae > Podarcis > Podarcis muralis. Next base: position 18,161,481 of record NC_135661.1, read on the forward strand.
CTCATATTACAAAACACAACGTGATGTGCCAGGCTCAGGGCCTGAAGCTGCACTCCTATACCTGGTTACCTGGGAGTAAGCCCCACCTGGATCACAGTTAGGGCATTCTGGTAAGAGAGCCCTAGCACTTCCCTCCCGATAGCTGGCCTTTCATTGCTTATTTTCTGAAGGTAATGGTGGGGAGGGACAGAAGGATAGACTCCAGAGATGTTCAGCCCTTAGATGAGGGCAAGCCCTTTCAGCTCCCCGAATCATATTCTGCTCCTGTTTTTTTTTTTTTCCCCTCACCCAAAATGCAAAGCACAGTAAATAAATAAAGCAGCATCTGCAGAGCTGGACTAAATAATTCCTCATTTGCTGACTTGCCAAGCAGATGTTGAACTGAAATAACAGAGGGGAAAGAGATGGAGAGTGAGAGATTAGACCTTTTGCGCCAGCCCTTGTGATTATGGCATGTCATCTGCGGATCGCATGCCACATTATATTATTAATTCATTTTTAAAAAATTATCATCCCGCAAATGTTCTTCCAGGGTATTTTAAAAAACAAAACAGAAGCACAGCTCTGTCTTTGGACACTGAAATGCCATCAATTAATCATCATTTGGCTTGCCTGATGACTGAGCAGTTTACAAAATGGATGGGGAAATAAACCATGTCAGCTGGAATGATAACCCACCGGGCCCTTGAGGATTTTTAATTTCCATTGCCCCGTCATTCAATTTTGTGGTGCTCCCGAGACCGTGATAAATGACCTGGAGAGTCTTCAAGAGGAAGGAGAGACCCTGCTGCAGGCACTGGGCTCAGAAACCCAAGACATCTACGTACATCAGTGGCTCTTCTCTACCCATTTGGACTGCTTTCCCAGTTCAGAGCAAAGATCTACCAAGTCCATCGCTCTTCCTTTCTCTCCCCACCCCCCAGCAAGAGGCCTCCAGGATGTTCAAATTGGATGGGGGACTGCATGTTGAGATTCCAAGGGGGTTGGTCCCTTCCAACTCTATGATTCTATGAGTCTATACTCATGGGGTCTGAATTGGCAGCAACTGACCAGAAATGAGACTTAGGGCTTGTAGTGGGTAGCTCAATGAAGATGTTGACCCAGTTTGTAGCAGCCGTGAGCACAGCAAAATCCATGCGGGGTGGGGGGGTGTGGAGGTCCATTAGAAAGGAACATAAGGAACTGCTGCTATCACAACACTGTTCTATAAATCTACTATATTACCATATTCAGTATAGTGTTTACAGTCCTGGTCATCTCACCTTTAAATAGAGTTGAGAAAAGGACAACCAAACTGATGAAGGGGATGGAGAAACTCTCTTATGAAGAAAGCTTGCAGCATTTGGGGCTTTTTAGCTTAGAGAAAATGTAAGGGGAAATGTGATAGATGTGTGTGAAATTATGTATGGCAGGGAGAAGGTGATTATCCCCCTCCCTCTCCCATAATTTGTGGACATCCAATAAAGTTGGTATGTTGGAAGATTCAGGACAGGGAAAAAGCAAGTACTTATTCACACAAATGCATAGTTGAAATTCGCTCCCACAAGAGACGGTGATGGCTTGTAGAAAAGATTAGACATATTTATGGATGCTAAGGCTATCAAGGGTTATGAACCATGATGACCATCCTCTACAGGTACATCCCATGTTGGAGGCAGTATGCTTGTGAACATCAGGTCCGACTTGCAGGCTTCCCATGGGTATCTTGTTGGCCACTGTGAGAACAGGACGCTGGACTAGATGGGTCTTTGGCTTGATCCAGCAGGATTATTCTCAAATTCCCGCACACCATGAATCTATCTAACCTCTCTTTTTAAAGGCAATCTCAGCCAGTGACCATTGCCACCAGCCTGTCTCTTCCCCTGCCAAACGGTTCTTACCATTAAAGTGGGAGATAGGGAGGTTGCTTGTTTAATTACTTTCCCAAAGTGTGTGTATAGGAGAGGTGGGGTGCACCTGAAGGGCAAGGAGATAGCACATCAGGGAGGCATGGATGTGCCAGATTTCAACACATGGTGAGGTTTCTTAAGAACATAGTGAAGCTGCCTTATGTGGTCTGGTGCAATGGCTAGGAGCCCACCTCCCTAGCCTTAGTCAATCCATCTTGGAGTTTGTTTTGGTTGACACAGCAGTTGGAAAGCCATTCATTCCCTCCCCCCCCCCCACAAAAAATGAGACACTTCCACCTATTCCATTTCCATTTAAAACTATGGAAACTGTGGTGTATGACAGAGGACGCAGGTGGCGCTGTGGTCTAAACCACCGAGCCTCTTGGGCTTGCTGATCGGAAGGTTGGCAGTTTGAATCCCCGCAACGGAGTGAGCTCCCGTTGCTCTGTCCCAGCTCCTGCCAACCTAGCTGTTTGAAAGCACGCCAGTGCAAGTAGATAAATAGGTAGTGTTGCGGCGGGAAGGTAAACAGCGTTTCCGTGTGCTCTGGATTCCATCACGGTGTTCTGTTGCACCAGAAGCAGTATAGTCATGCTGGCCACATGACCTGGAAAGCTGTCTGTAGACAAACACCAGCTCCCTCGGCCTGAAAGTGAGATGAGCGCCGCAACCCCCATAGCACCTTTGACTGGACTTCCAGGTGTCCTTTATCTTTTACCTATGACACAGGAGGCCTGCCATGGTTTTTTATGTTTTATTTTTTTACTGCTCTCTCTCTCTCTCTCTCTCTCTCTCTCTCTCTCTCTCTCTGTGTGTGTGTGTGTGAGAGAGAGAGAGAGAGGGGGGGGGGATCTGTTCATCATTATAGCCAGAAGCGAAAAATTTGTCTTTTTTGCAAGAAGTGACCTGAAGAATATGGAGAGAGGAGGCATGAATGCAGATCTGAACCCCTTACTGCCAAGCAACAGATGGCTATTAGAGGACCATAATAATATGATGAACTTTCTCTCTCCCCCTCCCTTGGATTCAGTTCACCTGCCTCACCTGCTTTCACAAGGCACTTCTCCTCCCCCCCTCCCCCCTGCAACAACAGGTATATAGATCTGTCGCATTTTAGTTCTGCAGTGTGCGTTTCATGGTTTGTCCTGCCTCCCCTGGTGTTTTCTCCATTACTCTCCTGCCTGTCGCATGGTTGATATTAGATATATATTATTATTATTATTATTATTATCATCATTTTCACCAGGAGAGGGTTTCTCACATTTTAACTGTTATTTACAGGGAGGCATTCAGGCTTCTATGTTATCCATTGTCATCTTAAGTGAAACATAATATAAAAAGAAGGGTAGTATTTACCCCCCCTGTGGAAACTATAACTCAGCAGGAGGAGAATCCAAACAAACCCTGAATATATACATTATTATTTTCCGCTTGCTCCAGATGGACAGAATATTCTAAACTTTGCAATTCCAGGACTGTCTCCTGGTGAGAATTTCATTATTGCTGGAATTTGTTTGCAAAAGAAACCTGGCGCAGGGTCGCTTCTTCACATGAACTCAGGGGTGGCAAGACAGGTCTGTTAGTGGGAAGAACACCTGCTTTTCCATATCCAATGTCTGCAGGTAAGACTGGGGGTGTCTCCTGCGTGAAACTCAGGAGAGCTGCTGCCAGTCTGTGTAGACAGCACTGAGTTAGATGGACTACTGGTCTATACTAAAGCAGATTTCTGGGTTCCTATTACTCTTCCCTCCTATTTTGCTAGAAACATGCTATGGTGTGGATATGGTCACTGACACCCACTCCAGTACTGTTTCACAGACACAATATGAATCTTGTGGGTATTGTGTGTGTGCACCCAGATAGATAGATAGATAGATAGATAGATAGATGATAGATAGATAGATAGATAGATAGATAGATAGATAGATAGATAGATAGATAGACAGATAGACAGGCAGACAGACAGACAGACAGACAGACAGACAGACAGACAGACAGACAGACAGATAGGTGCACACAGAGATAGTATTTTGGGTATTTATTTCAACAATTTATATGCTGCTTAATTACTAGTCATGCTGGCCCCATGACCTGGAAGCTATATGCCGGCTCCCTCGGCCAATAAAGCGAGATGAGCGCCGCAACCCCAGAGTCGGCCACGACTGGACCTAATAGTCAGGGGTCCCTTTACCTTTACCTTTACCTTTACCTTAGCAGTGTACAGCAGCTTTCAGTTGGCTGTTGGAAGGGAAACCAGGATAAAATTTGCTTTTTTACTTAATTTATTTATTTAGAGTTTTAATTGAAAGAGGGGGGGAAATAAAACCAACAGCAACACCATTAAGTAAACAAAATCACAGGCCAAAGAAAGGGCTCAGTAGCTATCGTTGAATGACAGCTGAGCTAACATAATATTTTCCCTTGTTATGGATCTAATGCAGAAGGTAATCACCATTATCATATTTGTCAAACATCAAGGATTGGAGGCACCGTCAACAACATTAATTGATAATAACTCCCCTGACACGTGCATTTTAATTTCTCCAAACTGTTGAATATTGGGCTGTCAGTCTAAAAGAGTGTTTTAATTGCCCCTTGGTTTCTGCCAGTTTTTCGTTTTTCCAATCCCAAATTCAGCTCACCCCTATTTTCGTATTAGTTTTTAATAAGAAAATAAATAGAGATGGCATTTAAAAAAAAATAACGTGCGTTTTTCCCAATGTATACATTAGAGTTCCACGCAAAGTTCCACCGCCCCCTCAATAACATTTGGCAAATTTTTGGGAGCCCGGTTTTGCTCAGAACAATGTCAATTCTGCCTTCGACCAATCCATATCCGTTCGCCTGCCCAAAGAAATCTAAGGGAACTGTGCAAAAGCAGGCACAAGTTCACGGCAGGACTATAGCTAAGGCCCTTTCCACACAAAGGAAGTTCTCCTGCACATGTTGGTTTTGCAAACTAAATAAATAAATAACGAAAGCAAGCAAGCATCTTTTCTCTGGCACTCCACCCCCTCATACCAACAATGTACACTTTTAAGCCCATCTATAAATTCTCTCCTTTTGCTGTCTGTGGGTGTCACACTCACAACTGTCCCCCCCACACACACACACACCAATGGGGCTTTTCGTTCCCATAGTTACTAGCGCAACTTGCTTTGATGTGAAATAAAAGGATAATTATTTATATTTATGCCTGCACACACACACACACACACACACACACACACAAACTTGATTGGTTTTATGGTGAAAGTGTTTCCAGAGATTAAACACAAAAGATAGGATGGAAGGGAAGACACCTAGCCAAATTTGATTTGCCAAATATTTGGAACACAGGGAGCTGCTTTGCAGCAAGTCATACCATTTCTCTATCAAGTTCTACACTGATTGGCAGCAGCTCTCCAGCGCTGCAAGAAGTCTTTCCCAGCACTACCAAGGGATGCCAGCAATTGTCTCTGGGATGTTCTGCATGCAAAGAGATGCTCTAGCAGTTCCATCTGTATGCTAGATATGTTGCATCAGGATATGTGAAATTCCCATGGTATGGTATGGTATGGTATGGTATGGTATGGTATGGTATACTTGCAGTTACAACCTTTACATCTGTTTGATACCTGTTCAAGTGTCATGGCTAAAAGCCTTCTGGGAATTGTAGTTCAGTAAGGATGTTCAAAATTCAAATTAGTGAGCCCTAGGTCTCTCTCCCAGGACAACAGTTCCCAGGATTCCAGGGCAGAAGAAAGAGCAGGACCAGTGTGTGGGCAGACTATCCTACCAAAGGGAATGGGGGAGAAATTTGATTCACTTTGCCTTTAAAGGCAAACCTACAGAATTTGCACTTCCCTAAACAATATGCAAGGGATGCGGGTGGCGCTGTGGGTTAAACCACAGAGCCTAGAACTTGCCGATCAGAAGGTCGGTGGTTCGAATCCCTGCGATGAGGTGAGCTCCCATTGCTCGGTCCCTGCTCCTGCCAACCTAGCAGTTCGAAAGCACATCAAAGTGCAAGTAGATAAATAGGTACAGCTCCGGCGGGAAGGTAAACGGCGTTTCCGTGCACTGCTCTGGTTCGCCAGAAGCGGCTTAGTCATGCTGGCCACATGACCCGGAAGCTCCCTCGGCCAATAAAGCGAGATGAGCGCTGCAACCCCAGAGTGGGCCATGACTGGACCTAATGGTCAGGGGTCCCTTTACCTTTAGACAATATGCAAAGCAAAACACAGCCAACCTTCAAAATTTGCAGTTCTTTTAATTATACAATGCAGTTCTCTAGCCAAGTAATGTGTACAAAAATATATCAACTAGGCATTCTATTAGGTAATAAAAATGTTTTTGAATGTGAACTAATGTGGAAAAATGAAGAACTGGGGGGGGGGCACACAGATTTGCCCACCCAAAAATCCCCCTGGCTCAGGCCAAGGAGTAATTGGTTTTATTTGATTACATTTAGAGCCCACCATTCCTCCAAGGAGTTCAAGGCAGAATGCAAGGTCCCCTCCCACCTTACAGCCTAACAAGAACAATGGTCCATTCAAGGAGCCTACAGGGCAAGGCCACATTCACACATAGCAATCTGCTCCAACTAAGGCTGTTGGTGGAGTAAGGCCTTTTGAGTCTCTGCCTACAGCCCATCTCTTCTGAGACTCAGTCTCTTTGCAAGGATTGCAGTTGGTGCCCACTGAGACTGGCAGAGATGAACAGTATGTGGAGCCACAGCCAATGATTGGCTGAGCTAGAGCCAATGGCCGGCAGAGTCAAGGAATTCTAATTTTGCTTCCTTCCTCCATTCTGCTGAGCTATTCAAGGGGCACCACCGGGGCTAAGGCAAAGGCTGATAGCCAGTGCCACTCCCTGAACTACTTATAAGGAAGATGGCAGGGAGATGGGGGCTTGCTGAGGGTGAAGGGGCCATGCAATCCGGTCCTTTTGCATGGTTTGTATGCTTTGTGGTATTTTATGCATTGTGGCTTGCCATTATTTTTATCAATTGTAGTTTAGAAATTCTTTATTGTAATTGATAAGTGTAAACCAGGCATAGGCTAACAGTACCCTAGCTAACAGCACCAGTGGTCAGGGATGATGGGAATTGTAGTCTCAAAACATCTGGTGGGCCGAGTTTGCCTATGCCTGGTGTAAACTAATTATATTTGCTGATATCTAATTTTACTGTTCACTATTCTAATGGATTACTGAATATTGCTTTATTTGACATAAGTTGTTTATTTTAAAGTTATTGTGACTTTTTGTAGAGGATCAGACTGTTATTATGCATGTCTATTTTGCCTATTTTGTTGTTGCTCTTCAGCTTGTAAACCACCTTGTGCATAGTAATATAGAAAGGTGGTATACAAATCTAAAGTGAAATGAAAATGAAATGAAATGCTCCATCTGCCCTAATGGGAGCAGCCTCCACTGCTGAATAATGCATGGATGGTTTCTGTGGAAAGGCAGAACAGGTATTAAACCAGGTAAAGTCTGTACCCTAGAGATAGTCTGAATTCAAAAATACTGAAGAGATAATTTTTTTGTTACGTGTATGATTTCAGGGAAACATTGTGGGCTGGGAACTTTTCCTACAAATTCTCTGACCTGCATTAAGTCACCAGAGGAAGCTATCCCCAATGATCCGATAAGGTTAAAAATAGGATTGGGCTGCCTCAACCAAAAATTATGATTTGGGAAGTTTTACACTTAGCTGCCCTTGCCACTCAGAAAGCAAAAGGGGACTGATGTGTGCAAATAAACAAAATTGAGGTTCTCAGAGGGCAAAAAATAGCTGGAGAGCAGAAGGTAATACAACTCCCCTCACCGCCAAAAAAGAAGTACCGTATTTTTCTGTGTATTAGACAAGGTTTTTCATCTCAAAAATCATGTCAAAAAACTGGCATCATCCAATACACGGATAGTGGCATGGGGGGGGAGCAGTGTGCCCGCCAGCCAGCCAGTTGGTGGGAGCGCAACTTCCTGATGCTGCAGCGAGCAGGAAACACTCCCTAGATAGTTTCCCGTGGGCAGCGGCATTGAGGGAAGTTGCGCTCCTGGCTGGCGGGAGCACAGCTTCCCCCAATGCCTGGGGAAAACGATCTAGGGAGTGTTTGCTGCCCACAGCTGCATGGGGGGGGGGGGAGAAGCTCAACAACTTTGAGCCAGCTCCCCTCATTTTCTTAAAAATTAGTCCCCCAAAATAGGGGGGTCTTATACATGGGGGAGTTTTATAAACAGAAAAATACGGTATATCCGAACCACTTTTAACATGCAAAAAGTGCTGATGGAGGAAGGAAGAAACAGCAAGCAAATCCTGAGGCACATTAAAGGGAGAAGATGGGCAAGGGTGGAGCAGGGCAGGAAAGAGAAGCATGTAAGGAGGGAAGAATCCACTGATTTATGCTGGTGTTTGGACCAACAGTCAGGAAAACTGAAAACCTTGTCTGGAGAGATCATCACAGACCGCAGCAAGCAGACAAAGCAATGGGCAGGGCACTATGAAGAACCGCATTCACAGGAAAACATGGTCTCTGACACAGCAATTAACAGCACCCAGACTCTGCCTGTCTTGGAAGAGCTGGATGTCCCTTCCTCCCCTGACAAGCTACAGAATGCCACCAATTCTCAGGCCAGTCGTAAAGCCCCAGGACAGGACAGAATCCCAACAGAAGTGCTAAAAGCCAGCTTGCAATTTCCTCCCTCATGGTACACTTCCACCGTCTTCTCTTGCATTGTCAGGGAGAAAAGGATCCGTGCCACAAGACATGCGCAACCCCAGCATTGTGACCCTCTATAAGAACAAAAGTGACCGCAATGATTGTAACGACGACCATGGAATCTCCCTGTGAATCTTACTGTGGGGAAAGCCTTTCCTCATGTAGTTCTCAACAGATTAAAGCTACTCGCTGGCAGGGTCTATCCTATGTGGCTTTAGAGCTCAGAGGTCAACATGATTTTCTCACTGCGCCAGAAATGCCGAGAGCAGAGGAAATGCCCCTTGCATGTTGCCTTCATAGACCTAGCAAAGGCCTTTGATCTCATCAGCTGAAAGGGACTCTTCACATGGCTCAGTAAAATAGGATGCCCACCTAGGCGCCACAAGACGATCGTGTCCTTCCATGAGAACATTGTGCAGCACCATCTAGTATGGCAGTTCATCCATCTGCCGACACCTTCCCTATAAAGAGCCATTTGAAACAAGGCTGTGTTCTTGCTCCAACTCTGCTTGGCATATTCTTCTCCTTGTTGCTCTCCTATGCCTTCAGTTCGACAGTGTGTGCTTGTAGTCAATAAGTGACAGAGGTCTGGTCAACATGGCATGCCTCCACGCCCAAGAAAAAAGTGTGGCAGGTTCTTATCAGAGAGATATTGTTTGCAGATGGTGCAGCCTTGACTACACGCTCCAAGGAAACTCTAGAGAGACTTGTCAACAGTTTTGCTCAAGCCTGCATGGCGTTCACCCTTACCACCAGCCTGACGAAGAGCAACATCCTGAGTCAGGACATCACCAGCACTCCATGCATCAGCATTGCTGACCACACAGCTTGAGATGTTAAATGATTTTTGTCTAGCTGGGCTCCACCATAACCAGCAATCTTTCCACTGATGCTGAGTTGGATAAGCAAGGCAGCTATGGCAATGACATGCTACTCCAAAAAGGTATGATGCTAATGACCAATACCAAGAGCAAGGTCTATCAGGCTTCCATGCTGAGCATGCTGCTTTATGGGAGTTAGTAAAGGTAAAGAGACCCCTGACCGTTAGGTCCAGTCACGGACAACTCTGGGGTTGCGTCGCTCATCTCTCTCTATAGGCCAAGGGAGCCAGCGTTTGTCCACAGACAGCTTCCGGGTCATGTGGCCAGCATGACTAAGCCGCTTCTGGCGAACCAGAGCAGCACATGGAAACGCCGTTTACCTTCCCACCGGAGCGGTGCCTATTTATCTACTTGCACTTTGACGTGCTTTTGAACTGCTAGGTTGGTGGGAGCTGGGACCGAGCAATGGGAGCACACCCCGTCACAGGGATTTGAACCACCAACCTTCTGATCGGCAAGACCTAGGCTCTGTGGTTTAGACCACAGCGCCACCCATATGGGAGTTAGTCGCGGGCAATTTACACGTGCCAGGAGCAATGCCTCAATGCCTCTCATATGCATGGCATCAGGAAGATTTCGGGCATTACAATGCAGGGCAGAGTCTCAAACAAAAGTGATAATGCTAATTAATAGCAACAAACATTATTGCCATCATCATCATGAACAATGAAACAATTACTGGTTTCTGTACTTGAAGGTGCTGAAAATGGAGTTCTAAAAGTACATTTTCAGAAATGATCACTCTGTTTACTTCCTTAAATGAAGACTAATGAAGATATTTATCTTGCCAGGAAAGATAACTCAATTCATTACATGGCAAGTGAACATGTTTGCCTTTAATTGCTCTTGGTTGCTAACTTGGAGAGTCAATGATGTGTCCAATGGACCAAAACTTCTATGATCACGAAGAGAACCAGATGCTGATTCCTTGTAATTGCAAGTGAGGCACCTGCTCTCCTGGGTATTCTAATCTCTTGATAGACGTCTGCCATGAGGCCCATGGAGCTTCCTTTGGGGCCATTGAGATGTGTGAGCTTCACAACAAGGAAGGGCAATTAAAGAACAATCCTTCTCTTGATCAATATAAAGAAATAACGCCAGCAAACATGAAAAAATGGAAGATGCAGAAACTGTAAAAACTGAACCGTGCTCTAATAATGAATGAGAACGTGTGTGTGTGTGTGTACACATACACATAAATACATATCTCCATCAGATGTGTTACTGGGGTCTTTGGGTTAGTTTGACTGTTCCTTGTTCCATTTGAAACAGCAACCAGCAGCACCACTGAGGTAATGTTAGGCTCTAAACTTAATGGTCTTAGTGGAGGCAGGTGTCTCTCCTCCGGACTTAATGTTCATTGTGGGGAACCACTTTAAATGGCTGTGAAAGAACATCTTCAGCCCTACCAACCTTCTTGAGGGTTGAAATCAGCAAATAACTCTCTCCTGGTAGTTCTGCAACCTTCAGATGTGGGGGGGAATGGCAGCCTGGAAGAGGGATTTCTCTGTGGCAGCCCCTGAATTGTAGAAGTCCCTCCCCTCACAGCACCCTCCTTGTATAGCTCTCTTGTACAGAAATATTATGATGTTGTATAAAAAAGGGGGAGACCCCCTAAACCCAATAAATTAATGGATGCCAGAATCTAGATAGTATTTGGAGTATTGAGGAGAAGACTCCAGGTTGGGGGGGGGGGACACATTCTTGATAGGAAAGAATTCTATAGTCCTAGCTAACTTTTGGTTGGAGAAACAAATAGGCCATGTTTGCCCCTTTGTTCTCAGAAAACAGATTCATGATGACCTCTCACCTAGAGGACCCGAGAAAGTGCATGAGGAGCAGCAGGGAATTGTAAGCAGGATGCAATCTAAGACTTATCGGTCTTAACATCAGAGATAGAGAGAAGTCAGCATAGAGAGAAAGTTACAGGGATATTCTGGGAATCTGGAGGTCCCCAAACTCTGTCTACACACACACACACACACACACCCGCAAGCTGAGTTGCATCAAAACATCCAACAATATATGCGTGAATAAATGTGTACCACTTCACTTAATTCAAGACCTGCTGCACCCTGCTCACTCTGCTGAGTGTGGTTCTGGGAGCCTTGCCCTACAGCCCTACCCTGAACTCTAATGGTAACTTTATTGAATGCTGAGTTATTTGGATAAAATGTGGTTTCATGTCCTTTGGTCTAGCAAGGCATTATTGAGCTGGCATCGGAGGGTTGGGGCAACAGGGTGGGAGGTGTAGTTCTGCCTTCCCCCTAAGGCACAAAAGATGTGAGACAAAAAAAAAAACCACAACTACACTAGCTAAAAATTACCAGTACCTTGAAAGTGCCTTCCGCAGCAGTTCACAAGCCCCCATGTGCCTTTGCTCTTTTCAGCCAAGGAGGAGGTAAAAATGTAGTGACATCTTATGCTGAAAGGAGACACGCTCCCACAGGCAATGCAATGTCAGGAGCTGATGTGCATTGTTCCCTCCTTTGTTCCTGTAAAGAAAATTAATGTGATGTCAAGCTTTTTCTTTCTCCCTCTGTGTGTGCGTGCCCTCCTCCTCTCCTCCAGGGTTCTGCGTAGGATATGAATGTGGGGTCTAGAAGTTGGGTGTTGCTTTTATAACGTTTTCTCAAGGGTTCCTCTTCTGTTTTATATCTGGGCACATTACTTAGAATAGGAACGTTCCACAGGAGCTGCATCAGCTGCTTAAGCTAGAAATGCACAGCTTCCCTGCCATTTGGCATGACTTTATTGCATATGCAAACAATTCCATTGTTGAATGTCAGCCGCATCATTGGTAGCTTTGCAGATATGGGGGTTGTAGCGGAATAGACCCACTGAGGTTAATAAACTAACAGAGGTCTATTCGTTTCAATGGGTCTGCTCTGACTACGACTTTTGTTGCATGCAACACATGGTCCTCATAATTTATTTTAATACATTAACATTTATACAGTGCTTGATTGTTGTTGTTTTTTAAATCCTCTCAATGGTTTGCAGAAGCAGCAGACAAATAAAATTGTAGGTTAAAAAAAACAGCTATTTAAAACTAAAAAAATTAAGGTCGGCAATAAACAAAAAAACACTCACCAATGTTCTACATATCTGTATAGGGTTGCCTAAACAAAAAATGTTTTTAGCAGGTGCTAAAAAAGACTATGGACTGCAAAAAGATCAAACCTATCCATTCTTAAGGAAATCAGCCCTGAGTGTTCACTGGAAGGACAGATCGTGACGCTGAGGCTCCAATACTTTGGCCACCTCATGAGAAGAGAAGACTCCTTGGAAAAGACCCTGATGCTGGGAAAGATGGAGGGCACAAGGAGAAAGGGACGACAAAGGATGAGATGGTTGGATAGTGTTATCGAAGCTACCAGCATGAGTTTGACCAAACTGCAGGAGGCAGTGGAAGACAGGAGTGCCTGGCGTGCTCTGGTCCATGGGGTCACGAAGAGTCGGACACAACTAAATGACTAAACAACAACAACAATAACAAAAAAGAGTACTGTGAAGGTGCCTGCCTGATGTCAATAGGCAGGGAGTTCCAAAGTGCAGGTGCTGCTACACTAACCAATCGATTTCTTGTGAATGTGAAAGAAACATTATGTGCTTTAAATGTATAGTGCAGATGAGGCCTCAGAGAGCTTTCTGCGTTCCTGCATACAAGCTGAGTACCATGTAAATTGTCAGTTTGTGGATTTTCACAGTGTCCTCTCTCTCTATCCATTCTTCCTTCACTCCATATAGTAAAGGTAAAGGGACCCCTGACCATTAGGTCCAGTCGTGGCCGACTCTGGGGTTGCAGCGCTCATTTCGCTTTATTGGCCGAGGGAGCCGGCATACAGCTTCCGGGTCATGTGGCCAGCATGACTAAGCCGCTTCTGGCGAACCAGAGCAGCGCATGGAAATGCTGTTTACCTTCCCGCCGGAGCGGTACCTATTTATCTACTTGCACTTTGACGTGCTTTCGAACTGCAGGAGCAGGGACCGAGCAACGGGAGCTCACCCCATCGTGGGGATTCGAACCGCCGACCCTCTGATCGGCAAGTCCCAGGCTCTGTGGTTTAACCCACAGCGCCACCCGCGTTCCATTCACTCCATCTAGTCCTCCTTTATTCTCCCTCTCAAATCCACACTTCTCACATACACAGTGGTGGTGCCAGAAACATTTATGGAGGAGTGGACCAAGAGCAGCTGTTGGGGGCAGGAGACATGGTAGAGATTTGCTCCACCTGTAAGGTTACTGAAAGACAACCAGCAGTATATTTCACCTCTAATGCTCCCATCCTAAACATATTCTCTCTGAAGGAAATCCTGTTTATTCCGTTGTGCAATTAACTTCCCCAAAATTATGACGCATGTACTTGAGGGAGGGAACAAATATCCTCGAGAAACACTTTGGAAATGTGTGAAAAGTGCCTTGGGGCTTGCACAGAGCGCTCTCCCCATACAACTGGGTGAGAGCTGCCTGTCTGTACGCATTAGTGGTCTGGCTTCTGAGATAGATGAAGCCACCTTTCGATATGGTCTCATCCCCGGCACTACGCTCCTTTCTTCTTATTGTTTGAGACGCCGACTGTTACTTAATGTCCTTCTCCCTCTCCTCTCCGTTGTCAGTTTAATAGAAAACAAACACCTGCTGCCAAATTGGACCTTCGCTGCAGAGATTATCTATCTGGAGAAAACAAACCCTTGTTTTGAAAGCTCTCCCCTGAGCACTTTTCTCAGCAGAGAGGGGTGCGTGTGTCTGTTCCGGGATCAGCTTCCGCTGCCCACTTCCAGTGTTTCCAGCACGCTATTATCCACAGCGCCTATGGATGCTGCTGACCTCAGACCGCATCCAAGCACCGAGCCTCCTGTGCCTTCCTGTCTCCGGCATATGCTTCAGTCTGCCTTTGCAGAAGTAGGTCACATTCATCCGTCTCTCTCCTACCTTGTAGGCAATACAACTTACTCGCCTCCTCGGGACAAGCCCCTCCCACAACAGACCTGCTGTGAGCTTTTGGGTTTGTTTTTTTCAACCTTCTCGGTTTCAAGGGAGTGCTGCCCTCTTCTCTGCTGCAACACAGCAAGGTCCAGAGAACAGGCGCAAATGAACAAGTACGTGCAGCTTGCCACCCAACGTCCCCATTTCAGCCTGGAAAGGCAAGTTTGTTTGTTTGTTTTCCCCCAGAGCCTTGTCCCAGTGAAAAAGCCACTCTCCACTCCCAACTTGCAGAAAGCGACCACATTTCTTTCCCCCTCTCCTCTTTTATGATGGCTGAAGTTGAAAAAGCACAGAGCGTGAGGAAGAGGGGTGCTTAGTGCTGGTGGAGAAAGCATTCTGCACATGCTCACTTGGCCTTTGTTATTTGTTAACCGGGCTATTGGCTCAATTGTTTTCAAGAAAATGTAAGTGCTTGTCATTGGCAAAAACGGCACACCGTTGCGGGCATTTTGAATTAAAATTTTAAAATGTGGCTCTTTTCTGGTGGGGGGGTGTTATTGGGCTGTTGTTTTTATTCTGATTATATATGTTGTGATCTTTTCTGTGAACCGTCCTGAGACCTCCGGGTACAGGGCAGTATATAAACTCAAACAACAACAACAACCTGCAAGTTTTTGTTTCCAACAGGCAACTGAAATCTTGCAGAGTACTGCACCATTGTTTACTTAAGCACAAACAAAGCATAGACTAGAAAGCAGGAGTTTGTGGCAGCTTTCTAACCCACGTTTATCCCCAGCAAAACAACTTTGACTATCCTGAAGCCGATAACCATTTTTGTCTTGATTTAAATGTGGAAAACAGCATCTGAGTGTATTCACCCATAGTAAGTCCCCTGTTGTGCCTGTGTGAGAAGGGCCATAGCTCAGTGGAAGGCACATGTTCTGCATGCAAAAGGTCCTCAGTTCAATCTCTCAATCTCCAGCATCTCCAGGTAGGGCTGAGTAACACCTGCGTCCTTTTCTTTTTTTAATTACTTTTCAAAAATTGCCAACCCAAATGTAATAAATCAACTGGACGAAAGCAACCACCACCAGCAGCAACAAAGAATATACAGTAATTCCTCGCGGAACTAAACCACATTACATAAATTTGTAAGTATTATATTTTCCACATGCCATACTATATATAGAAAAGGGATAACATAGCAAGACCCTTCTAAAGCAATAATTTTTTTGAAATGAGCTCTGAGTTATTGGAGATCTTGGCTCTCCTCGATGACAGTTAACAAGCGAAAGATAAGCCAGAAAACCTGGAGAGCTGCTGTGAAATGAGTGGTGAGCTAGACGGACCAATAGTCAGGATAGAGGTAGCTCCTAATTCAGATGTGATAGTGCACAAGGGTATTATTTTTCCTGCACGGGTGTTATTTCTGTCTGAGCGGGGTGCAAAGGGGGACTTCTTATTCTGGGTGAATGCTCAAACACTAAATTGCACTCAAAGCTTTCAAATTGCCCTTTTAGATCAAGGGAAACAGTTCTCACCTGTTAGGATCTCAAGGGCATAAATCATCCCTATTAACATCCTGTAGGCGGAAATAAAAGGCTGGCAGCAGAGACACCTCCTCAATGCATGTCTCGTCCAGCTGTTTGTAGCTTTTCTCTCCCCTGGGACGAGGGCTAGTTTGTAAGAGACAAAGCAGTTTTCCAATAATTGCATTGATTCAGCTCTTCTAAATGCCAGCAATGTTTGCGGAGCGTGGCTTTTAAGGAAACAATGGAGACACTGAGAAGGGAATGGATGGCTTTGCCTAGTTTCCTAGTTGCATAGTCAAGACAGAAGGGCATGGTATATAATCAGGTGCAGCTCTGCTAAGGAGCCTGGGCACGGCAGTGATTGAATAGTGTTGGAAACCCTGCATGTGGAACTTCATTTTCTCATATACCAGGGGCAGGGACTTCTTCTTTTTTGAACTTGAGGGCTGCATCCCCTTGGTGGCTAACCATCCAGGGACTGCATGCCAGTGGTTGATGGGGCTCAAAGCACACACGTGGGCAGAGCAACAGCTTACCTTTGTACAACAGGTTATATTCCAGCCATGCAAAAGTCAGAGGTCTCCACACACCCCTCTCTCCCAGGCAATATCACAGTTAAAGGACACCTTCCAGCAGGACTCTGCAGCAACTTCAAGAATTGAAGAATTGGCCAGCAAGTCTTTGCATGCCAGAAGGTGAGCCCTACCTTCAATAGACAAAATGACTTCATTGATCTACTGCAAGGAGCCAGGGATGATTTGCCCTTAAAGGCCTTATTATGATAAGACTGCCCACACTTGCTGCTATTATGTTAAGTTGTTCCTTTGCATGTTGCAGAGCCTAAGTTATAATAAAGTGACCCTTTATCCCATTTCCTGAATTGTGTCTTCATTGGGGGGAGGGGTTGGCATAGAAAATGAATCATTCTTATTAGTGAACACATGTGAAAGGGACAGAACTGAGATATACTGAAATATACTGATTTGTCCATCGCTCACTCCTAATCATTCCTAGCTAGCCTCTCCCGTCTTCCCAGCTGAGAGGTTTTCAGCCAGTTAAGAGATGACAGAATTAAACTTACAGGACCACGGACAGTTCCATCAGCTAAAGAATCTCATTTATAAACCTCCACTCAATCCACTTGAAAAGGAAATTTAAAGCACCAGAATGTGCTAAGAGGTTTTTGGCTAAGACATTGCAGCATTTATTAGGTTTAATTTATTATAGTGGTGTTATTTAAGAGTGGGTTAAGAGTATCTAAGACTACTAATGGAATGCAGGAATCCCAGTAATTCAACAAACAGGACTGGAGGTCTTCTAGAAAGGCTCCTGCCACAACTCCATGCATCACTTTAAGGGGAAATAATAATTTAAAAATCTATTATTGTTACTTTAATCCTGCACAAATGAAGCAAAACCTTATAAGAATACCAAAGGTAGGTTCTGGGATGTGTGGTTATCATAAAGCTGATTTGGCTCATATATGGTGGCACTGTCAAAAATAAAGCTCTTCTGGAAGCTGTGCTAAGAGATTAACTTATTCTTCCTATTCATATTCCTAACAATCCTATTTGCGTTTCATTAGGGCATTCAAGTAACACGTCAAATCAAGCACTATTGGAATTGAGCTGGGATCTCTTAGCAGCTGTGGTGACTTTGGAAGCCAGGAAGTGGAACAGGTCTAATGAAGCTCCACTTAATAGAAGGGCATAATCTTGGGTTGTGAAGAGAGAGAAAAGAATCATAAAGGGGAAACGCTTGCTCACAATATAGGAAAGGGAGATAAAATACGGAACACTTTGAAACGTCTCCTATTCTTAATTACTGGCATTCTTTGCAGGATAATTCAGTGGCAGAGCACATGCTTCATGTGCAGAAGGTAAGTCTGCATTGGGAATGCCAGTGAAATGTCCCCATTTCAAAGCAAATTCACCTGGACGGCAGCTTTCTGAATGAGATTGGAACATGGCAAGCTCCAGAATCTGCACTCCTGCCAAACATAGCACTGATATTTTTCTCCGCGCAATGTCACCGTGAGTGACAGTGTGTCATCACATTCTATCCACCAGAAGGGGCTTTATCTGGACACATTCCAACCCATGCAGTGCCACCTTCTACCTGCTCCAGAAAGTTAGCTTTTGCTTTTTAAAAAGAAAAGAAATAATTTAGAACACAGCCTTAAGTCCATCTCAAAAGTATTCACTCTCTTTTTTTGCAAGTATTTTGCAAGTGAAAATGAGGCAGAATGGTCTTTGTATCAGGCATGTGTGAAACCTAATTTTGACAGATCCATCCTCGGCAAGAGGTCTCTGGTTCCACCCCAGGTATCTCCAGTTAAAAGGATCAAGGAGCAGGTATTTTGAAAGACCTCTGCCTGAAATTCTCCAGAGCCAGTGCCAGTGCCAGTCAATGAATACTCTTTACTGGGCTAGATCCGACTGGTATACAACACTTCCCTGCCTCCTATGATTTACCACTGTCTCCATTTTCTCTGTTTCCCCAGTGTCCAATTTTAGATTGTAAGTCCTTCAAGACAGGGACCTGCCCTCTTGTAATAAGGTCAGGCACACCGATTCCACCACATACACAAATAACTACTACATAGGAAGCAACCTCTGTCTATGTCGGGTTATCTGCCTGGACCAGTATTATCTATTCAGACTGGTAGCAGTTCCCTAGGATTTGAAGCAAGCATCATAGCTTCTAAAGTGAAGGTGATTGGAACTGAACCAGGAGTGCGGGGTCTGCATGCAGATCATTTGCTCTGCTGCTGAGCAACGGCTTTTCCCAAGGGACCTAGAGAAATAGTCTTGCCAGGAGTGTTTTACCCCAGTTGGGGAGGCTCACACCACTGTTTCCTTGACTCAGGGGAGGCGCATTCTGACAAGTATGAGATTTCTGGGCTATGTGAATGTTGGTGGGGGCAATGATCCAAGTCGTTCATTCATTCATTTAAAAGCGCACACAATTCCACATCAGCTGGCAGGCTGGATAAACGAAAACAACTGAAGGGAGAAGGGATGCCTGTCAAAACGTTGGTCTCCCGGTGGAAGAGCAAGAGAAACAGATGGGATGCCAAAAGACAGATGCACATCTTGCACCCGCTGCTCCTGCCACTGTGAGTTGATTGATCCCTGCTACATATCTCTCTCTCTGATTTGCTGTCTTGCTCTGGTCCTTGTTTCAAAACAAACACCGTGCTTCTCACCCCAAGGAAGCTGGAGGGTTGTGTCAGAGAGAGAGAGAGAGAGAGAGAGAGAGACAGCTGACCCCATCAGCCTTCACAGACATTTTCTTTATTAGATCATTCGGCGACAGCCAAGTGGGTGGGCAGAGGTGGAGCAACAGGCTTGTGAAGAGTTGCAGCACAAAGGCTGTATCCCACAAGATTGACCTGAGGGGGCAGCTAGAAATTGCACATGGCCATGGTCACAGATTGTACGCCCTTCCTGGAAGAAGAAGAAGAGTTTGGATTTGATATCCCGCTTTATCACTACCTGAAGGATTCTCAAAGCGGCTAACATTCTCCTTTCCCTTCCTCCCCCACAACAAACACTCTGTGAGGTGAGTGGGGCTGAGAGACTTCAAAGAAGTGTGACTAGCCCAAGGTCACCCAGGAGCTGCATGTGGAGGAGCGGGGACACGAACCCGGTTCACCAGATTACGAGTCTACCGCTCTTAACCACTACACCACACTGGCTCTCGGAGAAGATACTGTGGTTTGCTCCCAGACTGTCAGTATTTTGAGGGAGCGTAGGAAGCTACTTTACACAGAGTCAGACCACTGGTCAACACTGACGAACAGCAGCTCTTCAGGGGGCTGAGACAGAGTTCATTCCCAGCCCCACCTGAAGATGCCAGGGATTGAAGCAAGGGACCTCTGCATGCAAAGAGGGATGCTCTGCCACTGAGCAAGGGAAAAGCCCAGGCATCAGGACCTTTTAGCTTAAGGATAGGAGGAGAGGATTGCAAAGGGAGGGTGTGAAAGGGACTTTATAAAATGATGCACAGAGAGGAGAGAGAGGGGAAGGAATTTTTTTCCTCCTCTCATAATACAGAGGACCCCTCAGTCAAGGTGATTGGTGGTAAGAAGTACTTCACACGGCACATAATTATCTTAGAATTCATTGCCCCACACGGCAGTGACAGCTGTTAGCTTAGATGGCATTCTAAAAAAAGAGAAAACCATGGATGATACATCTGCCAATGGCAATTAGCTGTGACAGGTAAGTAGAGCCTCCGTGTAAAACCACACCCCACTTCTCGTGATCAATCGGCAGCATCTGGGTAGCTGGTGACACAGAATCTTGGACGAAATATAGACCCAGAGGGGCTCTCAGAGAAGGACTTCAGGGCAAAAGTCCAGGGCCCCACTCAGCAGAATGAGAACGAGGGTCCCTAAACACAGGAGGGTTGGCTTAACACATTTTCAAAAGAATGTACTAATGCACATGACTATCTAAAGAGAGTGGGGATGAACTGGATTGCTATACCTTCGTGTAACAATATTGTTTTGCACTTAGAGCTGCCCTTGAAAACTAGCCAGAAGCTTCAATTGGTGCAGAATGTGGCTGTCAGAATTTTAACTCATCCAGCCAAATGGAAATATATTTCACTGATTGTGAAAGATCTGGATCTGCCAATTTACTTCTGAGCCTACATTGAGGTATTGGTTTTTACCAGGTACATGTACAAAAAATCGAACACTGGGTAAAATGTACGTAAAAAATGCCTACATTTGTGAAAATAACTTGCAAAAATTCATTATGTTCAGGGAAACTGCATTGCAATATATTAAGGAAACTATATTAAGGAAAATTGCACAAAAACGTTGCAGAATTTTCAGAAGATACTGTGGATATTTTAAAAAAATATTCACAAATTGACATGGAAAATGCTCAGGGATGGCAGGCATGTTCCAAAAACATCTGGCAGGCCACGCAAACCATACCCCTGCTGTAGGTTTTGGCACAGTGACATCTGGAGGGACTCATGTTGTCCACCCCTGATGTAAGCTGGCCATCATGGTCTTATTTTTTTGAGCCACCCCTCAGCCAAGCCAATTACAAAATGGCACAAGAGCCACTCGGGGCTTTGAAAAAAAATATGCTGTGTTCTGTTCAAAGCTAAGTGCTAAGTCCAGGTTCTGTTAGCACAAGGATCACCACTAGTGCTGTGGGACGTTTCCCCCTTTCCTCCTCACCTTACGCCCTCTCAATCTGCTCCAGGGTTCTCCCAACACCTCTGAAGCAAATATGGGGATGGTGCACATGAGAGAATAGGGAAAGTCTTGTTGTACTAGTACTGACAAGATGGTGGTGGTGATGGTGATGATGATGATAATAAAATTATATATACCCCACCCATCTGGGTGGTTCCCAACAACAGAATAAAACATCAGACTTTAAAAACTTCCCTAAACAGGGCTGCCTTCAGATGTCTTCTAAAAGTCAGATCGTTGTTTATTTCCTTGACATCTGATGGGAAGGTGGGTGCAGCCACCGAGAAGGCCCTCTGCCTGGTTCCCTATAACCTCGCTTCTTGCAATGAGGGAACCGCCAGAAGGCCCTCAGAGCTGGACCTCAGTGTCTGTGCCCGATGATGGGGGTGGAGATGCTCCTTCAGGTATACTGGGCCGAGGCCGTTTAGGGCTTTAAAGGTCAGCACCAACACTTGAATTGTGCTTGGAAACGTACTGAGAGCCCAATGTAGGTCTTTGAGGGCTGGTGTTATATGGTCTTGGCGACTATTCCCAGTCACTAGTTTGATAGCGCCCACTGCATTTACTTCATTTTTAATGGCGGAAACAAAACTAAAAGCAAGATTTAGAAACCTATTCCCACTGCCAAGACATGAAGCTAAAGAACGCCACGATTGCAATCACTCCTACAGCTTCCTCTGCCACTCTGGCTCACTGGCTGGCTGCCATTTGTGCAAAGTGCTAATAGAAGCGGCCCAAGTGATCTGATTCCTTTTAACTCAGGCGTAATAGGGTTGCCATGCTTGTGGTAAATGCTAAGTGAAAGCTTCCCTTCTTCTGCCGTTCACAATTTAGACTGAAGCAAACGGGTGGCCTCAACGGGGCTGACAAATGCACCCAGAAGTAATTTGCTGTTTGTTGATTACATGAAGACAGGTTGTCTTCGTGCTGTCAGCAACGTGAGCGGGGGTAGCAAGAAGAGGGGGAAATGTTTAGTTTGGAAGAGATAAGCAGGGAGGTGCACACCTCCCAAGACTCAAAGGCTTCCAATCCTCCAGGTTGTCAGGCTCAGAGATGGCTCAACGCTACACTTGAGGCTCCAGAGAAATCTACCTGTAGTAGGAATGTGATCTCCTGCAATTGGCACATTCTCACACCCAGGGATGGGGGAGAAATTAGATTCGGTTCACAATGAAAGGCCAACCTACCTAATTCACACCTTCTGAAACAATATGTGAACAGAAACAACCCTTCCAGATTTGCACCTCTTCAAATTTTGCAGTGCAGTTCTCCAGCCAAATAATGTGTACAAAAATGCATATATTGGTGAAAACAACATGCAGAAATGAGTACGACATGGAAGATTTCATACAAACATGTGTACGTTAAGCTGGATCTGGCAGCTGCCATTTTTATGTTCCCACAATGCCCCAAGGCAGGATTCTAGGAAATTAAAATGGAAATCACCCAGCACAAATTCAGAACAGCACAACCTACCTGCAGCTGCTCTCATCGAGAGTTTAGTTATCGAAAGGCACAACTCAGTCGCCTACTTCCCCAAATGTCCCATTTTAAGTGGGGCATCTGGAATCACAGAAGCCAATCCTCACTTCTGTTTGCATCCCAGAATGTCCCATTTCTTGGTCTAGCACTCTAGCACATTCGCACTACAGTACCGGTCCAGAAGGCATGCCCCTCCTGGTGTCCCGATTTTGGGGATGAAAATATTGGAGTGTATGCAATCATCTCCCAGCTGTATTTATATGTGCCGATTCATTCTGTAATATCTTGTATATCCAGTGTGCAAGTGAATGGCACACAAATCACACTGTCAGTAATCTATAGCATTACAGGGTTCCTTTGAACTGGGTGCAATTGATGCAATAATAGTGTATGAGTGCTAGGTTTATACAAAACCATCCAAATGACATTTTGCTTTATTAGTTTTTCTTCAACGCTTCCCCAAAGTTAGCACATTATTGCCTTCTGGAGGGGCACTCTTGTGCTACAGTGCAATTAAAGCAAGACAGAGAAACCTAAACCCAGAACAACTGTGGTATAAAACCTGCGATAGTTTTGTAGGAAGTTACAGGACATGCACTGAGTGGAGATGAAACACGATGCCCGTCTCAAACTTTTGCAGGTGCAAACAGTATTGAAAGCTAGATCATGCATAACTGCCCCTACACCACAATAAGCACTCATTGTCATGAATGCACATTAAAAAGGATGTCTGAGGGGCCCATGGTTAAACAAATCCTAACCGATCTGTGGGCCTGATGATTTTAAAGATGATTAAACAAACTTTCATGGGGAGGGCAGGAAGTCTAAATTCTCATCTAGAAGTTAGAAGAAAAGAAACTCACTGTGAACTCACAGTGTCATCCTAAGTGCATTTACTCAAAAGCAAGTCCCAGAGAGAGTTCAATTGAGACTTACTCCATAGACGTATTATTAGAATCGCAGCCCCAGAAAACTAGAAAAGCGAAATGCAACTTGCTAATGCAAAAAGATAGCGGCTTCCCCTGATGTGAACTTTATTTCTAATTTATTTATTTGTGCGTTTTTAAAAAATGTCCATCCTGCCGTTCCACACCACTGGGCCTTAGAGGCAGCTGACAACTCAATTTATAAACAATTTCTAAAATGCCACAGCAAACAAGCTGAAAATAATACTGCTTAAGCACCAAAGGATGTCAGGCAGCAGAGGTGAGTAGACCCGTATTATTTGCTACCAGAGATCTGGGAGACCGGGGATTTCACCTGGCCCCTGAAAGGTAGTGGCAATGTGGTCGGATGATGGTGTCTGAGGATAGGACTCTGCAATCAGGATGCCACCATGATGAAGGCCTTGCCTGCTGCCCACTGTTTGAAGGGAAAGGGGAACACAAAACAGGACCCCAGATGTTTATCTTGTCAGATGGTCCGGTTTGTAGGGGAGAAATTGGTTATTCCACCTCCAGCACAGCTTATAGAAGCATGAGTTTTGTTAAATCTGTCTTACATCGAGCCAGGCCATTGGCCCCTCGAGCTCTCTACCGACTGGCAATGGCTCTCCAAGGATTCAGGCAGGAATCTCTTCCAGCCCTACATGGGACCTTCTGCATACAAAGCAGATTCTCTACCACAGAGCTATGTTCCTTTATCTCACCTTGAAGGTCATATCATCCAATGCCCTGTCCCATGGCAGGGTGGAACAGCATCAGTCCCTGATGGATCAACCCTCCAACCTCTGATTAAATTTCTCTATCTAAGAAAGGGCAACCTACCACTTCACAAGGCAACTTGCTCTATGGTTAAACAGCTCTTACGTTTAAGAAGAAGGTTGGCTCTCAGACCAAAGCAAGGTTATAGCCATACCTGCTTAGACAGTAAATCACGATCACACACCTGCTAGGGAATAAAGGATGCTTAAGAAGTGTTGATGATTCCTAGTAAAGAGGTTGACCGATCTCAGACTGAAGTGCCACCTCTCTTTCACTGTGAGAATCAGCCTGGGAGTGACTGATGTGATATGGCACACTTCTAAAATGGATCATTATCTTCTCTGGGAGTCATACACCATTGAGCTCCAACTGTGAATTCCCTACCCATGGGCATTTTATAGTATCTCAGTGCTAGTGGTCTAATCTCAGAGACCAACATATATTATTAGAGACATCAATTCATTCATACAGCAAATATACCAATACTGCCACCCCACCAAAAAAGAGAGATTTCTATGCATGTGATTGAAAACAAATGAAATGGACAACGTGACCAGTACCATTAAGTTTGCACCACTTGTAGCATCACTGGAAGGAACTTCAATAATCTGCTGATAACAGGAAATCCATTGCTATGCCACGCCTGAAAGGTGACCATACACCCTCTGCCTAAAAAACTATATTGAAGGAGAGTCTCCAAGCATCCTGAAGAAGTCTATTCCACTGTCAAAAGCTCATACTATCAGGCACATAAGAACATAAAATGAGCCCTGCTGGATCAGGCCAATGGCCCATGTAATCCAGCTTGCTGTTCTCACAATGGCCAACCAGAGGCAAGTGGGAAACATGCATGCAGGAAGTTCTTCTTAATGTGTAGTCTAAATCCCCCTTTTCCCTTATAATTAGTTTGGATGCTAGTTTGTATAACTGCACTACAGTATAGGCCCCTTACTTTTGTATGATGACTGATGATAGCACCACAGATTATAGAGCTGCATCTGCACTACACATTCAAAGCAGTATTGTACCACTTTAAACCATATTGGCTTCCCCCAACGAATCATGGGAAAGCATAGTTTGCTAAAGGCAATGACAACTGTTAGGAGATCTATGTGCCCTTCAGCAGAGCTACAATTCCCTGAATGCTTTAACAGTCAATTTCTCTTCCTGGGGAGCTCTGGGAATTGTAGCTCCATAAGACAGGCAGGGGGTCTCCTAATGACTCCCAGCACTGTTAACATGTTACAGTTCCCAGGATACTTTGGGAGAAGCCGTGGCTGTTTAAACTGGTATGATACCGTTTTACCATATTTTTCACTCCGTAAGACGCACCTGACCATAAGATGCACCAAGTTTTTAGAGGGGGAATGCAGGGGGGGGGGGGAATCTTTAAAGGGAGCGCTGAGCAGAGCCTGCATGCATCCCAAGCTCTGCTCAGCTCTCCCTTTCACGACCCGCGAGGAGCGTGTGTGCGGCGCTTGCAGGCTTTTCCCGAAGGAGGGAGAAGGGCAGCCCATCACTGAACGGCTCCCTTTCTCCCTCCTCGGGGAAAAACCCCCAAGAGGACACTCCACGCAGTCCTTTAAAGGGAGTGCGGCTCTTGGGGACTTTTCTGGGAGGTGGGGGAAGGGACAGAGCTGTGCACTCTGTCCCTTCCCCACCTCCCGCAAAATCAAGGGATAGCTCCACGAAGCCTTTGCAGGGCACAGGGATGAAGGCTCCCCATGCCCTGCGGAGGCTTCGCACGAAGCTATAACAGCTAGAGGGAGTGTTGTGCAGCGCTCCCTCTAGCTGTTCTGGCTTCTGGGATAACCGCACAGCCTGCATTCACTCCATAAGACGCACACACATTTCCCCTTACTTTTTAGGAGGGGGAAAGTGTGTCTTATAGAGCGAAAAATATGGTAAATGTATAGCGCATAGGAAGCTAAGTCTACATTTACTGTTGCCACTGGAGTTCTTCATTTATTTTATTATTTTGCGGGTATTTAGAATGTGTTCATTCAATCAATCAACCAACCGCAGAATGCCACTAGGATAAAAACCATGTGTCAGCAACATCTAAAATGCCTGGGCAAATCATATTATGCCATTGTGGTTGCTGGGATTTTTTTCCTGGTCCAAAGTTTCGTTTGCTTAGCAGTGTCTGTGTTTGATGTATGTAAATAATTGTAGTTCTGCTTTCTTGAAACAACAACAAACATAATTAAAGCTCAATCTCTCGTCAAAATGGCAGGATGCTTTTGCTGGCTGCTGTGGACTCCTAGGCAGCTGGTAACATCTTAGCTCATCAACCACTTTCAACAAGGGAGAAGGCGCCTTTATGGTAAATAAGCGGTGAGCTGTCAGCCGGCTGGCAGTTTCCACCACTGAGCTGGCAAAGGAAAAGGCGAGCTGCATTTCACAGAGGAATCTTGTATGTTCAAGCGGGGGGGGGGGGGGGGTGTAGAAGAGGGTCCAGGTGCAAGCCAGAGCAATGAGAAGAACAGGCCAGGAGGCAGAGCAAGATTCACAGAGGTGATGCCGTTGGAAAACGGATGCAGCGCCCATCTGTCCAGTTCTTATTTTGGATGAAAAGAGAGTTCATTGAAACCATCCCAACATTTCATTCAAAGATCAATCATCTTGAAATGCAGCCTCAATGGGGGATTTAAAAAAAAAAAAAAAAAAAAAGTCTAAGCAATACTGCAAGCAGTTCGGTAGTTTAGTTGGAAGAGGAGGCAGAAAGTGGTAAGGAAAGAGAAGCAAAAACAACAGGTTGTGCATGGGGGGGGATATTGAGGGTCCACTTCCATAGGTGCTATTCATTCACTGGGTCTTCAGATGCTGAGAGTACTAGAATACCTTCATAGCGACCTAAGTGTAGAGCGCTGCACAAGTTTGCTATTTGTCTTGGTGGGTGCCTAGTTTCTGCCACATTTCATGTACAGCAAGCAGGAAGGCTATTATTTCATTTATTACCTGCCCTTCATTACAATGCCCCATTCATCCAGATATCAGGGACAGACTTGACGATGAGGAATGGTGGGAGGCTCCAGCCAGAGAATCCCCCTTAGGAAGTCTCAGAAGAGGAAGGCTTGGAGTCAGGGGAGACAGGTCAGAGAATGAAGTGGGGAGGCAGAAAGGTTGGATGCTGAGCAAGCAACAGGCTTGAGTGAGAGAGAGGAAGAAGAGGCAGAAAGCACTGCAGACACAGGACAGGGAGCTGAGAAAGAGGTGGGGGCTGAGGTTCCAAGAGATTCACAGGAGCCTGCTGGTCCTACTGTATTCAGCTCCCCTCCCTTGTCTCTAAGGACACAGAGGGCTTTGCAAGTAGCAGAGGAATGAGCACAGTCTCCCCACCGCACCGACGAAGCTTAGGAATGCAGGGAAGTGGGTGGCCCAGAACAGAGCCAGTGTGCTGTAGTGGTTAAGAGCAGTGGACTCGTAATCTGGTGAACCGGGTTTGTGTCTCCGCTCCTCCACATGCAGCTGCTGGGTGACCTTGGGCTAGTCACACTTTTCTGAAGTCTCTCAGCTGCACTCACCTCACAGAGTGTTTGTTGTGGTTGAGGGAAGGGAAAGGAAAGAAGAATGTTAGCCACTTTGAGACCCCTTAAGGGGAGTGAAAGGCAGGATATCAAGTCCAAATTCTCCTCCTCCTCCTCCTCCTCCTCCTCCTCCTCCTCCTTCTTCTTCTTTACCAGGGGCCAGACTCTCTGTAGGTTTCTCTGTTTGTACTCTGTTTCATTGAACAAAGAATCAACTTTACTGCTCACCTCTGAGTTTCCATGCTGACCTGCAGCTGAACCAGCCCTGACAACCAACAAGTCCCAGGGCAGGTTACAACAATTTTAAATTCAGTATATAAAAAGTTAAAGCAAATCTCAGTCACAGGAATAAGGTGTGCCATGAAAATAAACAAAGCCCCAATTTGGGCCCTGGATACCTTAAGGACTGTCTGAGTCCTTATATCTCTACTCAACCCCATGTCTAGATCACCCAGTGCGGTGCTGTTAGCTGCACCCTGCATTTAAAAAGTCCAGTTAGCTTCAACTAGAAGCTGAGCACGTTTAGTGTCATCGGTTCCATGCTGTGAAATACTCTTCTAGCAGAGATTCAGGCAGCATGCTTTCTGCTATAACCTTCAGACGTCTCTTAAATAACTTTTCATGCCAACTGGCCTATTCATCTTGAATTTTTTCTTGAAGGTGAGCCGGTCCTTTTTGTGATCATTTATGGTAGCATATATTTAATCGTATCCACTGCCATGCATAGACTTGACGTTTTATATAAGTGGGTGGTGTGCAATATTTTTAGTAAATAAACACCATTGGAAAGGGCACTTAACGCTGGAATGCAAAGCAGGCTGCAAGCATCAAAGGTTAGAACTGCAGGGAACTTTGCTGTCCCCCACATGAGTCCCCTCGTTCTCTCTTCCTCCTTGCAGTTGCTACCAGTTCACTGGCCCTCTTCAAAATGCAAGGACTGGTGTCATCAAGGAGAAAGAGCAGAGGTCTCCACTTGCCTTGTCCTCACCTTCTGGGAAAGGCTGTGGATTAGGGCCTGGAAGAGTAAATCACAAGCAAATGTCTGGTAGTAACAGAAGTGAAGAGATCAGCCCACTACAGGAGGGGCATTGATGGCATTGTGCCCAAAGCAAGGGCCAAAACCTGGGGGCAGCACAGGTGCAAAGTAAACATGAGAATGAACCAGTTGGCCTATCCTCAATGCCACAGCAAAAGGAAAAGGAAAAGTTCAACTTTTTTCAGATAAATGTCCTGAATAAATACAGATCCACTTTTGAAGATAGGTGTCCCAAATACATGGTGTCCTTTGTCAGAACTTTCTAGAGAAAATAATGCTGAAGGTTTTTAAACATCCCTGGGCTGTGGATTCCTTGGCAGCAGGAAGCCTGGGAAGGATCAAACAGCAGCAGGGATCTTTTTTTGAAAAAGACAGCAAAATTATACAGATTACAAAACATTCTGGGCATTTAAAAATTTAGTAATTTATTTCCATGCCATACAGAAACTAATTGCAAAGAAACCCTGGAGATTAAACAAAAGAAAGATGTCGAGGCATTCACGCTGTTTACGGAACTCTGCCAAGACAGGACTGAGCTGAACTGTGAATGCTTTGGTGATGGATATCAAACTACTGTTAAATGCTACTTTGCCATATTAAAGTCATTAGACATGGAAGGAAGGCACCCTCTACAAAGCCTATTAAGCTGCTGGGCTTGCGAAAGGAAGCTTCTTGTTTGTAGGATTCTCGCTGCTGGATTCACAAAAACCTTGGACAGAAAACACGGAAAAGCACTTTCCTGATGAGCTCATAAAATATTGGTAGGAGTATATGTTCCAAGTCTGTGGGGTGGGGTGGGGTGGGGGAGAGAGAGAGAGAGAGAGAATGCTTCATCTCACCCAAAATCTTACTGACAGTCTATCAATGGCCAGGAAACCTAAACAGAACCTCCATTTTCAGAAAAAGTCAATGTGATTTTCCTATGCTTCCACTCATACTTGTGTTCTGTTCCCACATTTAATCTTCATTTTTTTATTTTTAAAAATCTTTCTCCCATATACTGTAAGTATGGGTGGGCGTATTCTGATACACTTAAACTTGCAGAGAACATTGCAAGTGCACCTCTGAATACTTTGGGAATGTGTGGAGTATTCATTTAAATTGCCTGTAGGCTTCTTGGGAGTAGCTGCCTCAGACCGAAGGTCTGGCCTAGCTGTTGTTGTCTTCGTAGAATTGGAGATTAGCAGTCTCAAAAGATTCCC
Source organism: Podarcis muralis (assembly GCF_964188315.1). NCBI lineage: Eukaryota > Metazoa > Chordata > Lepidosauria > Squamata > Lacertidae > Podarcis > Podarcis muralis. Next base: position 18,191,591 of record NC_135661.1, read on the forward strand.
CCAACCAACATTCTCAGTTTTGAGTACTGTTGGTGGGAGCCCAATTCTTGCTCTAATGCACACTGTGTACGTATTTCCTAGAGCATCACCATCTGTGAAGATGCACTAGAGAACCAGGAGCTGTATGTTTGCCGTGCCGTACCAGAAGCAACAAAAGCAAAGGCAGCCTACCAGATCTAACCACAGACCCTCAAAGCAGCTGCCAGTTTCTAAGAAGGAAAGTATCAGAGGGTCAGCCTGCCTAAACGTTATTTCCTGCAGTGTGAAAACTTTAAGCCACACAAGAGCTTTGTTACAGTGCAGTCTATAAATACAGATATGTATGCAACCAAGAATCATTGGAAGCAGAGGGGATTTAGTCTACCACACCTTCTCAATGGAAAGTGATATGGAGCTCGAACAACCCCAACATGTCTCCTGTTTCTATGGCTGTCTCTGGCTCCATCGGCACTATACATGTAAAGCAGTATCATACCACTTTAAGAAGTCATGTCTTTCACCCAAAGAATCCTGGGAAATGTAGTTTGTTAAGGATGCTGAGAGCTACTAGAAGACCTCTAATCCCTTCAAGGAGCTACAATTCTCAGAGTGGTATAGCAGTCAATCTCTCTTCCCAAGGAACTCTGGGAATTGTAGCTCTGTGAAGGGGAACAGCCATCTCCTAGCATCTCTCAGCACCCAAAACAAACTACAGCTTCCAGAATTCTCTGAGGGGGAAACCATGACTGTTTAAAGTGGTATGGTACTGCTTTCAATGCATAGTGCAGGTGGGGCCTCTGCTTCACGTCCAGGAAGTTGGATTACATCAACACCTGGAGGGCCACCCCCACAGCAAAGTCAGTAATTCCAAAGTCAACTAGATTAGAAGCAGCCTCATCATTCCTGCTCTATTATTTATTCTCTATTCCAGATCAGAACTGGCCTTGGAATCCAGAAACAGTCACAAAATAAACCCTGCCAGGAAGAAAGCTACAGAAGGAAATTAAGATGGCAAACACACAGGCCAATGAAGGTGTTTTTTAAAAAAAATAAAATAAAGTCATCAAATGCACATTTCTTTGAAATTATCTTCCTTCTAAATTGCCTACTGTGATCGCAATAGGCATCATATCTAACAGGATTATATTTAAGCCTTTGGCGGTGTGCTTTTTTAATTTCAAAGTTGGCTTTTCTTTCTAAGTAAAGCTTTGCAACAAGAGAGTTTGCAGGCCGGGATAAGCAGGCTTTCTTATTTTCTTGCGTGGTTGTGATGATGGCATACAATTTTGGGTGAGTGTGATACATAGTCAGCCCTCCTCCCAAGTGAGCTGGGAAAGGATCGCCCCAGAAGGTACACAGCCATCCCTGCCCCTCTCAAGCTCCAAAGTTGAGAGGAAGCCCTGGGGTTGTTTTCCCGATTTGTTGCACAGGGTGCATCAGCCATGAAGCAGCCAAACCGGAAATCTCCATGCCACCACTTCCTGCAGGCAGAAGCCCTGGAAGTGTGTTAAAGAGAGGCAGGCAGACTCAGTGAGGTCCAACAGCAGATTAAAAATTAAATGCAAAAGGGATCACAACTGCACTGAAAAATGCCACAGCTCATTATGATTATTGAATGACAGAAAGATTGGATGTTCACCGCTTGGTGCTGAGCCTCTCCACTCTTAACCTCAACTTTGTCTATCTACCTCCCTTTCCCCCAAACATTATCTTCCAGCTCATCTTAGCCCCTCCCTCCTCAGCAAGAATAGGGTGGAGTCGATTTCTAGCTCCTGGGAAATGGGCTACACCTCTTTCATTTTCTCTGTTAGCCTTGTCTGCAAAAGCATTCCTCCCCTTTTTTCCTCTGATTATCCCTTGGTGTCTTAGCCAATCTTGGGGTCCTACATGTTGTTTAAAATATATCTTCATTTTAGTTTATTGGTATTGTTTTATCACTTTATCCAATCACCTCCATCTATACTAGGAAGGGAGGAAAGGTTCAGTTCAGTTCAAAAAAAATAAAATAAAGATGAACCTATTTAATTTGCACTTCCTGAAACAATGTGGAAATTGGGTCACTGCCATCCTTCAAAATTCACACTTTTGTAGTGCAGTGCTCTAGCCAAGTAAACCATAGGAAAAATGCATTTACTAGGGGGAAATTGTGGCGAATGCTGGTGGAAGTAACATACAAAAAATGTGTTATATTGGATAGGTTTACTAAAATGTATATATATGGCAAAATTGCATACTAAATGGTTGCATTAAGATAAATTCGCTTTTGAATTTATTTTATTTAATACTTTTGTAAACTGATGCAGGAATGTGGAGAGCTGAAAAGACTGAGAAAAGGAGAAACCTAGGTTGATAAATCCACTCATCCCTAATGCATACCGGTTCTCATTTACTGCCGCAAATCCATCTCTTCTCTGCAAAGTCCTGCTGAGCCTTTCAAGCTACTTTACACACCTTCTCCCTTTCCTTCCACGGCCTGAGGGAGGCCTCGCACAACCACTAATGTCCAATCCGATTGCATTTTTCTTACTCCTAACCAAGTTTCTGCCTGCAATGGGCTGCTGAGGCAGCAACAGCCTCTTCCCCAGCTATTAGTTTCGACTGCAGAATGTCCCCAGCCACTGCCAACTGGAGCACATTAAGCAGCAGAGGTAACACGGAGGAGTACACTGTGTGCATCACCGATGGCCATTTAAGCAAAAAAAAAAAAAAAAACTCAGGTCCTAGGTCAGCAGATCCCCAGAGATGTACTGCAGTTTTCAAAGTGTTCAAATGCCGTGCCGGTAGATTTTGTCTTCTTTTTACACACACACACACACACACACACACACACACACCAATTAACATTTTTGCATTTTTGGAGTTTCTGTGTACAGTGGTACTTCAGGTTACAGATGCTTCAGCTTACAGACTCGACTAACCCAGAAATAGTACCTTGGGTTAAGAACTTTGCTTCATGATGAGAACAGAAATCGCACAGCGGCAGCAGGAGGCCACATTAGCTAAAGTGGTACCTCAGGTTAAGAACAGTTTCAGGTTAAGAACAGACCTCCAGAATGAATTAAGTTCTTAACCCGAGGTACCACTGTACCAGGATGGGGAATCTTTGGCCTTCTGCATGTTACTGAACCACAACAACTCTCAATCATCCTTGGCCATGGGCCATGCTTGCTGGAACTGAGGAGAAGCAGAGAGGGTTTGCCAGTGCCATTTTAGATTGCACAAATGTGGGTGGGGGAGCCTGCTAGTATCTAAGCACCCCCCTGCAAAACCAAGGGGGGGGCGGGTTGCATTCATGTTCTTCCTACCAGGTGAAAAGTACAGACTGGGATGTTTTCTAGCACTTAACTTCCATTTCTAGAATAAAACGTGTCTCCCTAGTGGACGCTTCGCTTCACTGGGGGTTTTTAAGCAGAGGGTAGATGGCCCTCTGTCAAGGATACCTTAGTTGAGATTCCTGAGTTGCAGGGGTTGAACCAGATCACCCTCAGGCTCCCTTCCAATTCAGCAGTTCAATGATTCCATGAATTCAAGCATGGTAAATCATGCTGATTAGTTGGCCCATTCCAGGGCTGAAAGTTGGGGTGTTGGGGAACCAAAGTTTCCAGAAACTAATACATCTAAAGTGCATAAGAATCTGCTTTATACCAGGTCACACCCTTGGTCCATCTATCTTTACAATGACCGGCACCAGCACTCTGGGGTCTCAGGCAGGGGTCTTTCCCTGGAGATGCTGGGGAATAAAGCTGGGGATTGCAGACAGAAAATCCTGGGTCCTCTTCACACTTTCTCCAACAACAGAGCTGAGAAAGACCCACAGAGATGTCGGCAGGAAGAGACAATGCTGAGCTGATGGAGGAAACTACCTTATATTGAATCAGACCATTGGCCCAGGTAGCTCAGTATTCTCTGGCTGGAAGTGGCTCTCTTCCAGCCCTACCAGGTAACGTGTTGGGTGGATTCTATTGGCAGGATGGGATATATTTTACCATTTATCCTCCCTGTTACTCACATGTGTGAGCAGAACATTTAAAAGTAAAACAATTAGTTGGCAGAGTTTAAAACACTATCCCTTGCAGCATTGAAGTGGAAGCTCTGGGACTAGGCTGTGTAGACTTATTGCAATTTATCCAGTCTGTTAGCCCTTTCCTTTCTTAATTAAGAGAATCACGCAACAGACTGTAGATTAAGAATAAAAATAGTCTTTACTTACATAAAGTCTTGCACTTGATTCCAGCAGTATCAGTAATGAAAACAAGAGAGGCAAATTCTACTTCTAGATTGCAAATTACATAGCTGGGTTCAAAATGAAGTCTCTGCTTAAAGCAGAGACCAGGCAGACATCTGTCTGCCTCAGAAGCAAAAGAGGCTGATATCTGAGGCAAGGGCAAATAGAAAGGGTTAAATCCTTTTGTCTTTTTCCTGCCAGAGAACTCAAGGGAAGTGACATCACACACTGCCCTCTCTAGCAATCAGAAACTCTGTGAGTCCTAACCCCTTCATCTCCTTATTTAGCAAACATGCATTTGTTATTTTGACTGCAAATTCCCACATGATGAACCTGGGAATTTCTGCATGCAAAGCAGATGCGCTGCCGCTGAGCTACAACACTTCCCAATGCAGCTAAATGGACCAATGGTTTATGCAGTAACTCCCAAGTATCTCAACAATGCCCAACTGGAGCTTTCCTTTAAAAATAAAACCCTGTTCTTTAATGCATATTTGGAACAAACAGCAATCTATTGACCCACCCCCCAAAAAAACCCCACCCCTACTCAGATACAAAGCTTTTAAGCACAAACCTGTGCCTGGAAAGAGCAGGGCAAAATGTAAGTTTGGATAAGTCCTAAGGCTTGGGGGGGGGGGTCCAGATTCAAATCCCAACCCAGTCATGAAGCACATGGACCAGTCACTCTCTGTCTCTCAGCTAACCTGTGTCACAGGTCTCTTGTGATTATAAAAGGCAGTGGAGGAGAGCTGTTTGATTTGTTTGCCACCCCGTGGGCCTTTGTGCTGAAGGGTGGAATAAAATTTGCTTAAAGATATATTTGTTTGCTTACATAATTTATATCCTGTATTTTCAACGTAAGCGAATGTCCCCAAGGGGCAGTTATCAAAATGAGGGAGGGGGTAGGGTGTAAAAAGAACAGTACAAAGAGGACTCACAATTAGAAGTAGCTTGATCAGGTTTGTGTAATTTTTTTTTTTTTTTTTTTTTTTGCAGTTCTCTAGGAAACAGTTTTTTTATCAAAGACGTGTGCATCTCACAGATGGCAGCTAGCCTATAATGAGGGGTTTCTTCTGGCAGAGTTCTGTTTCTTAAAGACAGCTTTTATATAACAATTCCTGCCAGAGAGGAGATGAAACCTTCTCAAATGCCACACAGTCAGAGACAAACCTGTCTGGTTTTTTGCTTTGTTTTGTTTTTAATCCAGTTATGTCATGATCATGTATAAAAGTCATTGCGGGGGCGGGGGGGGAGTCATTCATTTTATTTTAAGGCAAAAACAATGAGGGGAGCTCCTGGGCACCCAACCATTTGCCTCCCTGTAGCATCCCACAACTTTTCTCCTACCTTGTCCAAGGGAGACGGTACTGGGGAAATTTGGCCTGTTTCATATTCTCTCCTGCATTGCAAAGAATTAAATTCAAGAGCCAGCTTATGCCAGCATGAATCTGTAACTAGCCTAGAAGTCACACCTTTGTACCTGAGAGCTGACCTTGGTGCTGACAGTCCCGTGGCAAGTCCCTGGTGTTCAGCAAAATGCAGAGTCTGATTCTCTACATATCCAACAGGCAGGGATGAACAGGGGTTTCTGGGGGCAAGTGCCTTGCGCCCTTCATGTGCTCCCTGCCATTCATCTCCCAGAGTATTTAGCTAAGAAATATCACTAGAATTATTATGGAGAGGGGTAGAGAAATATCCCTATCTCCTAGTCTCACCTCCGCTGCTCACTCCTGTTTAACTAAGGATGTTTAGGGACATAATAAGCTGCCTTAAGCCATCAATCCATCTACCTCAGATCTGTCTACACCAGTGTTTCCCAAACTTGGATCTCCAGCTGTTTTTGGACTACAGCTCCCATCATCCCAAGCTAGCAAGACCAGTGGTCAGGGATGATGGGAACTGCAATCCAAAAACAGCTGGAGACCCAAGTTTGGGAAACACTGGTCTACACTGACCAGCAGCAGCATTCCAGGGAGTCTCTCTCAGCCTTACCTGGAGGTGCCAATCATTGTACCTGGGACCTTCCTTGTGCAAAGCTGGTCCTCCATCGCTGAGAGACAGTCCTTCTAAAATTCTACTCTGGCATTCAAAATCCGGTCACTTGGTATAGTGTTCAGAATGTCAGGCAAGGATTGGGGGTGGGAAGACACCCTCAGCCAATGAAACTCACTGTGTGACCTGGGGCCAGTCACCATGATCTCTCAGCCTAATCTGATGCTGTTGCAAGGATAAAATGAAGTTGGGGAGAACTCTATGCCCCACCTTGAGCTATAATGATGGTGGTGGTGATGATGATGATGATGATACTCCACCCATCTGGCTGGGTTGCCCCAGCCACTGAAAAGCAAGATAAATGCAAAGACGGCTGGTGAATTAATATCCCTTATTAGTGCAAGATCTGTGAAGCTAAATATGTTTCTGGATCTCACTACTCAAAAACACACAGGCAGTGGCAGTGGAAATCAAAGAAGTCAGCTGCAGGTTCAACAGTAGTTAGGGGACAGGGTTCTCTACAAGTCTAGCATTCCTCCTGGCCAGCACCATAAGTTATACAAAAGAACCAAATACAGGCTAAGTAGGTATCTGTGCACACATTATTCAAATCAGAGAATGGTAGGTTTTCAGAAAAAATGAGAGAATAGAATTGTCTTTGTAACTTGGTTTTTTAATCACCAACACGGCTACTTGGGCACAGGATTCTATTTTTTCGGTCTTCAGGAGACGGAGCGTAAACAAATGTACCGCTCTCCATTTGCAAGCTCTTGCATCCTCTCCCCCCCCCTTTATTCCATTTGTCTGGCTACACACAGCAGCACATGGGGCAGGCATGGCGGGGGGGGGGGACTGTCACAAACCCTCAGCCATGTGATTCTAAAATTAGCATCCTCAGCTACTGCAAAGCCTTGTGGAGGCTGCAAAGGCCAGCAGAAAAAAAATTCTGGAGCTTTGTCTTGAATTGAATAATGGCAGAGTAGAGTCTCCAGACTGTATCCCTTCGGGCACCAAAAACAGAACTCTTTCAAAAAAAAAAGGGCTTTATGATGTGAATCTCTGGTCGGTTGCTAACCTCTTCCCAAATGGTGTTTGCCACTTTCTTCTGCAAAGGATTTGACAGCTCCCAGAGCTGGAATTGGATGAAACTTTGTTGTTAGAAGAGAAGTCCATCTTGAGCCCAACATGAATCTGGAGCAGAAGGAGACAGGCCACATGGAAAGTACTCTTGGAATCATACCCCGGAATTGGAAGACTCATTATGTCCCAGCTGGACTCTCTCTCCAACTCTGGAATCATTTGAAGGCACGGTGTCTCCAAATGGATCCTTGGTGTTTGGCAGCGATTGGGAAGAAATTTAATTCATTCCACTTTTAAAGGCAATCCTACCTAATAAACACTTTCAAAAAACAATATGTGAACCAAAACACAGCCATCCTTCCAATTTTGCAATGCAGTTTTCCAGTCAGGTAATGCCTACAAAGTGACACGGGTGGCGCTGTGGGTTAAACCACAGAGCCTAGGACTTGCCAATCAGAAGGTCAGCAGTTTGAATCCCTGCGACGGGGTGAGCTCCCATTGCTCGGTCCCTACTCCTGCCAACCTAGCAGTTCAAAAGCACATCAAAGTGCAAGTAGATAAATAGGTACTGCTCCGGCGGGAAGGTAAACAGAGTTTCCGTGCACTGCTCTGGTTTGCCAGAAGCGGCTTAGTCATGCTGGCCACATGACCCGGAAGCTGTACGCCGGCTCCCAATAAAGCGAGATGAGCACCGCAACCCCAGAATCGGCCACGACTGGACCTAATGATCAGGGGTCCCTTTACCATTACCTTTAATGCCTACAAATACATGTACACTAGGTTAAAATATGCATTAAAATGAATATATTAGTAAAAATAACATACAAATTGCATTAGGGAAATTTGTTCTCAGAAATTCATGTAATAGGCAAAATTGCATAGAAAATGCATACAGTAGATGAAATACTAATGAAGTCTCATAAGCACTTTTTCTTTTAAAAATATTGCAAAGTTATGTGGAAATGTGTAGAAGTGGATTTAAGGATGGAAAAATGAGGAAACTGAGGGAAACCGAAACTGACAGTTTCCTCCATTCCTAGTGTGTGGCAATTATATTTTTATACATGGCCCTACTCTTCTGCGATGGAAAACCGAAAGCAAATGAGGCATCCCATTTATTGGGCCAACTAATCTTTAAAATGCTGGGGGCTACCTTATGAGTCCCACAGAGAGAAGAGAAAGCAAGGATATGGCAAAGAGATAGTTAGTAGGGGGATAAAATGAGCTGGTTCAGAGAACAGAGATAAATCTTGCCCCAAGCAGCAGCTCAGCAAAGAATAAGGGAAAGAAAGCTTAAATTGCAAAGTATCAAACGGTAAAAATTAACAAGTGTGCCCAATGACCCCATGCAAGACCAATCATTGGGGGTGACGGACTTCCGATTACAGCGGCACAGCGTGGTCTGAGACGTGCAGGCTTCTGTGATCCGACACCCAGGTGTTATGCTGGGAAGAACAGCTCTTACGTAACCACCCCTGGAACACAAACCTGCAGTCAGCTGAAAAGGCAGCAGCTGCCACAGCCTCCTGGGAGGGGATGCTTTGCCAGGAGCAAAGGAACACCGTGCAAAGCTACACCTGACACACACCACAACAATGTGACTAAAAACTGGGGTTTGCAAGCACTGATCTGCTGGCCGATATCTGTCTCCAGGGCTGTCTCATCCTGCCAAGCAGTTCCGTGCTAGTTTTCTGCAAGGGCTGTAGCTCAGGGGCAGAGCAACTGTCCAGCATACAGACGTTCTCTGGTTCAATCCCCAGCATCTTCAGGTAGGGCTGGGAAAGACTCAGGGAGAGAGCCAGTGTGGTGTAGTGGTTAAGAGCGGTAGTCTCGTAATCTGGGGAACCGGGTTCGCGTCTCCGCTCCTCCACATGCAGCTGCTGGGTGACCTTGGGCTAGTCACACTTCTTTGAAGTCTCTCAGCCCCACTCACCTCACAGAGTGTTTGTTGTGGGGGAGGAAGGGAAAGGAGAATGTTAGCTGCTTTGAGACTCCTGAAGGGGAGTGAAAGGCGGGATATCAAATCCAAACTCTTCTTCTTCTTCTTCCCTGTCTGAGTCACTGCCAGTCAATACTTATCTAAATGCACCAATGGTCTGGCTCACTTCAGGGCAGCTTCCTTTGTTCCCATCATACTGTTCTTCATTTAGAATCATGAGGACTAGGATATTACCTTTTTGGGGGGTTGGAGATGAGTGGTAGAGCATCTGCCTTGCAAGCAGACGGTCCCAGGTTCAATCCCTAGTATCTGACCCCTGTCTGAAGCCCTGGAAACGTGCTGCCAGTGAGTGTAGATAATACAGAGGAAGATAGACCAATGTTGTGATAAGGTAGCCTCCTATGTTCATAGGGGACTGGGGAAAGGGTATTGGGCCTGATCCTGATCCTCCCTCCATGCATTCAGTCTAAACAGTTTGGCCTGGACTTTTTCAGCAGTTTCAGGTGGAAGAGCGAACAGACCCAGAGAAGACTGGATTACTCTTCCAGCAGCTGAGAGCAAATTTGAAAATTCTCAGGTGGTGAGGATGATTTGCCTTCAATGTCTGTCCCATTGTTGCTGTTGTTGTTACCGCAACAACAACCACATTGCCCCTGACTAGGAAATGCGATTCATTTCACATTTAACGGTGAATCTACCTGATTCACACTTTTCAAAACAATATGAGAACTGGAGAGCAGCCACCCCTGTGAAATTCACACTTTTCTGAATTTTGCAATGCAGTTCTCCAGCCAAGTGATGTATGCAAAAATGCACAGGGTAAAATGTGCATATAAATGCCTTTATTAGTGAGAAGAATGTACAAGATGCATTCTATCAGGGGAAAACTTAATTAGGAAAAACTTGCCTTAATATGGAGATTAGGCATACAAATTGCATACAAATATGTGTGCATATGAGGAGAATCATAGAATCACCAAGAATCACAGAATTATAGAATTGTAAGGGCCACATGGATCATTTAGTCCAATCCCCTGCAATACAGGAATATTTCATCCATGCTGATAATTTTCATGGGGAGGGATTGACCAAAAAAACCCCAAACTGTGGCAGGTGATGTGGAGAGCTGAACTTGATTGGAAAAATGGGAAACTGAGAGGAACTGAAAAATTGACAGATTCACCCATCCATACCACTGCTTAAAGCCACGGCTTGACTGTCCACAGAAGCTCAGCAGGGTTCCTCTGAAATTTGGAATAGAAAGCTCCATTGGGACCATGATGGAACTCAGGAGCTTCTGACAGGTGGCAAAGCTGTTTTCATGTGCAAAAAAACAAAAAGGAGAAGGCCTCAGCCACCTTGTCGTTGAAGAAGAAGCCCACTGGCAAAATTAGCTTTTTGAATCAATTTGCCTCCCCTAACTTTTTGAGGAGACAAATGGACCTATGGAATGGGGAGGGAGGAGAGTATATTCAGCCCAGCTTTAGCAACAACTCAGCCACTACTGCCTATGGGAGATCACCATAACTGGAGTGGGGGGGGGGAGCTATCAGGGAGAACAAACCACTTACAGATGGATTAGCAACTACAGGACAGCTCTCTTTATTGACCCAGAACAGAATGACCCAGAGGTTCATCATCATGGAACATAAGAATCTGCCTTATACTGAGTCAGAACATTTATCCAGCCACACAGTACTATGCACTCTGACTCTTATGTTGCTCTCTAGGGTTTCAGGTGGAGAGAGGTGTTTCCTATCACCTGACCCTTTTAGCTGGAGATACCAGGAACCAGATACCAGGAACCTGGGACTTTCTGCTTGCTAAGTGCTGTGCCACTGAGCTGTGATCCTGGAGAGGGATAGACAGTGAGGATCACATTGCAGGAGTGTAGGAAGCCACCTTAAACAACATCAGTTTGTATATCTAGCCCTGGTCATGACAATGCTTTACAGTCAGATAAAGGACTTTCCCGTCAGCTGCTACTTGATACTTTCTTAACTGGCAATGCTGAGGAATGAACCTTGGGCCTTCTGTATTCAAAGCAGGTGTCCTCCCTCTCCCTCTGCTGAAGCTAAGCAGGACTGGCCCTACTAGCTGCCTGGATGGGAAACCAAGTGAGAGCCATTTCCACCTACTCAGGTTAAAAAGCTATTCTTGTCACTCCAATGAAAGGGACACAGTCTTGTCCGCAGCCCAAGCAGTAAAGGTTTGTCTGCAAGGAGTCAGGGCTGGTTCAGTCGAAGGTCAGCACGGAGACTCAGAGATGAGTGGTAAAGCTGATTCTTTATTCAAGAAAACAGAATACAAACAGACAAGCCTATTGGCAAGACTGGCTCCTGATAAAGCAGTTACCAAAATGGACTATCAGTGCCTCCCACTTCCACCTAAGACTTCTTTCCGGCTGCTTGTCTTCTCAACCATCTTAAACTCCACTGGTGAGGGCCCCCACAGCACTCTCGGTACAAAGCTCTCTGTGCCCTTGGATACAAGGGAGGAGGAGAGCTGAATACAATAGGACCGGCAGGCTCCTGTGAATCTGTAGCAGCCTCAATGCTCACCTCCTCCTCAGCTGCCTGTCCTGCATCTGCCATGCTTTCTGACTTTTTTCCCTCTCTCCCACTCAAGCCTTTTGCTTGCTCAGCATCCAACCATTCATCCTCTGACCTGTCTTCTGTGTCCCACCACCACTCCCCTGACTTCGTTTTCTGAGGCTTCCCTAGGGGGTTCTGGCTGGAGCCTCCCACCATTCCTCATCATCAAGCCAGTCCCTGATATCAGGATTAATGGGGCAGTGCCCCATCAAACTCAGTCCGCCTTCAGACAGCCCCCATCTTCCTGCCTTCTTACTTAAAATCAGACAGCTTCCTCCTCCCCTTTAGTCTCAATCTTCCACTTATAGCATTCAGCAGGGAGGGGGATGACAATGTTGATGTTGTTGTTGTTGTCACATTTTTGCACACATGTGCCTCAAAGTGACTTACATAGTAAACTAAAAGATCAGATTCCCAGATAAAAACAGCAATACCCCAAAACTAAAAGGCTCACTCAACAATATTTTTGAAAGGGGCAAGTCCTACTCATGCCACTTAAAAGACGGGGGGGGGTCAGTTGGCTCTGCCATTCCTCTGGCTCTGGCTTGCAACAGACTTTTAAAGAAGCAGTTTTCCCATCGAGCTCTAAAAGTGATGAAGATGAAGCCAGACAAGGATGCAAAGAAAGAAAAGGAAAAAGAGAAAGGAAAGATTGAAAGTGGAAAAGAAGATGAGAAAAAGAGCAAAAAAGATGGAGGAAAGGAAGAAAAAGCTAAGAAGGAGAAAGAGAAGGAAAAGAAGAAGGATGGTGAGAAAGAAGGCGGCAAAAAGGATGAGACTCCTGGCACACCTAAGAAGGAGACAAAGAGAAAATTCAAACTTGAACCTCATGAAGATCAGGTATTCCTCTGGCTCTGGCTCCACCTACTGTTTCACCCCACCAGTCCTGGTGGGCACCAGTCACCAATGACACCAGCCAACAGATATGTCAGAGCTTCATTGGGGAAGGTGGCAGGAATACAATGGTTTGATGCACTATACGTCACCATCTCCCAAAGCTGGTGCTTGGGAGAAGTCAGTGAGGCCAATGTAGATGTCAGCCCTGGGACAAAGTTAGTGAGTAGAAAAGAGAAATGACAATGTACAGCAAGGATCAATCATATGCATCAAAAACAGTAATCTATTACCTGCAGCGTTCACCAAGTCAGATGAAACTGGAAAACTGACGGTGATGAGGGAGAGAGAAATGGCAAATATTTTTTTGCTTAGCCCATAATTAGTCATTAAGCATCCTCTGCTGCACATTAATCTCGCAGACAGCCACAGATGCAGCTTCTATGCCACTGACTAATTTTCCATTCACTGGATAGAGGTTCCTTTCTCCCGTGTTAAAGGCCCCCAGCAATGCCATTTCCACGGTGGGCCTTGGAATTACTCAACGTATGAACTGAAGATCTAAAATTTCTGGGTCTTCATTTCACACACAAATTAGAACTCCACACACACACACACACACACACACACACACACACACACAAGAAATGTCATTACAAGGCACTATGAAATTCATCTTGATAAAATTTGGCCGCACTGGATCTCTGCTTCGGGGCATAATTAGAATGTTTCAATAAAACTTCTACGTCTGATGCTTATTAACGCTCTTGCATCCCACTGCTTCAATCTGATTCAGAATAACAGCTTTTCAGCAAGAGCTAGCTTGATTTATCACCTAGGCACTGGAACTCTCTCATGAATTGGGAAAAAAACAGATAATAATTCTCAATTCCTCTGTGTCCAAACTAGCATTCATAATCTTCCAGCTATTGATGGGCTGCAACATTAAAAAAAAAAAATAGAAAAAGTTTTAAAATAAAATACACATAATAAAACCAAAATATGTAGCAACATCAAAGGGGGAGAGGAGGAAGAGTGGTAAATAAAACAGCAATGGACAAAATACACACTCGGAAAGGCACAAGATAAAGCAAAGGCAAGTATTCAAGAGAGAACAAGGTAATCCAACTATCATCAATCGAAGGCAAGGTCGGTTTGGTGAGAGGAATGACTCCTTCCCACTGAAGAGGGGGCAAAAGGCTTCAGCAGACCCTTCCTGTTCCTTCCAATAATAGATTAGCGATTATGAGAAATGAATTGTTTGTAGTTTGTAGCTCATAAACAATCTTGCGTTTGGCGTTTAGTACTTAGCCCAACCCCACTTCATGCAGCCCACAATTTTAAGGGAGGGCAACAACATACAAGGACATAAAAGAATAAATTAAAACAATTAACCGGAGCACTAAGAGAATTTAATTTAACACAGTAAAACAAAAAAAATTAAAACAGACACTAAAAATTGGCTATAAGTAACTTGCCTCAGGTGCAACCTCAGGTGCGCCAACCTCTCGGTGGCCATCTTTCTAGGTGTCATGCGTCATTCTCAATACTTGATCAGAAATGTTGTTTGCCCATGAAAAGTTGAGTTCTTACTCTCATACGGAAGGGACAATTGGAGGGTTTTCACTCTGGACTCTATTTTTGCATTGACTGTACCGTATCTTTACAATGGAAAACTGCACTTGTTGCAACTCATTGGTTTTAAAACTTGTTCTCCGCAGGGGACATGGTTTGCACCGGAAACGAGGGAGTCCCTGGCCGACATCAAGGGGTAACTCCCCCACTGGATTGCACCTGGGGGAGTGCTGTTGCCCCCTCACCCTCGCACGGGCACCTCTGGATCTCTTTAACAAGATACCCCACTTTGGAGGGGCCAGGGAGAGGCTGGTGTCTCTCCTCCGACCAAGACTATGCCTATCCAATGCCTAAGCTGCCAAAGTTGTGACGACTGCTGTGAGGATGGCGAAAACTAGAGGGCTGAAGCCAATTTGCCAACTGGGAAAATTCCAAACTGGCCTTGAATACAGCAATGGACTATGGCATAGCAAGACTGAGCAGATCAACACGCGACAGCAATATATAAATGGAGGGAGATCCAACGGAAAGTGGCTGCAGTGCAAGTCATGACCCTTTGATACATACAGGAGGGGGTGAGCTCAGCCCGCCCCCTGGTGGCCCATGCCCACTCACGATTTGCCGATTAGGCAAGTTAAACTTTGCACTGTATGTTATGAATGTCATCAAATAGCTGCCCCTGAGCTCTGATGCTACTATTAGGGTCATATATCAGACATATATATATGTGTGTGTGTGCACCAAACAAGGCTGTATTCTCCCCCACCCACCCCCAGTTCTCTTTGCAATATCAAAAGAGGCATCGGTGGTCAAAATCAGAGCAGACTCAGAAATTCAAGGTGCAACTGTAAATAGTAGGGTACAGCTTATTAATTTCTTTGTAGGCAAGTGTGTCGTGAATGCTTTGCAAGCAGCTCCCGCACTCAAACATCAGTTAGTTTTTGTAAAGTGGCTGGTTTTGAAATTAATTATGTGAAGATGGAACTTCTGTGTCTCTGTATACCAGCTCCAATACAAAAAAAAAATGTCTGCAAGATATCTCAGATTTTGACGTTGGCTTTCGTTACTTTGGTGTCCCCGTAACAAAGGACTTAAATGAAACTGAGACAGAGGAATGTCACTCTCCTGTTAAAAGCTTTAAAGAAAGAAATATACAGCTGGAGCACTATTAATATTGTCCTGGTTTTGTCAGAAATGCAGCAGTGATCACAATGATTCCCTGAAAATTATATTTTTATTCCAAACCTTCCCTGTTTCTATCCCAGCCTAATTTTCTTTTAAAAGAAAAAGAAACGACAGAAAATGATTGAAAGCTTAAGTGGAGGAGGGGGAAAGACTCTGTCTCAATAGGGCAAGCTTGTATCAGAACAGTAATAAGCAAAGCTTTCGTTTGCCAGAATTAAAGCTCTATGATGCCTGCCGAATAAAAAAATGAATGTGAAATTAGGAATGACAGTGAAATCCAATCTGCCTCAATGGAGCTGCTTCTGACCTACCCGTCAATCAGAACTCAATCCTTCTCACCGCTTCCAAACCCTTAGGGCTGAGAAAATGGGATAGCTCCTTCTTCCTCCAGACAACACAGCGAAAGTATGCCAAAAATGGGTAAAATTGTTGGCAACCCAGCTATCTCCACTGCTCCCATGTTTAGATCATCCCAAGTTCAGAGACTGCAACAAGTATAGACAGTTTGCAAATTAAGAAGAGAAGAGACTTTATAGGGTACCAGATCTTTCCTAGTGAGAGAAGCCCCAGTTGTTTAAAAGCTGGAGGCACTTCTTCAGAGTGTAAAGACAAATTAGTTTCCAAAAAAATGCCGGAAGGATATTTTGCTAAGACACTCAATTTCTGCCTGTTTTGGAAAACCTATGGAAAGTGAGCAATATCCATGTTGTATTGCTTGATGCTGACTCTTTAATTTGCTTGGGGCAGGGGAGGTCTGAAATTAACCTCAGAAACTGGCTTTGGACACACAGTTTGAGGCGAGTGAATGTGAAAGTGTTGAGGGCCAAATCTCACCTGAAAACCTCATCAGCAAAAAATCAGGAAGGCTATGCTGCAACTGACACACATCTCCAGTGTGCTACAGAATCAAGAAAATGGCACACTGATCCACCCAGCATGGAAATGTGCTTTGGTGTGGGACTTTGGGGTGGCGATTTTCACCCTAGTTGGAGGAATAGTGTGACAGTCTGTTCAACTGGACCCAGACTTTGCCCTGCTCTCCATTTCTGCAGGTTAGTGGAAGGTTTATTTTTATTTTTATTTTACATAAGGATTTAAAGTTGTATCCAACTAAGCTCCATTATATTCATCAAGTCTACTCTGAGTAGACTCGCACTGGATGACACCCTTAACCCATGAACTATTGTTGTGGCACATATAAAAACTGCACAGAATCGAAAGGGATTGACTGTTTCTTTGTTCAAAGGTGTTGCTCCAATATTTGGCAACAATTAGTCCTGGATGGAAAACTAACTCAATGGTTGTCAAGGGCCAAAATTCGGGGGGGGGGGTGGCTTAATGGCTTACAATATCTCAAAAAAAGAGGGACGATACAACTCCCTGATCTCTCAGCAATCATTTTGGCAATATACATTTGCATGCTTGTGGTTCCTCTATATCAGGGATAGGAAACCTTTTTGGCCCAAAAGACCAGATCTTTGTCTTCCCACATGCCACAAAGGCCAACCTTGCTAGGTGGGCAGGGCCACCCACATGTCAGTAAAAAGACATAATGATGATGTCAGATGATTGACAGGTGGGCAGTCCCGCCTACCTGTTAAAGTTGAACCACAGGAATGGGATAGAGGGTCTTCTTCAGCAGCTCATTCCCCACAGCAAACAGACAGATGCAACAGCAGAGGGTTCAATCCTGTCCTTTGCAAGGGCCTGCTTCCAGGGTTCACTACACCCAGTGATAAGGTAAAAAGGTAAATGATCCCTGGATGGTTAAGTCCGGTCAAAGGCGACTATGGGGTTGCGGTGCTCATCTCGCTTTCAGGCCGAGGGAGCCGGCATTTGTCCACAGGTCATGTGGCAAGTTGACTAAACTGCTTCTGGCACAACGGGACACCGTGACGGAAGCCAGAGCACATGGAAATGCTGTTTACCTTCCCGCCACAGCGGTACCTATTTATTTACTTGCACTGGCGTGCTTTCGAACTGCTAGGTTGGCAGGAGCTGGGACAGAGCAACAGGAGCTCACCCCATCACGGGGATTTGAACTGCCGACCTTCTGAATCAGCTAACTGACAGATTAGAGTGTTGGGGGTGGGATATGGCCAGGGGGAGGCAAGATTTCCCTGTGGTTCAGTAACTCCCCACCCCTACAACATGCCCTGTTGTTTGTCTACTATGTAGAATTGACAGTATGCACATATTGCTCCCTCCATTCTGCATTAAAGGTCTCATTGTTATTTTACTCAGTACAAAATTTCAATAAAACTAATACAATCAAATCACAATTTATGGGCATTTAACTTGTGCGAATTCAGCTTTGCAAGATTGGTCAATTAAAAAAAATTAAAAGGGGTGGGTATCCAGGAAAAAGGGGTTGGCAATCCCACTCACCATTGCACTCACTTTGGGAGAACATTCAGAGGTGTTTGCAGACCAGGGCTGCAATCCTATGCACCACTTACTCATTGAGCTCAGTGGGATTGACTTCTGAGTAAACACGTTTGTGGTTGCACTGCAAAAAGGCAATCTTAATTCCACTTGGGAAAACAGCCTGAGGCTTTGTTTTAATCCTGTTTCTTTTCAAAATTGGTTTAATGAACACACAGCAGACTATAAAAGTTCCATTAAATATGCAAATTGTAATTATCTACAGAGTAGGTTCGGAGATTATATCCCAATTATGAAGAGAGAGAAAAGTAGTAGTAAATTCAGCAGATAAATGTCAGTGGACACTGCACTCATCCTGTCCGATCTGAGCTACTGCAGGATGAAGAAGAGGAAGAGGAACTTCATGAGATTTTCATTTGAAAATTGCTTCCTTCAAGAGGATTATTCAGTTCTGGTCCTGCCCACAAACTCTGCATAGAAGAGCGGAAATGCAAGTCAAGGGGTATCCCCACTGGGAGGGTGTCCAGAAGAACCAAGCATGCAGAAAAACTTTTGCAAGCAGCAAGCCAAGTGGAGCTAGGCAGGTATTCCACCTGGATCTGAGCATCTAAGCAGAGCAGCCTCATATGTTGCACTTACAAAGCTCTGGAGCTCGTTGAAGGTTTATAAATATGGCTGCACAGCCAGGAGTTTGCTCCATGGCACCTTTCCCCACCCCGCTGCTCAAGACAGTCTTCTGTGGTTTAAAGGAGCCACACCTGATTTTAAGATGTTAGCTCCAGCAGTGTTGGGAGTGTTAGAATTCCTGCTCCATGATTGAAGTCATGGGATTTTTGTCTACCACATGACAGTGTATGTTTTGACTCCACAGGGTAGGAAGTGATGGAGACAGATATTTGTGTTACTGTGTTCCATGATGTGGGACTATTGTCCTTTGTTCTTTCTCTTTGCTGTCTGATGCTAGAGAGGGAGGGAGCCATGTTGCAGTGCTCTGTGTGTGTTTATATGTAAATAAAGTAGATTAGCCAAAATGCTGAGTTGCTGAGGTCTGTTACGCAAGCTGTGAAGACTCTGCAGATCCCCAAGTGTGCCGATGTCTGTTGGTATTGGTCGCTGTGATGTTCGGGCTGAAGAAAGCTTTTGAAGCTCCCAAACGATCGGCCAGGAGGGAGAGAACATGCCAGTCGGGCATGTGTCTCTGCCAGGGTCCTACTCGAGTGTAGGACGAGCTCCTGACAGGGATAACCTTGGTTCTTTTGAACATTCCAAAAAAGAGCCCTCAGATGCCTTGCCAGAAGATTGAGTGACCTCCTCACTCTATAAAGGCAGTGGCACACTGACTGCAGGGGCTCTCCTGATACCGGATCTTCTGGTGAAGGGGGATGTTCATGCTGAGGGGAATGCCTTCCCCTAATCTGCCTCCTCCTTAGAGTCACACACCTTGCCTTTGGATTGTGAAGTGCCTGGTGTCAGTGTCAGGACACTGACTGGCCTTTTGATTTGCACCTGCTTCGTCTTGCTTGCTTGTTATGCTCTGGTGACCTCCAGGTTAAACTACTGAAATATGTTTTGGGGGGGGGGCTGCATTTCAAGGCAGCTTGGGAAACTAGCTACTACAGAATGTGGCAGCTAGACGTTTAGCTGGAACAGGAAGGTGTGGTGATGAGAGGAGCCCTGAAAAATAAGTGGCGCTGGCATTCTGAACACACTTGAGATTTTATACACTTAGGATCCTCAGTGTAAGAGAAAGGAGGTGGTATGAGAAAAACTCCCCTTCAGTTCCAATATTGCAACTCCAACACACACACACAAACACACACTTTCAAAAAAATAGAAGAAGAAGAAGACTGTGTGGTCTAGGATTTCCAAATTATGCAGTTCGTGACATGATAGCTAGCACAGCATAGTGGTTACAGTGTTGGAGAATAGGAGCAGAGGAAACTGGGTTCAAATAACCACTCAGCTGGGTGACCTTGGTCTGGTCACTATCTCTCAGGTTTAGCAACCTCATATGGTTGTTTTGAGGATAAAATGGGAAGGGGGAGAATTTAGAGAAAGGGTGGGATGAAAAATTCAACAAATAAATGCACATTTCTAGATCTCCCTCTTGGTCAATGTGAGCTCCTTCTCTGAACTGTTGCGACCTGTCTAGCCCCAGGAGCGACTTGCTGGCCTTTAGAAATAGGTGGCAATGAGTCTGTAGGTGTTTTTAACAGTGGGCAAGGGATGAGAATGACATGTCGCACTTTCCATCACCTCCGCATCAGCGCCTTGGGCCGAAAGAAAATTAAGAAGCTGGAATGAACCACAATGTGACAGGCAATCAGTGTGGGATGGATGGAACAAACAGGCCCCATGTGCAGGAGAAGGTCTGATGTGATCGACGCAGCTAACGAGGCATGTTCCTTCTCTCACTGAACACCAGCGTCACAGCATTCTCCTTTCACCAGCAGAGCTACCAGGAAAGAGCTAGCAGAATGCCATTTCAGTCTCCATCTCGTCTTCCGAATAAACTTGGCTGACTGAAGCCATCAAGGCCACGGCAGCAAATGAGTCAACCAAATAGACCAGGGGTAAACTAATACTCCTAGGGATACTGCTCAGGTCAAAGAGCAAGGCCAGAATCCGAGGTTTTGTAGGGCCACAGGAAACGCCACTGGCCCCTCATGTCATCTGACTACTACGAAGCCAGTATTACCCAGAGTAAAGATGGTATTCTAGCACAATAGATAGTGGTTCTACTGTGGAAGCTGATCCATTATAGTGCATGGGGGACTGTTCCACCAACCTCAATCTGCCTCCACTTGTTTGCCTTCTCACTTGCAACCAGTACAGGTAGATGCCCCTGACGGTCAGCTTCTTCTTCTTCTTCCGCAGCCTCAGTGCTGCCCTAATAAAACTCATCAGGGAAGACAAAAACTAGGGCTGCGTTCACATGTTGGTTTATTCCCTTTCCCCAACATCCCCCCAATTGTGAATTTCTGCATTATATCTGGGCTTACACTTGACACGAAAGCCGCTTCCAGAAACGTTGCAGAATGTAGCTCACATCTAGCATTCACTTCTGGGTCTATTTGCAAACAGAGTTTTCTGGGGAAAGATAAAATGGAAAAAATCACTAAACGTTAGCTACATTCCATTAGTTTCCTGGAAGTGGTTTTTACATCGAGTGAAAGCTCAACTATGCTGCAGAGTTAATTGTTAGAGGTGCACTGGGGAAACAGGATAAACTGCTATGTGAATGCAGCCCAAAATGAGTTGCCTGTCGTTGCCTCTGGCTCCACCTACTGTTTGTCTCCCCGCCTTTCTGCTTACCAGGTCCAACAGTACTTCTTAGCATAAGCCCCTTAGCATAATGCTATGCATATCATACATGTAAGTAAGTAATTCTTTAGCTGTGATTCCAGCATTGCAGGGAGTTGGCCTTAGGTGAGAAGTTTTCTAAAAGGCAGGCAATCAGCTTAATAAACAAACAACAAATTGCATAATAATATTGCAGCCTGTTTTTTATGTGGGTGGCGCTGTGGGCAGAGCCTAGGACTTGCCGATCAGAAGGTTGGCAGTTCAAATCCCCGTGATGGGATGAGCTCCCGTTGCTTGGTCCCTGCTCCTGCCAACCTAGCAGTTCGAAAGCACGTCAAAGTGCAAGTAGATAAATAGGTACCGCTCCGGCGGGAAGGTAAACGGTGTTTCCATGCACTGCTCTGGTTCGCCAGAAGCGGCATAGTCATGCTAGCCACATGACCCGGAAGCTGTACGCTGGCTCCCTCAGTCAATAAAGCACAACCCCAGAGTCAGCCACGACTGGACCTAATGGTCAGGGGTCCCTTTACCTTTACCTTTATATATATGTTTGCAAGACAAACCCTAGATTTATTTATTTATTTTTGCAAGTCAAACCCTAGATAATAATTTAAAAAACCATATCAGTGAAATGTCTTATCCTACATATTCTGATTCTCCTTCCTTCCCTCTTAGGGCAGCCCCATTCTGCCCCATTGGTCTCTCAAAATAATCTCTGCGTAGCCTTCTCGCTGTTTGAGGAGAAGCGCTTGCAGTGAGGTAAGCACAGAGAGTTTTGCCGGCAATCTTCCTCCTGCCCTCCCCCAACTGCAGACACAAAAGCTGGAGACAGCACAGCTTGAATTTTCCAGATGACAGACCTGGTTGGAACACAAGAGCTTCATTTTTTTTTTATTTTTTTTTTTGCAGAGCAGGTTTTGATATGGAAATCGTTAAAGCTAGAAAATAGAGACTGACCAGAAAGAGATGTTGGGTTTGTGCAGCAGAAAACTCAATGAAAATGTTGGCCCGGGGAGGGGGGAGAGTTAATGCAATGTTAGGGATCGTTAGGAAAGGGAATGGAAATAACACTGCCCATGTCATACTGGCATTATAGTATGTCTATGACGGGATCCCCCTTGGGATCTCCTGCACGATACTATTTGCCACATTTCAGAAAGAATATTGTAGAGCTGGAGAACCATAAATGATCCCAGGGCCAGATCAACTCTCCTGTGACGAAAGCATAACGGTAGATAGGGCTCTATAATGGTGGGGGGGGGAGAGATGAGGAAAAGGTGGGAACATGACAGAGATACGTGAAATCAGGCATGGTGTGGAGAAGACAGAGAGAGAGAAAGAGAGGTTTTCTTCATCTCTCATAATACTAGAACCCGGTTTCATCTAACAAAGCTGGAAGCTGGAAGGACAGACAAAACAAAGCACTTCTTCGCACAGCGCACAGTGCAACTATGAATTTGCTGTCAGAAGGTGCAAAGGCGATCACCAATTCGAGTGGCTACAAAAGAGCTTAAGACAAATTCATTCATAATTTAATTTGTAAGGCGCTTTTCCAGATCTTTAGGCAAATTCTTGGAGGACCAGTGGCTACAAAATATCATGGCTATCTTCCATCTCCTGTGTCAGAGGCTGTATGCTTCTGAATACCAGTTGCTGGACCATCTGTAGGTCAGCAACAAGGTTAGTAAAGGTAAAGGGACCCCTGGCCATTAGGTCCAGTCGCGGACGACTCTGGGGTTGCGGCACTCATCTCGCTTTATTGGCCAAGGGAGTTTCCAGGTCATGTGGCCAGCATGACTAAGCCATTTCTGGCGAACCAGAGCAGCACACGGCAACGCCGTTTGCCTTCCCGCTGGAGTGGTACCTATTTATCTACTTGCACTTTGATGTGCTTTCAAATTGCTAGGTTGGCAGGAGTAGGGACCGAGCAACAGGAGCTCACCCTGTCGCAGGGATTCGAACTGCCAACCTTCTGATTGGCAAGCCCTAGGCTCTGTGGTTTAACCCACAGTGCCCCCCGCGTCCCTAGCAAGGTTAGTACACCAACCTAAATGATGTGCAGCATATTGCCTAGACTAGAGAAATTATTTTACATGGTGAATGTGACTCTTCTATCAAAAAAATTGGGAAGCTGTGTGCTCCGCCATGTATCCAGATACCTCTTAAGATATTGTTGGCAAACTCTGCACAGTGGTTCCTGAGATCAATGAGCAGGTTCTTGTTTGAATACAGCTAGGAGCTGGGTGATATCTGGTTTTCAGCACTGCAATACATCCCCAGCTAAAAATCATGATATATCACTATGTATCACTATGCCTAAAATAAGGATGGAGCTATGTATGGGTATTGGCTGGCTTGATGGTTTTTCCTGCATCGTGATGTTTGCTGGCACCTGCTCTTGTGATTCAAAGCCCCCTGCAGGAGCCAAAAGACAACTGAGCCAGGAGATGTTAGCAAGGGTTGCAGGAATCGAGAGAAGCATTGTTTGGCTTCACAGTTTCCTCCACATATTGATTTCTGCATAGCACACATACACATCATAGTTCACGATATACTGCCAGGTCACAAATTATGAAACCAATATCACGATATGGACTTCAAACCAATTTTGGGCGATATAGTGATAAATCGCCCAGCCCAACATACAACTGGATGCCATTTTGAATCAACAAGGTGGACTGGCCCTTTCAAAACAGCACTGATTTTAATCATTGATTTCAAAACACCACTAGTTTTCTTTTTGCTTCTTAGAATTTCCAAGCTGCACCAGATACGAGACTGCTAGGAAAATAATAAACAAACTAACTTGGGAAGCCACCTTTTACTGAGTCAAACCACTGGGTCCATCTAGGTCTGTATTGTCTACACTGACCGACAGCAGTTCTCCTGGGTTTGAGTCCAAGGTCTCTCCCAACCCTGCATGGAGGTGTCAGGGTTTGAACCCGGGACCTTCTGCATGCAAAGCAGATGCTCCAGTTACTGAGCCAAGGCCCCTCCCCAATCTCTCCCACTTGCCCAACACCAGGTACAAACTGTTTGTGGTACCCTCCTTTGTTCAAGCTGCACCTAAACGAAGGTCACAGTCCCTAAAGGCTTATATAATTCACAGCACAGTCCTAACCATGTCTACTCAGAAGCAATTAAATTCAGAGGGGCTTACTCTCAGATAAGTGGGTTGGGATTGCAGCCGTAAGCATGAAATGCTTCTTGTATTATTAATGGAAGGTGCCTTTGCTTTTTCATCGTTTTAAGCATAGGCAGAATTGCCTCCATGCAAATATTCTAAGTGGGTAGGATTATTGCATTTATCTTACACTATTAATTTTTGTGCCATTTATTACTGCTTGGCTGTTGGCATTGCTATGGTCTGTGGTAAGGCAATTAATAAAACTCATTGACTTTGATTAAGCTGTTACCACTTTCACTGATGTTTGAACACAGCCTGCATCTAATAAATTAAAGATAGTTGATTTATTCAGGAAAACAACCAAATTATGCTTCCATAATGTGCATAACATGAGTAATATATTTTGTTTGTCATAAATATGCACAGTTATTTTCACTTCCTTGCTGGTATAACCTTGGATTCTGACACGCAGTAAACTAACGCTCTCATGTGTGGATTTATCTAGAATTGGAGCAACTGCACCCAAAAGCTTTGAGAAGCTCACCTCCTGCCATCATTTCCCCCTTCCAGAATCTCTTTCCAAAAGTTGCTTTCTCACACACCAAATTGGCTATTCTGACACTAAAGAGAGATTCCAGAAGGCTAACTGTATGATACCGCTGTAGCAGGAACAATGAATTTTATGACACCTTAAAGACTAACAAACTTATTATGGCATAAGCTTTCGTGGAGCAGAACCTATTTCTAAGACTTTCAATAAAGTGGGTTCTTCAAAAATTTATGCCACAATAAATCTAAGAGAGTAACAAAGCTGATTCAAGGACTGTTGTTGTTAAAAGGTACAAGGACACTTTGTGATGTGCAAAGGTGAGTCTTGGGACTGCACTTTTATTTTTGTTATTTATTGCATGTACAGTGGTACCTCTGGTTAAGAACTTAATTCGTTCTGGAGGTCCATGCCTAACCTGAAACTGTTCTTAAACTGAGGTACCACTTTAGCTAATGGGGCCTCCCGCTGCTGCCGCTGCGCCGCCACTGCACGATTTCTGTTCTCATCCTGAAGCAAAGTTCTTAACCCGAGGTACTATTTCTGGATTAGCGGAGTCTGTAACCTGAAGCGTCTGTAACCTGAAGCGTCTGTAACCCGAGGTACCACTGTATAGCACACCTTTTCATCCAAGGAGCCCAAGGTGGTGCATAAGGTTCACCCATTCCTCATTTAACCCTTTGCAACAACAACCCTGTGAGGTAGGTTATGCCGAGAAGCAGTGAGTGGTCCAAGGTCACCCAATAAGCTTCATGGCTGAATAGGGAGATCTGAACTGCAACAACATCCAAAGTAGAAATGACAAGGCAGTTAAAGGTGAAAAGATGAAAAGCAGCCAGAATGTGATGGTCCAGAGAACCCTTTTCCACAGAGAACCCATTGATAAGTTAATGAAGAGAGACATGCGAGCTTTGATTCCACAGAGCTGGATTCAACAGTCTGCAGAGCCACAACCGTTCTGAATGGCCTGTGGTAAATCAGTCTCAAACTTACACGCATATCTGTGAGACAGGAACAGCAGTAGCTTCTCTCAGAAAGTGGATCTTCAAAGGAAAGGAAACTTCTGTAAAGCACTTTGAAGGCTGAAAAGTGTGGGAGAATATCCATTCACCTGGGGCTCCAGGGGGGTCATTTGCTGCATGGTGCAGTCACAGCCAGAGCTAGAGAGAATCACCTTTGTCCTGCATGGTTGAGGGAGGGGATGGCAGCTTGATGCCGCCCTCCCTTGGCCGTGCTGGACCCTCTGTTTGGGCAGGCCTTGACAGCAAGCCTATCTGGACATGGGCCTGGGGCCTGGGCCTGACCACCCCTGAGTTATTTAGGAGGACGACTTGGAGCCGCCCGCCATCTTGGCTGACCAACGCAGGATTTACCTCCCTCCCACCCAGACTGTTAGGGGCCTGTTTAGTGGGGAAGTGGTCAAGTTAGCATGAGGACCTTGTCATGGTTAATCAGTTGCCGTATTCGGGGCCAGGAAGCAAGCAAATTGGTTTTTGCCTACTCATAGCAACTGATATAACTTTGGTGGATAAGGCATTGGGCCAGATCCTTAGTCATGTGGGTACCCCGTTAAAGGGGTCCAGGAGGGGCAACTCTGTCCTACTCTGACCTGTAGTCAAGAAAGTTGTGGCCTGATTCAAGCCTGTGTCCATTTCCTCGGTCTTCTCACATCAGCTACAGGCATCACACATCCATGGTGACAAATGCCAACAAAGAAACAAGCCTCTGCTCTTCACCCAAACACC
Source organism: Podarcis muralis (assembly GCF_964188315.1). Classification (NCBI taxonomy): domain Eukaryota; kingdom Metazoa; phylum Chordata; class Lepidosauria; order Squamata; family Lacertidae; genus Podarcis; species Podarcis muralis. The sequence goes on from NC_135661.1 coordinate 18,218,101, forward strand.
AAGGTTGCTGTTGTTTGCCGGGCAGTACTGTTCCATCACAAGCTGACTCCATCCTAAAACCAATTGCTAGGTAAAGGTAAAGGTAAAGGTAAAGGTAAAGGTACCCCTGCCCGTACAGGCCAGTCTTGCCAGACTCTAGGGTTGTGCGCTCATCTCACTCTATAGGCCGGGAGCCAGCGCTGTCCGCAGACACTTCCGGGTCACGTGGCCAGCGTGACAAGCTGCATCTGGCGAGCCAGTGCAGCACACGGAACGCCGTTTACCTTCCTGCTAGTAAGCGGTCCCTATTTATCTACTTGCACCCGGGGGTGCTTTCGAACTGCTAGGTTGGCAGGCGCTGGGACCGAGCAGCAGGAGCGCACCCCGGCGCAGGGATTCGAACCGCCGACCTTTCGATCGGCAAGCCCTAGGCGCTGAGGCTTTTACCCACAGCGCCACCCGCGTCCTAAAACCAATTGCTAGGCTGCTCCAAAGCCAACTCCGAGGAAATTCCAATGAAAGAAAACTCAACAACCCTCACATTCCTTCTCTTTCTCTATGTACAGTTTAAATACTATAATATGAACCTATAATTGTGTTGTCCCCTTTAATACAGTCACTGGAGCTGTGCGGCTTTCAGCTGAGAAACATTCCAGGAACTGAGCTGCACACCCTGGTACCCACCTATTCACAAAAACAAGGCGGCATCGTTTCTTTTTAATAATAAAACCTGATAGTGGAAATTACTATTTCAATTAAAGACTGAGGCATACCTCCAGGTATTAAAAGAGATTATGCATTGTTCAGCGCAAAACAGCTCAGCTGAAATGCTTAGAAATTATACTAATCTGCTTTGAAGTGTGATAACCCAGGTGCTATTATCTGCCATTGTTTGGGGAAGATTTGTACTAATGCAATTGCGCAGTCTCTTCGATTTTTAAAAATTTTAATTTAGCAAACGGCTCTCAGGCTGCAAATTGAACACTGAAGCACCCGATGAAGGCATTGAGTCCTCTTGGCGGGGAGATAAAGTCAAGAAAGCCAAAATTCTCCGGTGCGGTTCTCAGAACCGGGACAAGACAAGTTTCCCTTTTAACATACCAGTCAGAGGATGTTAGCAACACAATGTGTGTCCAGAATAGACAGAGTGCAAGATTGAAGAAATGAGCACACAGTCCTTAAAGTCATTGAATTACTTGGAGCCCAATGGCAAATCCAACTTTGGGCTGTGCCTGTGGTGCACATTTTTTGGCCAGCGGACACATTTGAAATTTTGAGAATGCGCCATGTGCACCCGTCACAAAAATTCTGCAGTAGATCAGCCTACCAATGGGAGCATGACATAACACAAAAGGGTCACCATGTATTAAAAAAAAAAGAGCGGGAAAAGAAACAGGACCACAAAGTGGTCAGACGTGCCCCTCTCCATCAGCCACTGGGTCAACCAGCTCCATGCACACTTAGACAAAAGCTCTTTTGCACCTCTCTTCTGCTGAGAAGGGATGGGAGGGTGGGTATCCCATCCTGGCATCCAGTTAAATGTGGGCATGTGCAGACCCTCCAAGTGTCCCTATTTTTTCAGGGACAGCCCTAGATTTACAGAAGCAGTCCCAGTTTCTGACTTGATCCCGGAATGCCCCACCTTTCCTTTGTTGTTGTCGTTTAGTCGTGTCCGACTCTTCGTGACCCCATGGACCAGAGCACGCCAGGCACTCCTGTCTTCCACTGCCTCCTGGTCAAACTTATGCTAGTAGCTTCGAGAACACTGTCAACCATCTCATCCTCTGTCGTCCCCTTCTCCTTCTGTCCTCCATCTTTCCCAACATCAGGGTCTTTTCCAGGGAGTCTTCTCTTCTCATGAGGTGGCCAAAGTACTGGAGCCTCAGCTTCAGGATCTGTCCTTCCAGTGAGCACTCAGAGCTGATTTCCTTAAGAATGGATAGGTTTGATCTTCTTGCAGTCCATGGGACTCTGTAAAGGGTCTCCTAGCAAGTCTCAGCACCTGAACAAGCTACAGTTCCCTGGGTTCTTTGGAGGAACCCATGGCTGTTAACGTGGCATAATACTGCTTTAAAATGTGTGGTTGGGATGTGACCTGGAGCTGAACAGGAACAGCAAGCAGCCTCCCAGGCATTGTGCATTTGGGAGGAAATAATTACTGGGAGCTTTCATAGGCACAGGAGGAGGTATTGGCAGGCACACAGATTCCTAGAATACCATACACAATTTGTAGGATACGCAATTATATGCAGAATGCAGTCTGGGCATCTTGGCTAGATGAATTCAGATTCAAGTGCTTGTTACCCAGCCTGACCTGGAAATATGGATAGCCCTTTCAGAAGCTGATTGGCTGCCTTGGTGGGTGGAATCCTTGCAATGCTTGGCAGCACAGCACAACAAGGGGACTTCTTGACATGCTCCCCTGGCTAAATGGCCCCATGGGGCACCAGAATGCAGAGGTAAAGGTTCCTGGTTCTAGTCCTCAGCAGCCCTAGGCAACCTGCAACCTTTGCATTTCCTATCCCACCCCTCAAACTGTGCCTCCCTCACTGTTGTTTGCAAATTTATTTTAGACATTTGTACCTTGCTTTTCCAGCTCATATGAGCTGCCCATAGAGGCTTAAAGTAGAATTTAAATAGAACCAATCAACCAAAAGCAAAGTAAGATGCAAAGCTTGCAATAATGATGATGATGATAATGATGGTGATGATGATGATAAGGAGGAGGAATTGATTTAAAATAAGGCAATTGTTTTGGTTGCCCCTTCCTGCCTCTTCTCCCGCTCCACAATGACAAAAGGATCCAGCTCGTGGAAACTGTTTATAAACAATAAGAAAGCACTAGTGAAATAATGCATCCCTTTTTCAAAGGTTTGTGTTTACCTTTTCGGCTTCGGAGCGAAATTCGAGAAGCAGCTAATCTGCATTTCTTCTGGGAGACTTGTTTTGAAAACTTGCTGCATAAAGCCTGACCTATCTGGGTGGATTTTCGTAACTTAGAAGCACAGGAAACGTCAAAAGCAATAAAGTGCAATAGCAACTGTTTCTTCCCAGTGGTACCGGGACATACACAGAACTCTTTCCCACGCCAACAGAAAACATGTTTCTCACATACATACAGGCATATTAACACTCACCTGCCACCCACCAACGTCCATGCAAAATGGGACGGTGAGAGATTTAAAGCAACAGGACAAAATCAAGTACAGTGATACCTCGGGTTAGATACGCTTCAGGTTACATACGCTTCAGGTTACAGACTCCACTAAGCCAGAAATATTACCTCGGGTTAAGAACTTTGCTTCAGGATGAGAACAGAAATTGTGCTCTGGCGGTGCGACAGCAGTGGGAGGCCCCATTAGCTAAAGTGGTGCTTCAGGTTAAGAACAGTTTCAGGTTAAGTATGGACCTCAGGAACAAATTAAGTACTTAACCTGAGGTACCACTGTATAATTTAACTTGAACCTGAAGAGGTTTGTGGCTACACCACTGCCAGCATTTTTTCTCCCCAGTTTCTGATATCGCCTGCATTAACCAAGCAGTATCAAACTTGTCAACTTAACATTTATAGAGTTATCAGTAATTACAGTTATGCTTTCATTTTAATTTAAACTTGGTGTTTTGTGAAGATAAAAATGAGGCCAAGGCCAATTTCAGCAGCAGATGCTAGAGGAATAGCTTGTGACTTTCAGGCATCTCATGAATAGTTTTTATTCTGAGAGGTCTATGCAGTTGTTTAGAATTTTCTAGAGTAGCATTTTAATGATTGTGCTGTACTGCTTTTAATCCTAAATCTATATAGCTGTACACCCCACTGGCATTTTGTGAATATGAATTCTGTATTAGTGGTATATGAATACTATATTAGTGTTTGTATTAAGGCATACCCTCCAACACTTCTCTGATGCAAATAGCGACATCTTATTCCATAGCAGTAGTAGTAGTACCCTACCCATCTGACTGGGTTGTCCCAGCCACTCTGGGCAGCTTCCAACATATATAAAAGCATAATAAAACATTAAACATTTTAAAAAAAAACACTTCCCTATACAGGGCTATTTTCAGGTGTCTTCTAAAGGTTGCAGAGTTATTTAGGGTTGCCATATGTTCAGAATTTCCCAGACATAGCCAGAATACAGCAGTCATATTCCGGGATCAAATCAGAAACTGGTACGGCTACTGTAAATCTGGGACTGTCCCTGGAAAATAGGGACACTTGCAGAGGCTATGGGGGGGCGGGTCAGTGTGCATAGCAAGTGGTCATTGTGCACATTCAGCAGGCCTCATGGAAAATGCGCACAAAATTATTTCACGAAGAGGGAAATGTGCACGTTTTCTGGTCAATACACATAATCCCCAACAGGGAATGTGCACAGCTTAACTGTGTTTTGTAGACTCCCCAAGTACATATTCCAGCCTCCAGGTGTATGCATATCCTATTCATATTTCAATGTATGCAGAAAGAATCAATCAATTAACATTCGCACAATCAATCAAGAAGTTTAATAATCATGGGCTCTCCAAGTGGCCTCAGCTGCTTCCTACTGTAATATCAACATGATTTCCTGTCACCTGAGCTGCCACCACAGTTATCGCCTCACACTCAGTAGGTTTCAGGGTTTTTTTCTGGCATTAATTAATTATTTTTCTGCAAGTCATTATGTTAATATAATGCTCTTTTTTCTGGTCAAAAATGAGAACTCGTTTGCTGTCCCTCCTAGCTGAGGGCTGTCCCACAGCACTGCAGGGGAAAATATAAAATATTAGAAATCAGTGTGAATCCTACTTATTTCTAGGATAATCTTATAGCAGTGGTAGACTTGCATGTCTACCAATAAAGCTAGCCAATCTAAAATGGCTAAATCCAACTTCCCAAGCCAATTCCGTCCTTCCTCACTGGTTACAGAACCCTGAGCTTCCTCCTCGGGAATGAATTATGAATGTTCCTCCCTCTCCCACCCTGCGCCTTCTACTCAAGTCTCAGCCTAAATAATATATGAATAAACAAAGGCTCCAGTATCTGCGAAGGGCTGAACTTTGTGCCGTTGCTACAGGGGCTGAGATCAAAGCTCTGCCACCAGGCCTGACCCCAGCTGGTTTCCTCTGGGGTGGGGCAGGACCGGGAGGGGGGGGAATAAAACCACAATGAAAAGCTGGAGCTGGAGTTAACCTTTCGTGGGGCTTAATGGCAAGGCAGCGGGAGCTCAGTAGGATGGCAGCTGCCTCAGAAAACCTAACAAGAACAGACAGAGGGAGGTGAAAAAATGATACCTGAGGAAAGGAGAGAGCTGGAGAAGTCGCACAGTGATCAAAGGCCTCCGATATCCTGTGCTAAGGAGGAGAAGCAGCCACAGAAGGGCTCCTATGGAGCCCATAATTTGTCCTGGGGCTCATGCTGCAAGGGGTTAATTTCAGCTATAGGCTCCCAATGACACCTATCACGTGCTGAGCTGGTTACGGGGCCCAAGCCAAGGGAGCCTTATGCAAAATCCGCAGTGGTTCAGGATTTCAGCATAGCTCAGTGGCAGAGAACATGGTTTGCATGGGAAAGGTCTTAGGTTCAACCCCAGGTATTTTCAGGTACGTCCAGGAAAGACTCCTGTCTTGCAGTACATGTAGTCAATACAAAAGCAGATGGCCCAATGGTCTGGCTGGGTACAAGGTGTTCGGGGGGGGGGGCTATCCAAACATGTCATCTGCTTGATGTACATTGCTGGTCACAATATGGATTTCTTCTTCTCAGCCAATGGTCTGGTTGTGGGGGCATTTTTCCTCTGCTCCCTTGTTCTGAGCAGAACATTTCCTATTGAGACTTAAGAAGACCAGTGACTACTCTAAGCTCTAGAACTGTCAACTACAGGAGGCTGATAAAGCCAAAATTTTTACTGAATAGTTATACGCAGGTTGATTCAACAAGAAAACAAATATCTGGACTTGGAGTGTATGTTCCCCTAAGAAGAGTCCCTGGAATCTGAAGCGTAGTGTACAGAAGGTCCTACTTAGAAGAGAGTTTTGTGAGAATTTCACTCCACACTCCAAAGTATACAGTATATTCAGCAAAATGGCGACAAGTCATGTGGAGGATCCGCAGAGGCGATTTTAGCTCTGTCCTAAGTGGTACCTTCTGCATGCTAGACCTCCAGCCTGCAGCCAATGACCTCCATGGCTGGAGAACACTTCTGGTCTGGATTTGAGTATGGCTGCCATATTCAGTCACATTCCTTTATAAGTACAGTGGTACCTCAGGTTAAGTACTTAATTTGTTCTGGAGGTCCATTCTTAACCTGAAACTGTACTTAACCTGAAGCACCACTTTAGCTAATGAGGTCTCCCGCTGCTGCCATGCCGCCGGACCACAATTTCTGTTCTCATCCTGAAGCAAAGTTCTTAACCTGAAGCACTATTTCTGGGTTAGCGGAGTCTGTAACCAGAAGCGTATGTAACCTGAGGTACCACTGTACAATGTTCCTTGTGATTAGGGATTGCGGAGAAATTTGATTCCGTCCACATTTAAAGGTGGAACCTACTTGATATGCACTTTCCAAAACAATATACAAACAGAATCACAACCATCTTGCGAAATTCACACTTCTCCCAATTTTGCAATACTGCTCTCTGGCCTGGCAATGTGTACGAAAAAATATATATATACTGGAATTTAAAGTGTGCAATAGAATGCATATATTCATGAAAATGACAAATGAAAAATGCATTCTATTACACAAAGATGAATTGCAAAATAAATAATGATGGTGATGATAATAATAATAATAATAATAATAATAATAATAATGCATATATATTTTGGGGGGGGGATTTGCACAAAAATGCTGCTGTGTTTACAGGAGGACTTTAAAAAAATATATTCTAGAAATGTGGAGAACTGAACATAAGGTTGGAAGAATGAGATACTGAGAGGAGCCAAACTGGACAGATGTGCTTGTCCCAACTTCTTACCCTCCTTGCAGATGCAGAGCAGTGGCAGTCAAGGGACACACAGTTTCTCCCTTCAACAAGCTGACCTCTCACAAAGCTCCATGAGCTCCCGCAGACCTGTCTCTGCAGGAGCATCTGACAAAGTAAATACATACCAGCAAGGTAAACATCACTCAGTACCTCTGATGGGGTAAATGGAGGCAGGGAAAGGAAGAAAACATTGCTGCAGTCTATTTGCCTGTCACTTACTGCTGCTTTAAGCGGCGGGTGGCTCTCTTGAACGATGGCACTGAGACGATAAACAGATCACTGGAAATGTTTCCAACATGGCAAGAGAGATGTTGAGCCAGAGTTTATGCCGCTTACAGTTAAGCTGGGGGTGCACAAACACTGATTCAGAGTGCTACGGGTTCCCACATGGCATGCCGATGATGCTCAGGCCTTTTGGAGTTTTCTCAGGGAGTGCCACTGTATCACACTGCAGCTTTGCATGTCAAGAGCAGTGTAACAGTCTTGTTGAACCAAAAACTGGTGCATGCCTTTGAGAAAACTGTCTCTATGTGAGACAACAAGGAGAAATCTGTGCACCAAGAACACTCAACTTCAGACATGTAGGGCCAAACTACCGGTGTCTTTAATTGTGTCTTTGGGATTTACAGACAAGTTTGTTTTTTAATGCAAATAGAATTTGCTGGGGGACTCACAGTTATTTTTATTTATTTATTTGTAAACTTATTTCTGTACCACCATTTGTCAGGATGGTGTACAGCTTTGACTTTTTAAAAAATAAAATAAAAATGCATATGATCATTAAGAAGACTGGCTAATTGAAGATTATTTTTTTTAAAAAAAAGAGCTGCAAAGATCTGCCAGCATAAAAAAGATATTCGAGAGACACTTGAAAGTCAAAAGTGAGAGTGCCTGCCAAATCTCTACTGGAAGAGCATCCCAAAGTACAGGACCAGCAGCACTAAATGCCCAACTTCTAGTTGAAGCCTTCGCGTCTTTGTGACACAGGAGATGAAATGCTTGGGGTCTCAGCCAGTGCTAGAGGGAAGCATAATTCTTTCCTCTCCTGCTGCAATCCTCAGGAACATCCCTTTTCAGGAAAGTATTTGCATTGGGAGAAAATACCCCAATTAGTGTCAATGGAGGATTTTCTCCCAATGCACATGCTCAGCACCAATGCCTGGAGCTCATCCCAGAAGCTAGTGGTCATCACCATTTACTTTTGCAAAGGTCCGTGGTGGTGGTGGTGCGACATTATCACATCACTCCTGAGCACTTTTTGAAAAGGGAAATAGTGGGTGCCAGCCACCAGGATGAGCTCTAGGCAGTTGTGGCAATTTTACCCAATCCTGATTTCTGACGATATGGTATGAATGAGTCTTTATTTGCATCAGCCATCGGCCATAGCAATAAAACAACAATACAATATCCAAAAAAATAAAAATAAAAAGTCAATACATTTTAACTTTTGAATCAATAGTCAAATAGGGGATCTTATTCTAATTGCCCCAGTTAAAAACCTTTGCTGTCAACCTTTGCTGTCACCTGCTCATCTTGATCTGTCAAGAGAAAGGACACTGTGGCAGTGGCGGGGAATGGACAATAAAAGAGGGGTGATAATCTCATTCCTCAAGTCTTTATAAAGAATGTAAGTCAAAAGGGCATGAGCCACCGATTCAGTACTGCCATCTCCACAGGGACATAAGCGTTTTTCGTGTGGAATCTGTTGGAATCGTCCCTCAAGTACAGCCGAGGGCAATACATTCAATCTTGCGAGACTAAAAGCGTGTCTATATTTTAAAATTTCTAGGTTATGCAGATAGGGTGCCAGAGAGTCAAAACGGGTAGGTGGAAACTTCTGTTGATAGTGGGTTGCATCCAACTAAGTTTTAATCAGAGCAGACCCACTGAAGTTAATGAACCTGAGTTAGTGATATCCATGAACGTCAATGGGTCTGCTCTTGGGTAGGATACAACCCAATGTGTTTGGCTCAACTTACCCCCAAAGTTCTAATGCTATCCAGAAAGTTCTCATTGGGAGCATCAAAAGAACCTTGCAGTGTAAAACCAGGCATCAAATTGAATGCAGCACAAACCTTGCACAGGCTTCTATTTCTCCTCAAAACATAGGAATAGATGCATTTTTGTCATGTCTGGAAACTATTATCTTGGGCTTAGGAGCAGAGTTTGGACAATTCCCGCCCTACAATTACTATGCACCAAGGATACGTTATGCTGCCACAGCATTAAAGCTATGCAGATCTCTGCCAGGTCTGTGCCTGAATGGGTGACTGACTCAAGGAGCTCTGAGCTGCCCTGAGTCCTGGATAAAAAAATATAATAACCAAATAGCGTGGCAGGGGAAGAGAGAAGAGTAAGTTGACAGATAAGCCGCTGCTGTCACTAAGACATCTTCACAAGTGATCTGCTTTCCCCCCCTACGGCAAAGATGCACATCATAACTATAGTCGATTTGTGCAGATTAGGTGCGCTGCAGGTTTTGGCCCATCCTCTGGGGAAAACAAAGCACTCAGATAATCCACTGCCTTTGGATTTAGTGGTAGAGCCCGGCTGAAATCATTATTCAGCCTTAGATAGGGACAGCTGAGCAAGATATTCCACCTTCTGCTGCTCAAGATTTCTCAAGACTGACTACTGTGTTGAAAGTCACCACTACCTGCAGCAGAGGAATTCATTTCAAGGTTCCTTGGTTCTGACTGAAAAGATATCAGGAATGAAAGCTCTGTGCCTTAACCATGAGGGTTCAACAACGGAGCTGTGTTTGTGTGTGTAGGCTTTTACACAACTTATTTCACAATCATTTCAGTTATGTGCAACGGACAAAATAGTACCTATCAGCAAATAAATTAATTACCACGTTTGTATCAGCTCTGCTCTTTTTAAAACTTTACTTTATATCTATGTGTTACAATCCTAACAGAAAACGAAGATACAACAGGAATTAAACATGAAGGAAAAACCAGTAATACAGAGGTATCAGCAATTGCAAATACGCAGAAGATAATAATAACATCTTGTCACCTTCCTGACTGTTTCTGGAGTACACAGGCCTGAGAAATGCCATTCTCTTCAGCTGGGACAAAATATCAGCAGTCCATAAAAGAGGAGGTATTAATTTAAAAAAAAAAATAGGGTGTGGAACCTTGGACAAATACCATACAGTGGTACCTTGGGTTACAAACGCTTCGGGTTACAAACACTTTGGGTTACAGACTCCGCTAACCCGGAAGTAGTACCTCGGGTTAAGAACTTTACTTCAGGATGAGAACAGAAATTCTGTGGCGGTGGCGCAGCAGCAGCGGGAGGCCCCATTAGCTAAAGTGGTACCTCAGGTTAAGAACAGTTTCAGGTTAAGAACGGACCTCTAGAACGAATTAAGTTCTTAACCAGAGGTACCACTGTATAGGGAGGTTTTTATTGCTTGATGTTTTATTGTGTTTTTAATATTCTGTTGGGTGATAACTTATAGGGTTGTAGCGAATGATAGTGCTACTTAGAGTAAACTCACTGAAGTAAATGAACATGACTGACACAGGGCTATTACTTTCAGTGGGTCTACTAATGTTGGATGCAACCCATTGTCCCTTGTTGTGCACTATTCAGATGCTGAACACAGAAATAACCATGAATGTGCAATAAAAAAAAGGGTGTCTCGAGGGGGCCGTCTCTGTAATTGTTACTCTCCCCACTCCAGACATGAATCTTAACAACGCCCTTGGCAACAGTGGGCGATAGCTAACGTTAGTCATACTCAGATTAGATCCATTGAGATCAATGGACCCAAATAATCCTAAATCCACTGATTGTAACAGGTCTACGCTGCTTCTGAGGCCCTGTACCTATGCCCTAGCAACATGATGAAAGGCAAGGGAAATGGAGACACCAAGTAATTGTGATGTGAAGGGAATTGCAGCTGTTGGGTTGTGATAACAGCTTGTGATGGATAGTACAATTTAGTTAAAACTGGATAAAATAATGAGCTAAACTGATAATTTCCCAACTTTTGTAATTAAAAAAAACAAAAACTATTCCAGGCAGCCAGCGCCCTGAAGGCATGACAAAGAAACCTAGTGACTGGTTCGTATCTTGACTGCTTTTGATTACACTTAACAGGTGATGGATGGCACCTAATACGTACCTATTCCACCTAGTCCAAATCAATAGAAATTAAGGAGTTTAATCTACAGGCCAGGACCAACGCGAAGAGCCTACGGTCTTTGTTAAGTAATGACACAGGCTGGTACAAAGCAACTTCTTCGAAGATTTCTCCAGGCTTCAGTCTGACAGTGATATGGGACCATAATCATATTTCAGGTGTGTCCTCACTTTTTAATGTATTTTATTAAACAGAATTGTTAGATATGGGCTAAATAATGATCGAAGAGACTTATAAGAGACTCAAAACTCTGAGGGATAGCTCTATAAGAGAAAACTCTGAGGGATAGCTCAATTAGTAGAGGATGAGACTCTTAATTTCAGAGTCGTGGGTTCAAGCCCCACGTTGGGTAAAAGATTCCTACATTGCAGGCTGTTGGACTAGATGATCCTCATGGCCACTTCCAACAATTCTATGATTATCTCAAAAAGTCATTGAGTGGGTGACTTTTAATTGATAAATTCCCAGTTGGAGCTCTTCAAATGTATTCTTACTGGGGGTTTTCTTTTAAAAAAAAAACCCCCCATGAATTTCTGGAAAAGAAATTCTAGGAGATTTGGACTAAATATGCAGTCTTCACCTGGGTTTGTTACTGTTATGTAATTTAGCATAATACTGTGAGAAAAGGTCTCACCAATTTTTTGCTTGTCAAACATGAACATTCTAATGTCACCTGGAGTTCTAGAGTGAAATAATTTTGCTACTCTTCCATTTATTTATTTTTAATTTAAGAAAATTAAAACTTTAAAAATTGGCCATCGAGTGTTTAAAAATCAAAGTTCAGTGTCATCTTGGTGCCATTAAAGAAGAACAAACCAAGGTGTGCAGGCACACAAGACTTTTTCCACCTATATACAGGTGGTTGCAGTTAGTGAGTTGGCCACTATTAACAAATTTTTAAAAAGCAAGGTGGTAAGGAGTCGGAAACTGAAATCCTGACTTTAGAGGCAGAAAAACATAAGGCCACTGACTTGCCTGCAGTATACAAAACATCAAAGGTTTACAAAGAAGTGCATAAAATATAATTTGAGGATGTGGCATTTAAAATAAAAAAAAGCTGTTTACAGATGCTTCTCAATGAAGTAAAGAAATGAAATCAGTGTTATAACCTAAAGCAAAACTACTGTGAACACAGAAGCAAAAATTATTTACCTTCCTAAATGTTAATCACTATCCACTATCAACCTAGGAATGACAAATCCCTTCTGAAGCTTAGATGCATTTCCAAATGATTCTCAATTACCCTCATCTTCCAAAATCAATTTCCGATTATACTTCTTTGGAATCCAGTGGGAGTTTCAGCCACACACTTCAATGGAAACTCACTAAGAGCAAGTTTTTCTGTAAGCTTTACAACCTTCTGAATGAAGAATGCATTTACTATACTGTTGTCTATCTTAAGGATCCTAAGAACTGAAGTCACATAAATAAAAGCCTTTCATTAGCAACCTGTATATCTTTTAATGAAGGCATTTTGTATTTTTTAATGATATAATCCATGGGTAGGCAAACTAAGGCCCAATCGCCTTCTCAATCTGGCCCGCGAATGTTTCAGGAATCAGCTTGTTTTTACATGAGAAGAATGTGTGCTTTTATTTAAAATGCATCTCTGGGTTATTTGTGGGCATAGGAATTCATTCTTTCTTTCTTTTTCCAAAATATAATCTGGCCCCCCCACAAGGTCTGAGGGACAGTGCACCGGCCCCCTGCTGACCCCTGAATAATCCATGTACATTTATGTTTTTAAATGTGTTGTAAGTCGCTTGGAGACCTTTGGGCGGTAACAAGCAACAAAGAAGTCCAACGAACAAACAACAGTTCATGAGAGGAGGCTGATAACTCAGTTCAAGTTTTCAGTACTGAGTGCATCAGAAAGCAGGTATTTTCCTTGGTAAATGCCTTTCCTCATATCATCAAATCACACCATGAACTATCCGGGTGATAACTAGCAATTGTGGTTTTACAGAGTAGCAAACCCTTTACTAAATGATACCAAGCCTGCTGGCTCCTTCTTAGAAGGCGCGCTAGGATCTTTTGCCAGCTCTCCCCCATGTTGTCTCTTGGCCCCTTATAGACAGAAAACACCCGCACTTCTTATTTGGACCAGCCCTGCCAGCAACCATTTCTAACCACAAATTACAGCATTTGTTCCTGTTAACAAATATTTTATGTGTTCATTCCTCTTAACCAACTTGGCACAATCCCACCGCTGTTTGCCAATGCAATTTTCTGTGCGCATTAAAGAATTCTCCAATTCAAAACATCCTGCGCTCTGTTTTCCCCCTCAGAGTTTACTACAGTCTGTCATGCGTTTTCTTAATGGTGGGGAGAAGACTTCCTATTAGGCTCCTGCATCTGGGTGGGGACAGAAAGCACAAGTCATTGTTTATAGGGGAAATGTGCAAAACGACACAGGAGAGGCGCTCAGAGGAAGCAGCTAAACACAGCTGGCTCAGGAGGGTGACACAGACCTGCCAGCGCAATTATGTATTCACATATTTAGGAGGCAGTGTAAATTATGTATAGAGAAAGAGTGTGAAATGCCTCATCCTTCTCCCTACCCAGGTGATAGAACTGCATATAAAATACATGCCATCCCCCATAAACCGCAGACTTCCCTGAATTATTCAAGGCAAATAACTACTTCGCACCAATTCTGTGCCCAGTTCTTTCGTCAGTTTTCACACACCCGAAACAGAAGCCACATCTGATTAACGCCAGCGCAGCCACCAACAGCCTGCAGATATTAAGCTCTTTGTTCCCCCCTGCCATTTGTGGGGTGGTTTGGGGGAACTTGAAGCCCTTCTGAAGCTGTGGCAAGAGAGAATATTCTCCCCCAAAAATTCATGGGACTCAGAACTATATTTAACTGCATGAAGTGGCTGAAAAGTTTGCTTGGGAAGGCCGGTTTGGTTTTTTTCTCTCTTTTACTTGAAAACAAGGGCCCCTATACCACCCACAGATGTGCAAGGCCCTTTGTGGGGGGTTTCCAGTTGCCTTTGTTACCTATAATGTTCTTGGAGCAATGCATCATGAGACCACATTGCTCCCAAGCCATTCCAGTTAAGTGCAGTCAACGAGGATTCAACTGAGAACAACGGTGGGTTCTGGGAAAAGGAATTAGTGGCCACCAGCTGTTGGCTTCGGGGAACAGGTCAGTTTTCCTCTGTCAATAAGTGTGCCTCTAATTTCATCTCCGCACCTTACCCCAGGGTTACCAGTTTTGCCACGTGTAAATGGAAAAGAAGTTGAGGAATCAATTTTGGCTCAAAACACCCTCTGTGCTTTTGGAAGACCAGAAGGACCAAGGAATTTCAAGGAGCCTCTGAGAGGTAGCACTGTAGTGGTCCCCTGCCAGAATTGCAACACAAGAGCCTGGTCACATGTTGCAGAATTATACATCTGTCATCATTTGCCATGTAAGGCAGTGACAACAGATGCTTTACTACAAAAAAACAAAACAAAAAACACCTTGATGAGGAATTAACAAATTAGCTTCTTCATTTTAAAGGAATACTCACATCTGAGCTGAACCGAATGCAATAACACATTGTCTCTGCTAGCAAGGTCCTCGGGGAGTCGTCGTGGCTGTGCAAGAGAACCCATGTTCTTCAATAATGCTGAGCAGTGACATGGCATTTCTTAATTAACAAAATGTTTCTTTTATGTTCTTATGAAAGCAAAATAACGCAAAACGTGCCCCAGAGGATGTCTAAGAGCCACAGTCAAATGCAGTCACATAGTTTCTAATTCCTGACAAAATTGTACTAATGATAGAAAAGGCAAAGCATACTTCTAGATGCAACGGCAAAAAAGCATAAATAAAGAGAAGATTAGTGTCAGTACGGAATGAACATCATGCAGCAAAATAATGCGGTCCAGTCCTTCTAGGATGGTCCTTCAAAAGCAGGTAATGAAGGAGTGGGAAAACATGCTTTTCTGGTGGGTGGGGGGGGACCCAAGTTCAATCCCCAACCACTCCGTGTATGACAGGGAAAGACCTGTGTCTGAACCTCTGATGGTTGCACAATCTCTGATGGAGCAGGTACACAGTCTGGGGGTGCTCCTAGATCCAGCTTTGTCACTGCAGATGACCTCAGGGGCTAGGAGTGCCTTCTACCAGCTTCAGTTAGTATGACAGGTGTGGCAATTTCTGGATCAAGATAGCTTTACCGCAATAGTCCAGGCATTGGTAACATCAGGATCATTGCAATGCATTTTATCTGGGTCGTCCCTTGTGGCTGGTCCGGAAACTACAGTTAGTGTACAGTCTTGTCAACATACTCTGCTAAAGGCATGTACCATACACTCCAACATTTCTCCAGTGAAAATAGGGACGTTTTAAGGAAAAGCGGGACATTCCAGGATCAAACCAGAAACCAGGATGGCTTCTCTAAATCAGGGACATCCCTGGAAAATAGGGACACTTGGAGGATCTGCTGTATTGGCTACCAATTTGTTAACGAGTCCAGTTCAGGGTTTTACGGTTAGCATATAAAGGCCTTTAAAAGTTTGGGACTGGTTTGCTTGAAGGAATGCTTTACCCCATACTTGCTGACTTGACCAGTTTGATGGGCCGAACTTGCATTTTTACAGTGTAATGTCTGTGACACATCTCTGAGGTGTGGATCTTATACTGTGACAACACTTTGGAACTCACTGCTATAAACATTAGACAGGCGCCCTCACTATAAAGTTTTAGATGCCTGTGAAATACTTCTTTATTTCAGCAACCCTACCCAGATGTATAATTTAATTATGTATAATTGCTGTTATTTTTCATCGTTTTATGTGTTTATTATTGAGAATTATCTTCTGTACACTGCTTGCATATTTCTCTGATTAAGCAGTTTATAATTTTTCCCTAAAGAAATAAATCACATTTTAAAATGTGAATCATCTTGTGTACTTTTTTTAATTAAAAAAAAAAAAAGATGGTATGGATTTATTTATAAACACATGCAACAGTGAAATGAAGCACTCTATTAAACATATTAGGGATGGAGAATAATTTCATTCTGTCTGCATTTTTAAGGGAACTGACCTAATTCATGCCTTCTGGACATACACACATTTTGGAACATAATTGTCTTCTGGATTTTGCACTTCCACGAATGTTGCATTGTAGCACTCAGCTCAAAGAGCACACCAAAAATACGTACTTTAAGGAGTTAGGTTTCCATACAAAAAAAAACACCCCATAGATTAATGTGGAAATGGGACATTATAAATAAGCCTGTAAAAAACTGACATGGACTCATCCGTTCATCCCTAGTTTATATTGAAAAAAGGCAAAAAGAAAGTAAATGAACTATTGTTGGAAATTTAAAGAAATTGTTCTTCATGCGGTCTTCTGTTCTATAGCGCTTTTAAACAACTTCTGATCGGATCAGAATGAAGGGTGTGGTGTGTTTTTTGCCCAGTATAAAGTTGAACAGGTTGGCGCTTTGAGGAGCTCCACTTGTTAAAATTAAAAAGGAACACAAAATGTTGTCTTATACCAAGTCAGACTCATTGGTCCATCCAACTCAGAATTGTCAACACTGACTGCTCCTAATGTTTAACTGAAACACATCCTCCCATATTGTATTGTATTGTATTGTAATATCTAGTTCTGCCCTTTTTGTCAACAGAAAACACATCTTTGCACCCCTTTAATTCCTGGGGTTCAGGCAGAAGGAGTTCCGCGATAAGCACTCTCATGCAAAGATGCTTGCGTCTTCCTGCCATGTGATAATACGAGGTGTAGACATGGAATAGAATGTGAGGTATAATATGTCATCAGTTAGCCTCCCCACCCCCACCAAAAACACAACAGCAATATTTGGAAGGAAAGTAGCCTTCCTAAAGTCAAGAGAAGGTTGCACCAACCTCACAGCACAGACAGAATTCCATTCAAAGTGGAAAAAGGCAGCACAGAAAATTGTGTTGATATACACTGCAGTGGGCTTCAATCACTAAGGTTCAACAGACAGACAAAAAGAGATTTCTTTCGATCAATATATTTTTTTTCACCCCACAAATTCGCATCAACTCCCTAATGCACAAACCCGAAGGAGAAAAATCTCGAAGAAGTGAGATTCAATCTACTCCAAATTGTTTCAGTTTTCATCTAAGCAGATTCATTTTCTTTCTCCTATTATTATTTTTTTAATATAAAAAAGCTTGAAAGTCTGGGTAAGGGGGAAAAACACACCATCTCCTTACAATATGGTACAGAAAGATTGCAGACTGAACTGCCAAAGTGAGACTGAATTGTCAAAATGAGTTACCATTATAGCAGTGCACATGCATACCGTGTAAATGTTATGGCGTATTTTGGAAGTTGCTTGTGCTGTTAAGTCTGAAAGGGTCTTTGGGGAGGCTTGAGCAGCTGGGAATCCCACCCAACATCAAGCCCTCAAACAGTTCTAAGGCACTGAAATTCACATTATTCACATCCAGAATATTGCAAAACAAGCACAGAATCACATTCCTGGTGCAGCCTTTCGCTGTAAAGGGAGGAACACAAGGAATGGATTGTGTTCTGAATCATTGGTGGGCAGACTTCAGGCTTGCATGATCCTTCATCTCTATAAGCAGCTTTTGGCAACATTTCCATGTTATTTGAAGGGGATGGAGGTGGAACTATACATGCATAGAGGTAAGTCTTTACAGGGCACTGAAGTTTCCCCTATAGCTTGCTGGAAAACTCCCCACAAAACCATTGCTCATTTCCAGATATTTCAGAAGATACAGCTCTTGCATTTCAAAATCTACTCCACCGGAAGGACTGCAAACTTAGGCCCAGGGGGTATTAAATTAAAACCAATATATTTATGCCGTTTCTTTTTTCCACTGCACCCGTTGTTGTGCACACAAAATGATACTATGAACACACAAAATAGCTAACCATCGGTAGAAATACCTGAAGTATTCAGTATTGGACTACAACTCCCATCATTGCTGACCACTGGCCATGTTGGCTGAGGCTGATGGGAGCTGGAGTCCAAGGACATCTGGAAGGCACCATGTGGGCTATGCCTGCAATTGAGTGTAGTGCCGGCCAACAACATTTTCTGCCTGAAGCAGAGACAATATGACCTGCTCCACCATCACCCCTTTGCTGAATCCAGCACATTCCAAAAGTGTTGCTGCTGCACCATTCAGGTACCAGTTGCTGTCTTCATCTACCCACCCAACCCTTTCCCCAATACACACACACACACACACACACACAAACAGCATGTAGGTGGTTGTTTCATCATTCTGTATGAAAAAGCCAGCCCGGGTCAATAGAATGGGGCCAGGTAAGAAACTTAGATGCTACCCTCAAGAGATCTAAATGGCCAATCCACTTGCTCTGTGGATCATCGGCTTATTAACTCTGTTCATCTTCTTAATACAATCACACTGCATGGGTTGAATACATCTTTTGATATGGGCTGTTTTCTTGTAGTACCTCTTTTAAGAAACCCTCAGTGTTTCACAGCCCCTACTCATAAATGTCCACTAGTGGGCTTCCTCTGTGCTCTGCTAGCCAGCACGCAGCAGTTGCCTCTACTGGTACCCCATGTGGTGCCCTGACTTCACAGGGTGAGTCAGCCTGCTCATGGTCCAGAAAAGTTTACACTATATTGTTTGGCTTGGGTTGCTACCATTTTCTTTTATATTGTCAGCTGAAGGAGTAGGATCTATTCGAAACTGGGATCACCGGGCTCCAGTCCTGTTTGCTACAGCTGCTCTGCCGCTCTCAAGAATTCCCATGCGTCAGAGATAATGAAAATATATCATTAATTATGATACTGTACTTATTTTGATGATTCCAGAGCACCGCGTGCATGTACTGTATGCCTTGTAATAGCAGGTACGTTGTGACGAATACATTCATTATACTTTGCTTGCCATATATTGTATCTTTGCATGCTGGCCTGGACCCCTGATTTTTTCTATCTGTCAATCATTGGGGCACAAAGATGGAGGGGAAAAGAGAGGAGCCCACTTGGGTTTCAAGAGATGGGCAAAAGCACTAAATCACGATAAGCCAAAGCCAGGAGTTGTACCCAGTGCCATTTGTATTCAAGAGTACATCCACTGAGGGTGGCGCTGTGGGTTAAACCACAGGGCCTAGGACTTGCTGATCAGAATGTCGGCAGTTCAAATCCCCGTGATGGGGTGAGCTCCCATTGTTCCGTCCCTGCTCCTGCCAATCTAGCAGTTCGAAAGCATGTCAAAGTGCAAGTAGATAAATAGGTACCGCTCTGGCGGGAAGGTAAATGGCGTTTCCGTGCGCTGCTCTGGTTCGCCAGAAGCGGCTTAGTCATGCTGGCCACATGACCCGGAAGCTGTACGCTGGCTCCCTCGGCCAATAAAGCGAGATGAGTGCCGCAACCCCAGAGTCGGTCACGACTGGACCTAATGGTCAGGGGTCCCTTTACCTTTTTAACTTGAGCCCAATGATTTCAATGCATCTACTCTGAACAGGACTTAGTTGGATACAACCCCAAGTTTTGCACCTCAGATTTTGAACCTTGCACGCTGCTCCACTCCCTAGTGATCAATGCCACATTGTATTTCATTGCCAGCCGTGTGTGGTGTATTTTTTTAAAAAAGAAAAAGAAACAACAGCAAAAACAATGCAATTCATTGTCGCAGAGACTTTAATTTGCTAAGCACAGATGGATATTGATTTTCCATCATAAGCTATTTAGAAGCAAATTGTTGCAAGCTTCAACAGCAACCCCTCCATCTTTCAAGTTGGTTACAGATAAATTACACACGCACATATATTTTGAAAAGCAGCAATAACCATAAGGCGTGTGATTAAAAAGGCAGCCTGTGAACTAACCCTCAGTAGCATTCTGATACTCTCGGCTTCATTTAACATACGGCGATTAAAAAGCCCCACTTCCCAGAGAGAAAACACATCAGCAGTACATTAGAGAGCCTGATTTGCACAAGCAGCAGGTCACATGGCACTATAGCTATTTCTGGACTGTACCACATTAAGAGTAGAGCTCAGCTGAAATTTCTCAGAAGTTTTTTTCTGTAATTTTTCTTTCTCTCCCCCACCTCCACCTATTACCCTCGGGAAAAAAGTCATTTTCCAGAATTTATCTGCATGTTCAACCTCTAGCATCTCTACATAGGGCTGGGAGAGAAACTCCTGCCTGAAGAGTCACTGTCAGTCAATGTGGAGTGTCCTGAGCTAGATGGAGCAATGGTCCAACTTGACATAAGACTGTTTGCACACAGCTCTAATAAGACCAGAGCTAAGGGAATTATAGGATTGGAACACTTCCCCATAAACAAAACTAAAGGTAAAGGGACCCCTTGGTTAATGCCCTGGTTAATGCACAGCACTGCAGGGGAAAATATAAAATATTAGAAATCAGTGTGAATCCTACTTATTTCTAGGATAATCTTATAGCAGTGGTAGACTTGCATGTCTACCAATAAAGCTAGCCAATCTAAAATGGCTAAATCCAACTTCCCAAGCCAATTCCGTCCTTCCTCACTGGTTACAGAACCCTGAGCTTCCTCCTCGGGAATGAATTATGAATGTTCCTCCCTCTCCCACCCTGCGCCTTCTACTCAAGTCTCAGCCTAAATAATATATGAATAAACAAAGGCTCCAGTATCTGCGAAGGGCTGAACTTTGTGCCGTTGCTACAGGGGCTGAGATCAAAGCTCTGCCACCAGGCCTGACCCCAGCTGGTTTCCTCTGGGGTGGGGCAGGACCGGGAGGGGGGGGAATAAAACCACAATGAAAAGCTGGAGCTGGAGTTAACCTTTCGTGGGGCTTAATGGCAAGGCAGCGGGAGCTCAGTAGGATGGCAGCTGCCTCAGAAAACCTAACAAGAACAGACAGAGGGAGGTGAAAAAATGATACCTGAGGAAAGGAGAGAGCTGGAGAAGTCGCACAGTGATCAAAGGCCTCCGATATCCTGTGCTAAGGAGGAGAAGCAGCCACAGAAGGGCTCCTATGGAGCCCATAATTTGTCCTGGGGCTCATGCTGCAAGGGGTTAATTTCAGCTATAGGCTCCCAATGACACCTATCACGTGCTGAGCTGGTTACGGGGCCCAAGCCAAGGGAGCCTTATGCAAAATCCGCAGTGGTTCAGGATTTCAGCATAGCTCAGTGGCAGAGAACATGGTTTGCATGGGAAAGGTCTTAGGTTCAACCCCAGGTATTTTCAGGTACGTCCAGGAAAGACTCCTGTCTTGCAGTACATGTAGTCAATACAAAAGCAGATGGCCCAATGGTCTGGCTGGGTACAAGGTGTTCGGGGGGGGGGGCTATCCAAACATGTCATCTGCTTGATGTACATTGCTGGTCACAATATGGATTTCTTCTTCTCAGCCAATGGTCTGGTTGTGGGGGCATTTTTCCTCTGCTCCCTTGTTCTGAGCAGAACATTTCCTATTGAGACTTAAGAAGACCAGTGACTACTCTAAGCTCTAGAACTGTCAACTACAGGAGGCTGATAAAGCCAAAATTTTTACTGAATAGTTATACGCAGGTTGATTCAACAAGAAAACAAATATCTGGACTTGGAGTGTATGTTCCCCTAAGAAGAGTCCCTGGAATCTGAAGCGTAGTGTACAGAAGGTCCTACTTAGAAGAGAGTTTTGTGAGAATTTCACTCCACACTCCAAAGTATACAGTATATTCAGCAAAATGGCGACAAGTCATGTGGAGGATCCGCAGAGGCGATTTTAGCTCTGTCCTAAGTGGTACCTTCTGCATGCTAGACCTCCAGCCTGCAGCCAATGACCTCCATGGCTGGAGAACACTTCTGGTCTGGATTTGAGTATGGCTGCCATATTCAGTCACATTCCTTTATAAGTACAGTGGTACCTCAGGTTAAGTACTTAATTTGTTCTGGAGGTCCATTCTTAACCTGAAACTGTACTTAACCTGAAGCACCACTTTAGCTAATGAGGTCTCCCGCTGCTGCCATGCCGCCGGACCACAATTTCTGTTCTCATCCTGAAGCAAAGTTCTTAACCTGAAGCACTATTTCTGGGTTAGCGGAGTCTGTAACCAGAAGCGTATGTAACCTGAGGTACCACTGTACAATGTTCCTTGTGATTAGGGATTGCGGAGAAATTTGATTCCGTCCACATTTAAAGGTGGAACCTACTTGATATGCACTTTCCAAAACAATATACAAACAGAATCACAACCATCTTGCGAAATTCACACTTCTCCCAATTTTGCAATACTGCTCTCTGGCCTGGCAATGTGTACGAAAAAATATATATATACTGGAATTTAAAGTGTGCAATAGAATGCATATATTCATGAAAATGACAAATGAAAAATGCATTCTATTACACAAAGATGAATTGCAAAATAAATAATGATGGTGATGATAATAATAATAATAATAATAATAATAATAATAATGCATATATATTTTGGGGGGGGGATTTGCACAAAAATGCTGCTGTGTTTACAGGAGGACTTTAAAAAAATATATTCTAGAAATGTGGAGAACTGAACATAAGGTTGGAAGAATGAGATACTGAGAGGAGCCAAACTGGACAGATGTGCTTGTCCCAACTTCTTACCCTCCTTGCAGATGCAGAGCAGTGGCAGTCAAGGGACACACAGTTTCTCCCTTCAACAAGCTGACCTCTCACAAAGCTCCATGAGCTCCCGCAGACCTGTCTCTGCAGGAGCATCTGACAAAGTAAATACATACCAGCAAGGTAAACATCACTCAGTACCTCTGATGGGGTAAATGGAGGCAGGGAAAGGAAGAAAACATTGCTGCAGTCTATTTGCCTGTCACTTACTGCTGCTTTAAGCGGCGGGTGGCTCTCTTGAACGATGGCACTGAGACGATAAACAGATCACTGGAAATGTTTCCAACATGGCAAGAGAGATGTTGAGCCAGAGTTTATGCCGCTTACAGTTAAGCTGGGGGTGCACAAACACTGATTCAGAGTGCTACGGGTTCCCACATGGCATGCCGATGATGCTCAGGCCTTTTGGAGTTTTCTCAGGGAGTGCCACTGTATCACACTGCAGCTTTGCATGTCAAGAGCAGTGTAACAGTCTTGTTGAACCAAAAACTGGTGCATGCCTTTGAGAAAACTGTCTCTATGTGAGACAACAAGGAGAAATCTGTGCACCAAGAACACTCAACTTCAGACATGTAGGGCCAAACTACCGGTGTCTTTAATTGTGTCTTTGGGATTTACAGACAAGTTTGTTTTTTAATGCAAATAGAATTTGCTGGGGGACTCACAGTTATTTTTATTTATTTATTTGTAAACTTATTTCTGTACCACCATTTGTCAGGATGGTGTACAGCTTTGACTTTTTAAAAAATAAAATAAAAATGCATATGATCATTAAGAAGACTGGCTAATTGAAGATTATTTTTTTTAAAAAAAAGAGCTGCAAAGATCTGCCAGCATAAAAAAGATATTCGAGAGACACTTGAAAGTCAAAAGTGAGAGTGCCTGCCAAATCTCTACTGGAAGAGCATCCCAAAGTACAGGACCAGCAGCACTAAATGCCCAACTTCTAGTTGAAGCCTTCGCGTCTTTGTGACACAGGAGATGAAATGCTTGGGGTCTCAGCCAGTGCTAGAGGGAAGCATAATTCTTTCCTCTCCTGCTGCAATCCTCAGGAACATCCCTTTTCAGGAAAGTATTTGCATTGGGAGAAAATACCCCAATTAGTGTCAATGGAGGATTTTCTCCCAATGCACATGCTCAGCACCAATGCCTGGAGCTCATCCCAGAAGCTAGTGGTCATCACCATTTACTTTTGCAAAGGTCCGTGGTGGTGGTGGTGCGACATTATCACATCACTCCTGAGCACTTTTTGAAAAGGGAAATAGTGGGTGCCAGCCACCAGGATGAGCTCTAGGCAGTTGTGGCAATTTTACCCAATCCTGATTTCTGACGATATGGTATGAATGAGTCTTTATTTGCATCAGCCATCGGCCATAGCAATAAAACAACAATACAATATCCAAAAAAATAAAAATAAAAAGTCAATACATTTTAACTTTTGAATCAATAGTCAAATAGGGGATCTTATTCTAATTGCCCCAGTTAAAAACCTTTGCTGTCAACCTTTGCTGTCACCTGCTCATCTTGATCTGTCAAGAGAAAGGACACTGTGGCAGTGGCGGGGAATGGACAATAAAAGAGGGGTGATAATCTCATTCCTCAAGTCTTTATAAAGAATGTAAGTCAAAAGGGCATGAGCCACCGATTCAGTACTGCCATCTCCACAGGGACATAAGCGTTTTTCGTGTGGAATCTGTTGGAATCGTCCCTCAAGTACAGCCGAGGGCAATACATTCAATCTTGCGAGACTAAAAGCGTGTCTATATTTTAAAATTTCTAGGTTATGCAGATAGGGTGCCAGAGAGTCAAAACGGGTAGGTGGAAACTTCTGTTGATAGTGGGTTGCATCCAACTAAGTTTTAATCAGAGCAGACCCACTGAAGTTAATGAACCTGAGTTAGTGATATCCATGAACGTCAATGGGTCTGCTCTTGGGTAGGATACAACCCAATGTGTTTGGCTCAACTTACCCCCAAAGTTCTAATGCTATCCAGAAAGTTCTCATTGGGAGCATCAAAAGAACCTTGCAGTGTAAAACCAGGCATCAAATTGAATGCAGCACAAACCTTGCACAGGCTTCTATTTCTCCTCAAAACATAGGAATAGATGCATTTTTGTCATGTCTGGAAACTATTATCTTGGGCTTAGGAGCAGAGTTTGGACAATTCCCGCCCTACAATTACTATGCACCAAGGATACGTTATGCTGCCACAGCATTAAAGCTATGCAGATCTCTGCCAGGTCTGTGCCTGAATGGGTGACTGACTCAAGGAGCTCTGAGCTGCCCTGAGTCCTGGATAAAAAAATATAATAACCAAATAGCGTGGCAGGGGAAGAGAGAAGAGTAAGTTGACAGATAAGCCGCTGCTGTCACTAAGACATCTTCACAAGTGATCTGCTTTCCCCCCCTACGGCAAAGATGCACATCATAACTATAGTCGATTTGTGCAGATTAGGTGCGCTGCAGGTTTTGGCCCATCCTCTGGGGAAAACAAAGCACTCAGATAATCCACTGCCTTTGGATTTAGTGGTAGAGCCCGGCTGAAATCATTATTCAGCCTTAGATAGGGACAGCTGAGCAAGATATTCCACCTTCTGCTGCTCAAGATTTCTCAAGACTGACTACTGTGTTGAAAGTCACCACTACCTGCAGCAGAGGAATTCATTTCAAGGTTCCTTGGTTCTGACTGAAAAGATATCAGGAATGAAAGCTCTGTGCCTTAACCATGAGGGTTCAACAACGGAGCTGTGTTTGTGTGTGTAGGCTTTTACACAACTTATTTCACAATCATTTCAGTTATGTGCAACGGACAAAATAGTACCTATCAGCAAATAAATTAATTACCACGTTTGTATCAGCTCTGCTCTTTTTAAAACTTTACTTTATATCTATGTGTTACAATCCTAACAGAAAACGAAGATACAACAGGAATTAAACATGAAGGAAAAACCAGTAATACAGAGGTATCAGCAATTGCAAATACGCAGAAGATAATAATAACATCTTGTCACCTTCCTGACTGTTTCTGGAGTACACAGGCCTGAGAAATGCCATTCTCTTCAGCTGGGACAAAATATCAGCAGTCCATAAAAGAGGAGGTATTAATTTAAAAAAAAAAATAGGGTGTGGAACCTTGGACAAATACCATACAGTGGTACCTTGGGTTACAAACGCTTCGGGTTACAAACACTTTGGGTTACAGACTCCGCTAACCCGGAAGTAGTACCTCGGGTTAAGAACTTTACTTCAGGATGAGAACAGAAATTCTGTGGCGGTGGCGCAGCAGCAGCGGGAGGCCCCATTAGCTAAAGTGGTACCTCAGGTTAAGAACAGTTTCAGGTTAAGAACGGACCTCTAGAACGAATTAAGTTCTTAACCAGAGGTACCACTGTATAGGGAGGTTTTTATTGCTTGATGTTTTATTGTGTTTTTAATATTCTGTTGGGTGATAACTTATAGGGTTGTAGCGAATGATAGTGCTACTTAGAGTAAACTCACTGAAGTAAATGAACATGACTGACACAGGGCTATTACTTTCAGTGGGTCTACTAATGTTGGATGCAACCCATTGTCCCTTGTTGTGCACTATTCAGATGCTGAACACAGAAATAACCATGAATGTGCAATAAAAAAAAGGGTGTCTCGAGGGGGCCGTCTCTGTAATTGTTACTCTCCCCACTCCAGACATGAATCTTAACAACGCCCTTGGCAACAGTGGGCGATAGCTAACGTTAGTCATACTCAGATTAGATCCATTGAGATCAATGGACCCAAATAATCCTAAATCCACTGATTGTAACAGGTCTACGCTGCTTCTGAGGCCCTGTACCTATGCCCTAGCAACATGATGAAAGGCAAGGGAAATGGAGACACCAAGTAATTGTGATGTGAAGGGAATTGCAGCTGTTGGGTTGTGATAACAGCTTGTGATGGATAGTACAATTTAGTTAAAACTGGATAAAATAATGAGCTAAACTGATAATTTCCCAACTTTTGTAATTAAAAAAAACAAAAACTATTCCAGGCAGCCAGCGCCCTGAAGGCATGACAAAGAAACCTAGTGACTGGTTCGTATCTTGACTGCTTTTGATTACACTTAACAGGTGATGGATGGCACCTAATACGTACCTATTCCACCTAGTCCAAATCAATAGAAATTAAGGAGTTTAATCTACAGGCCAGGACCAACGCGAAGAGCCTACGGTCTTTGTTAAGTAATGACACAGGCTGGTACAAAGCAACTTCTTCGAAGATTTCTCCAGGCTTCAGTCTGACAGTGATATGGGACCATAATCATATTTCAGGTGTGTCCTCACTTTTTAATGTATTTTATTAAACAGAATTGTTAGATATGGGCTAAATAATGATCGAAGAGACTTATAAGAGACTCAAAACTCTGAGGGATAGCTCTATAAGAGAAAACTCTGAGGGATAGCTCAATTAGTAGAGGATGAGACTCTTAATTTCAGAGTCGTGGGTTCAAGCCCCACGTTGGGTAAAAGATTCCTACATTGCAGGCTGTTGGACTAGATGATCCTCATGGCCACTTCCAACAATTCTATGATTATCTCAAAAAGTCATTGAGTGGGTGACTTTTAATTGATAAATTCCCAGTTGGAGCTCTTCAAATGTATTCTTACTGGGGGTTTTCTTTTAAAAAAAAAACCCCCCATGAATTTCTGGAAAAGAAATTCTAGGAGATTTGGACTAAATATGCAGTCTTCACCTGGGTTTGTTACTGTTATGTAATTTAGCATAATACTGTGAGAAAAGGTCTCACCAATTTTTTGCTTGTCAAACATGAACATTCTAATGTCACCTGGAGTTCTAGAGTGAAATAATTTTGCTACTCTTCCATTTATTTATTTTTAATTTAAGAAAATTAAAACTTTAAAAATTGGCCATCGAGTGTTTAAAAATCAAAGTTCAGTGTCATCTTGGTGCCATTAAAGAAGAACAAACCAAGGTGTGCAGGCACACAAGACTTTTTCCACCTATATACAGGTGGTTGCAGTTAGTGAGTTGGCCACTATTAACAAATTTTTAAAAAGCAAGGTGGTAAGGAGTCGGAAACTGAAATCCTGACTTTAGAGGCAGAAAAACATAAGGCCACTGACTTGCCTGCAGTATACAAAACATCAAAGGTTTACAAAGAAGTGCATAAAATATAATTTGAGGATGTGGCATTTAAAATAAAAAAAAGCTGTTTACAGATGCTTCTCAATGAAGTAAAGAAATGAAATCAGTGTTATAACCTAAAGCAAAACTACTGTGAACACAGAAGCAAAAATTATTTACCTTCCTAAATGTTAATCACTATCCACTATCAACCTAGGAATGACAAATCCCTTCTGAAGCTTAGATGCATTTCCAAATGATTCTCAATTACCCTCATCTTCCAAAATCAATTTCCGATTATACTTCTTTGGAATCCAGTGGGAGTTTCAGCCACACACTTCAATGGAAACTCACTAAGAGCAAGTTTTTCTGTAAGCTTTACAACCTTCTGAATGAAGAATGCATTTACTATACTGTTGTCTATCTTAAGGATCCTAAGAACTGAAGTCACATAAATAAAAGCCTTTCATTAGCAACCTGTATATCTTTTAATGAAGGCATTTTGTATTTTTTAATGATATAATCCATGGGTAGGCAAACTAAGGCCCAATCGCCTTCTCAATCTGGCCCGCGAATGTTTCAGGAATCAGCTTGTTTTTACATGAGAAGAATGTGTGCTTTTATTTAAAATGCATCTCTGGGTTATTTGTGGGCATAGGAATTCATTCTTTCTTTCTTTTTCCAAAATATAATCTGGCCCCCCCACAAGGTCTGAGGGACAGTGCACCGGCCCCCTGCTGACCCCTGAATAATCCATGTACATTTATGTTTTTAAATGTGTTGTAAGTCGCTTGGAGACCTTTGGGCGGTAACAAGCAACAAAGAAGTCCAACGAACAAACAACAGTTCATGAGAGGAGGCTGATAACTCAGTTCAAGTTTTCAGTACTGAGTGCATCAGAAAGCAGGTATTTTCCTTGGTAAATGCCTTTCCTCATATCATCAAATCACACCATGAACTATCCGGGTGATAACTAGCAATTGTGGTTTTACAGAGTAGCAAACCCTTTACTAAATGATACCAAGCCTGCTGGCTCCTTCTTAGAAGGCGCGCTAGGATCTTTTGCCAGCTCTCCCCCATGTTGTCTCTTGGCCCCTTATAGACAGAAAACACCCGCACTTCTTATTTGGACCAGCCCTGCCAGCAACCATTTCTAACCACAAATTACAGCATTTGTTCCTGTTAACAAATATTTTATGTGTTCATTCCTCTTAACCAACTTGGCACAATCCCACCGCTGTTTGCCAATGCAATTTTCTGTGCGCATTAAAGAATTCTCCAATTCAAAACATCCTGCGCTCTGTTTTCCCCCTCAGAGTTTACTACAGTCTGTCATGCGTTTTCTTAATGGTGGGGAGAAGACTTCCTATTAGGCTCCTGCATCTGGGTGGGGACAGAAAGCACAAGTCATTGTTTATAGGGGAAATGTGCAAAACGACACAGGAGAGGCGCTCAGAGGAAGCAGCTAAACACAGCTGGCTCAGGAGGGTGACACAGACCTGCCAGCGCAATTATGTATTCACATATTTAGGAGGCAGTGTAAATTATGTATAGAGAAAGAGTGTGAAATGCCTCATCCTTCTCCCTACCCAGGTGATAGAACTGCATATAAAATACATGCCATCCCCCATAAACCGCAGACTTCCCTGAATTATTCAAGGCAAATAACTACTTCGCACCAATTCTGTGCCCAGTTCTTTCGTCAGTTTTCACACACCCGAAACAGAAGCCACATCTGATTAACGCCAGCGCAGCCACCAACAGCCTGCAGATATTAAGCTCTTTGTTCCCCCCTGCCATTTGTGGGGTGGTTTGGGGGAACTTGAAGCCCTTCTGAAGCTGTGGCAAGAGAGAATATTCTCCCCCAAAAATTCATGGGACTCAGAACTATATTTAACTGCATGAAGTGGCTGAAAAGTTTGCTTGGGAAGGCCGGTTTGGTTTTTTTCTCTCTTTTACTTGAAAACAAGGGCCCCTATACCACCCACAGATGTGCAAGGCCCTTTGTGGGGGGTTTCCAGTTGCCTTTGTTACCTATAATGTTCTTGGAGCAATGCATCATGAGACCACATTGCTCCCAAGCCATTCCAGTTAAGTGCAGTCAACGAGGATTCAACTGAGAACAACGGTGGGTTCTGGGAAAAGGAATTAGTGGCCACCAGCTGTTGGCTTCGGGGAACAGGTCAGTTTTCCTCTGTCAATAAGTGTGCCTCTAATTTCATCTCCGCACCTTACCCCAGGGTTACCAGTTTTGCCACGTGTAAATGGAAAAGAAGTTGAGGAATCAATTTTGGCTCAAAACACCCTCTGTGCTTTTGGAAGACCAGAAGGACCAAGGAATTTCAAGGAGCCTCTGAGAGGTAGCACTGTAGTGGTCCCCTGCCAGAATTGCAACACAAGAGCCTGGTCACATGTTGCAGAATTATACATCTGTCATCATTTGCCATGTAAGGCAGTGACAACAGATGCTTTACTACAAAAAAACAAAACAAAAAACACCTTGATGAGGAATTAACAAATTAGCTTCTTCATTTTAAAGGAATACTCACATCTGAGCTGAACCGAATGCAATAACACATTGTCTCTGCTAGCAAGGTCCTCGGGGAGTCGTCGTGGCTGTGCAAGAGAACCCATGTTCTTCAATAATGCTGAGCAGTGACATGGCATTTCTTAATTAACAAAATGTTTCTTTTATGTTCTTATGAAAGCAAAATAACGCAAAACGTGCCCCAGAGGATGTCTAAGAGCCACAGTCAAATGCAGTCACATAGTTTCTAATTCCTGACAAAATTGTACTAATGATAGAAAAGGCAAAGCATACTTCTAGATGCAACGGCAAAAAAGCATAAATAAAGAGAAGATTAGTGTCAGTACGGAATGAACATCATGCAGCAAAATAATGCGGTCCAGTCCTTCTAGGATGGTCCTTCAAAAGCAGGTAATGAAGGAGTGGGAAAACATGCTTTTCTGGTGGGTGGGGGGGGACCCAAGTTCAATCCCCAACCACTCCGTGTATGACAGGGAAAGACCTGTGTCTGAACCTCTGATGGTTGCACAATCTCTGATGGAGCAGGTACACAGTCTGGGGGTGCTCCTAGATCCAGCTTTGTCACTGCAGATGACCTCAGGGGCTAGGAGTGCCTTCTACCAGCTTCAGTTAGTATGACAGGTGTGGCAATTTCTGGATCAAGATAGCTTTACCGCAATAGTCCAGGCATTGGTAACATCAGGATCATTGCAATGCATTTTATCTGGGTCGTCCCTTGTGGCTGGTCCGGAAACTACAGTTAGTGTACAGTCTTGTCAACATACTCTGCTAAAGGCATGTACCATACACTCCAACATTTCTCCAGTGAAAATAGGGACGTTTTAAGGAAAAGCGGGACATTCCAGGATCAAACCAGAAACCAGGATGGCTTCTCTAAATCAGGGACATCCCTGGAAAATAGGGACACTTGGAGGATCTGCTGTATTGGCTACCAATTTGTTAACGAGTCCAGTTCAGGGTTTTACGGTTAGCATATAAAGGCCTTTAAAAGTTTGGGACTGGTTTGCTTGAAGGAATGCTTTACCCCATACTTGCTGACTTGACCAGTTTGATGGGCCGAACTTGCATTTTTACAGTGTAATGTCTGTGACACATCTCTGAGGTGTGGATCTTATACTGTGACAACACTTTGGAACTCACTGCTATAAACATTAGACAGGCGCCCTCACTATAAAGTTTTAGATGCCTGTGAAATACTTCTTTATTTCAGCAACCCTACCCAGATGTATAATTTAATTATGTATAATTGCTGTTATTTTTCATCGTTTTATGTGTTTATTATTGAGAATTATCTTCTGTACACTGCTTGCATATTTCTCTGATTAAGCAGTTTATAATTTTTCCCTAAAGAAATAAATCACATTTTAAAATGTGAATCATCTTGTGTACTTTTTTTAATTAAAAAAAAAAAAAGATGGTATGGATTTATTTATAAACACATGCAACAGTGAAATGAAGCACTCTATTAAACATATTAGGGATGGAGAATAATTTCATTCTGTCTGCATTTTTAAGGGAACTGACCTAATTCATGCCTTCTGGACATACACACATTTTGGAACATAATTGTCTTCTGGATTTTGCACTTCCACGAATGTTGCATTGTAGCACTCAGCTCAAAGAGCACACCAAAAATACGTACTTTAAGGAGTTAGGTTTCCATACAAAAAAAAACACCCCATAGATTAATGTGGAAATGGGACATTATAAATAAGCCTGTAAAAAACTGACATGGACTCATCCGTTCATCCCTAGTTTATATTGAAAAAAGGCAAAAAGAAAGTAAATGAACTATTGTTGGAAATTTAAAGAAATTGTTCTTCATGCGGTCTTCTGTTCTATAGCGCTTTTAAACAACTTCTGATCGGATCAGAATGAAGGGTGTGGTGTGTTTTTTGCCCAGTATAAAGTTGAACAGGTTGGCGCTTTGAGGAGCTCCACTTGTTAAAATTAAAAAGGAACACAAAATGTTGTCTTATACCAAGTCAGACTCATTGGTCCATCCAACTCAGAATTGTCAACACTGACTGCTCCTAATGTTTAACTGAAACACATCCTCCCATATTGTATTGTATTGTATTGTAATATCTAGTTCTGCCCTTTTTGTCAACAGAAAACACATCTTTGCACCCCTTTAATTCCTGGGGTTCAGGCAGAAGGAGTTCCGCGATAAGCACTCTCATGCAAAGATGCTTGCGTCTTCCTGCCATGTGATAATACGAGGTGTAGACATGGAATAGAATGTGAGGTATAATATGTCATCAGTTAGCCTCCCCACCCCCACCAAAAACACAACAGCAATATTTGGAAGGAAAGTAGCCTTCCTAAAGTCAAGAGAAGGTTGCACCAACCTCACAGCACAGACAGAATTCCATTCAAAGTGGAAAAAGGCAGCACAGAAAATTGTGTTGATATACACTGCAGTGGGCTTCAATCACTAAGGTTCAACAGACAGACAAAAAGAGATTTCTTTCGATCAATATATTTTTTTTCACCCCACAAATTCGCATCAACTCCCTAATGCACAAACCCGAAGGAGAAAAATCTCGAAGAAGTGAGATTCAATCTACTCCAAATTGTTTCAGTTTTCATCTAAGCAGATTCATTTTCTTTCTCCTATTATTATTTTTTTAATATAAAAAAGCTTGAAAGTCTGGGTAAGGGGGAAAAACACACCATCTCCTTACAATATGGTACAGAAAGATTGCAGACTGAACTGCCAAAGTGAGACTGAATTGTCAAAATGAGTTACCATTATAGCAGTGCACATGCATACCGTGTAAATGTTATGGCGTATTTTGGAAGTTGCTTGTGCTGTTAAGTCTGAAAGGGTCTTTGGGGAGGCTTGAGCAGCTGGGAATCCCACCCAACATCAAGCCCTCAAACAGTTCTAAGGCACTGAAATTCACATTATTCACATCCAGAATATTGCAAAACAAGCACAGAATCACATTCCTGGTGCAGCCTTTCGCTGTAAAGGGAGGAACACAAGGAATGGATTGTGTTCTGAATCATTGGTGGGCAGACTTCAGGCTTGCATGATCCTTCATCTCTATAAGCAGCTTTTGGCAACATTTCCATGTTATTTGAAGGGGATGGAGGTGGAACTATACATGCATAGAGGTAAGTCTTTACAGGGCACTGAAGTTTCCCCTATAGCTTGCTGGAAAACTCCCCACAAAACCATTGCTCATTTCCAGATATTTCAGAAGATACAGCTCTTGCATTTCAAAATCTACTCCACCGGAAGGACTGCAAACTTAGGCCCAGGGGGTATTAAATTAAAACCAATATATTTATGCCGTTTCTTTTTTCCACTGCACCCGTTGTTGTGCACACAAAATGATACTATGAACACACAAAATAGCTAACCATCGGTAGAAATACCTGAAGTATTCAGTATTGGACTACAACTCCCATCATTGCTGACCACTGGCCATGTTGGCTGAGGCTGATGGGAGCTGGAGTCCAAGGACATCTGGAAGGCACCATGTGGGCTATGCCTGCAATTGAGTGTAGTGCCGGCCAACAACATTTTCTGCCTGAAGCAGAGACAATATGACCTGCTCCACCATCACCCCTTTGCTGAATCCAGCACATTCCAAAAGTGTTGCTGCTGCACCATTCAGGTACCAGTTGCTGTCTTCATCTACCCACCCAACCCTTTCCCCAATACACACACACACACACACACACACAAACAGCATGTAGGTGGTTGTTTCATCATTCTGTATGAAAAAGCCAGCCCGGGTCAATAGAATGGGGCCAGGTAAGAAACTTAGATGCTACCCTCAAGAGATCTAAATGGCCAATCCACTTGCTCTGTGGATCATCGGCTTATTAACTCTGTTCATCTTCTTAATACAATCACACTGCATGGGTTGAATACATCTTTTGATATGGGCTGTTTTCTTGTAGTACCTCTTTTAAGAAACCCTCAGTGTTTCACAGCCCCTACTCATAAATGTCCACTAGT
The DNA here is from genome assembly GCF_964188315.1 of Podarcis muralis. Taxonomy (NCBI): domain Eukaryota; kingdom Metazoa; phylum Chordata; class Lepidosauria; order Squamata; family Lacertidae; genus Podarcis; species Podarcis muralis. The sequence goes on from NC_135661.1 coordinate 18,252,420, forward strand.
GGGCTTCCTCTGTGCTCTGCTAGCCAGCACGCAGCAGTTGCCTCTACTGGTACCCCATGTGGTGCCCTGACTTCACAGGGTGAGTCAGCCTGCTCATGGTCCAGAAAAGTTTACACTATATTGTTTGGCTTGGGTTGCTACCATTTTCTTTTATATTGTCAGCTGAAGGAGTAGGATCTATTCGAAACTGGGATCACCGGGCTCCAGTCCTGTTTGCTACAGCTGCTCTGCCGCTCTCAAGAATTCCCATGCGTCAGAGATAATGAAAATATATCATTAATTATGATACTGTACTTATTTTGATGATTCCAGAGCACCGCGTGCATGTACTGTATGCCTTGTAATAGCAGGTACGTTGTGACGAATACATTCATTATACTTTGCTTGCCATATATTGTATCTTTGCATGCTGGCCTGGACCCCTGATTTTTTCTATCTGTCAATCATTGGGGCACAAAGATGGAGGGGAAAAGAGAGGAGCCCACTTGGGTTTCAAGAGATGGGCAAAAGCACTAAATCACGATAAGCCAAAGCCAGGAGTTGTACCCAGTGCCATTTGTATTCAAGAGTACATCCACTGAGGGTGGCGCTGTGGGTTAAACCACAGGGCCTAGGACTTGCTGATCAGAATGTCGGCAGTTCAAATCCCCGTGATGGGGTGAGCTCCCATTGTTCCGTCCCTGCTCCTGCCAATCTAGCAGTTCGAAAGCATGTCAAAGTGCAAGTAGATAAATAGGTACCGCTCTGGCGGGAAGGTAAATGGCGTTTCCGTGCGCTGCTCTGGTTCGCCAGAAGCGGCTTAGTCATGCTGGCCACATGACCCGGAAGCTGTACGCTGGCTCCCTCGGCCAATAAAGCGAGATGAGTGCCGCAACCCCAGAGTCGGTCACGACTGGACCTAATGGTCAGGGGTCCCTTTACCTTTTTAACTTGAGCCCAATGATTTCAATGCATCTACTCTGAACAGGACTTAGTTGGATACAACCCCAAGTTTTGCACCTCAGATTTTGAACCTTGCACGCTGCTCCACTCCCTAGTGATCAATGCCACATTGTATTTCATTGCCAGCCGTGTGTGGTGTATTTTTTTAAAAAAGAAAAAGAAACAACAGCAAAAACAATGCAATTCATTGTCGCAGAGACTTTAATTTGCTAAGCACAGATGGATATTGATTTTCCATCATAAGCTATTTAGAAGCAAATTGTTGCAAGCTTCAACAGCAACCCCTCCATCTTTCAAGTTGGTTACAGATAAATTACACACGCACATATATTTTGAAAAGCAGCAATAACCATAAGGCGTGTGATTAAAAAGGCAGCCTGTGAACTAACCCTCAGTAGCATTCTGATACTCTCGGCTTCATTTAACATACGGCGATTAAAAAGCCCCACTTCCCAGAGAGAAAACACATCAGCAGTACATTAGAGAGCCTGATTTGCACAAGCAGCAGGTCACATGGCACTATAGCTATTTCTGGACTGTACCACATTAAGAGTAGAGCTCAGCTGAAATTTCTCAGAAGTTTTTTTCTGTAATTTTTCTTTCTCTCCCCCACCTCCACCTATTACCCTCGGGAAAAAAGTCATTTTCCAGAATTTATCTGCATGTTCAACCTCTAGCATCTCTACATAGGGCTGGGAGAGAAACTCCTGCCTGAAGAGTCACTGTCAGTCAATGTGGAGTGTCCTGAGCTAGATGGAGCAATGGTCCAACTTGACATAAGACTGTTTGCACACAGCTCTAATAAGACCAGAGCTAAGGGAATTATAGGATTGGAACACTTCCCCATAAACAAAACTAAAGGTAAAGGGACCCCTGACCATTAGGTCCAGTCATGGCCGACTCTGGGGTTGCGGTGCTCATCTCGCTTTATTGGCCGAGGGAGCCGGTGTACAGCTTCCGGGTCATGTGGCCAGCATGACTAAGCCGCTTCTGGCGAACCAGAGCAGTGCACGGAAACGCCGTTTACCTTCCCGCCGGAGTGGTACCTATCTATCTACTTGCACTTTGACGTGCTTTCGAACTGCTAGGTTGGCAGGAGCAGGGACCGAGCAATGGGAGCTCACCCCGTCACAGGAATTTGAACCACCGACCTTCTGATCAGCAAGCCCTAGGCTCTGTGGTTTAACCCACAGCACCACCTGTGTCCCTATAAACAAAACGAGTTGCCACCTCTTTCAGGTCCTAGCAATAACTAAAATGCCTAAACAACTTAAAGTTTGGCAGAGATTATTGGGTAAATTCATTCATAGGGGAGAGAAAGCTTGGGTATGCAGCATAATACTATATAATAATGGCAACAAGGGAGGTCTGGGAGTGCCCCACTTGCTTACACATTCTAAAGGCGCTCCAAGTCAGGAACTTGGTGTCTTTGATTCAAGATCCAGAAGGAAAACTGTGAATTGATATAAAATTGGAAGATCAGAAATTCAGGGTGCGGCCCTTTCTTGCTGTTGCCCCAAAATTAATTCGCAAGGAGACAAAAACCCATTTTCACTCAGTACGTTGTTTGGCGAACAATATACAAGAAAGCCACTTCTCCGATCTTCCTAATGATTCCACTTAGATATAGCCCAATGCTGGATGCAGCTGGAGATATGATGGACCAGGGTGAGTGGGAATAAGCAGGTCTTTATAGACGCAGTGATTTTTATGTCAATGGCCCTCACAAGTCTAGACCAGGGTTGATTCCACCAGGATCAGCTGTGTGATTTGCTGGGGGGAGGCAATACAGGAATGGGTGGCTTGAAAGCAGCAACTCACAGATCCTAGTCTTTGCTCTTTCCACCCTTTCAGCTATGGGATAGCAATTATGAGGTAAGGTGGCACCTTTCAGAGGGGCAGTGTGACAGGGCAGCACAGAACTAGGCAGGAGGAAGAGCATATTTGGGAGCTAGCTGGCTGGCTGGTGCAAAGCGATTTTATGTAATTGAAGAAGCAGACGTGGTTTTTATGTCCACCCTGAAAGAAGCAGCTGTAGAAGAGAATAGCCTATGCTAATAAAAAAAGAATTGGTCCTATAAAAAGGAATTAGTTCCATCGGTGGCTAGTGGAGTGACCCGATGGAGCTGAATGTTGGAAGGAGAGGCAAAAGAAATGACTTTTTCATGTAGCACCATAGCTGAACTACGGAATTTGCCCTCACAAGATGACCAGAAACCTGAATGGGCTTGAAAAGGGGATTAGACAAAGTCATGGAGGATAAGCCTATCAATGGCTACTAGCTCAGGTGGCTGCCTTGTACCTGGAGGCAGTATCCAGTTGATAGGAACTGCAAATGGAAAGGGTTGCTGTTGTACTGAAGCCCTGGTTTTTGGGTTTGCGTGTTGAGTCCCACGGGCCACCCCCCAAAAATTCACACATCACACTTCAATTTTTGTTTAAGGTTTTTGGCATAATTTTTGGCCACAACTTTATTTAAATACAAAAAATGTGAGTGGTTGCTTAGGCATTGGTTTGACTATCTGTCCTTGCCCCCAAGACATGCGTAGGATTGCATTACTAAATATTTTAAACTATCATGTCCTACTTGCAGGCTTACCAAAGACAACTGCTTGGCCACTCTGATAACCGAAGGGGTGGCCTGGATAGGTCCTTGGCCTGATCCAGTAGCAGGCTCTCCTTACGTTCTTAATACGTAATTAATACTTAACTACATTAGGCTTTCCGTGCGCTGCTCTGGTTCGCCAGAGCTGGCCACATGACCCGGAAGCTGTACGCTGGCTCCCTCAGCCAGTAAAGTGAGATGAGCGCCGCAACCCCAGAGTCGGCCGCGACTGGACCTAATGGTCAGGGGTCCTTTACCATTACATTAGGCTACATTTATTTAACCAGCATGAATTTGATCAAACTGCGGGAGGCAGTGGAGGACAGAAGTGCCTGGCGTGCTCTGGTCCATGGGGTCACGAAGAGTCAGACACGACTAAACGACTAAACAACAACACAACAACATTTATTTAGTTCCTGTTGTTTTTCTTTAGCATAGGTAATGTTTACCTTCCCACCAGAGTGGTACCTATTTATCTACTTGCACTTTGACGTGCTTTCGAACTGCTAGGTTGGCAGGAGCAGGGACCGAGCAACGGGAGCTCACCCCGTCGGGGGGATTCGAACCGCCGACCTTCTGATCGGCAAGTCCTAGGCTCTGTGGTTTAACCCACAATGCCACCCACGTCCCTTCTTGCATTAGCATACTTGCACTCAAACTTTTTCCCACAGGTCCCTCACCACAATCTCTCTGGACTGTCTGCCATGGTGTCTTCTCCTTTAGGGGGTGATGCTGACATCTTTTACTTTGGATCTCAGGAGTTGAAAACTTGCATGCTCACACATACAGACTACAGACTACTCACCCACCCACTCCCCCCAAAAAAAACCTTGCATGCACACACACACACACTGCACAGAGATCAGCAATTAATTCACACTTGAAAAACACAACTCTACAAAGTAAGGCAACGCACTGCCCCAAATCACTTCACTGGTCTACTTGAAAAAAAGCCGCCAGTGCTTGCTTGCTGTCAAGGGGCCAATTAAATTTGCCCGATCTCCTCCAATCTTGCTTCCCCTCAAAAACGCTCCCTTTATACACACTGAGCAACTTTGCTCCCAGTAGTGAGAAATAAGTTCAAAGATCTTGCAGCAACAGTCCTTATTTGATGTAATTAGGGTTCTCATTTTCTTTATATTCCACCCACCCCCTTCGTCTCTAGAGAAGAAGCATACATTTGTTTTTGTTGTTGTTTTTATAATAATAATAAAAAAGACACTCCAGGGTATGTTTACCATCTCCGGAATAAACCCCCCAGCATTGCAGCATGACACTAAAAGAGATACTGCATGAACAGCTGAACAGATTGCAATTCTTATTAAAGATGAATGACCCTCCTTAAGAGAAGTCGCTGCTGAAGACACATAACACGGTTCAGGGATTGTAAACACTGCATAGATTTTCATCTTCATTATAGCTGGCTTTCCAATTTGGGCATGTCTTTGCATCCACAACCAAACAAGCAGTAAGTATACGGAAGCTTTTGTCAGAGTTTGCCTCCAGATACGAAGGTTGGTGAAGAGATTGAGCAATGAACCTGCAGGTCCCCAGTTTGAATCTAGCTCTGCTGTGTGACCTCAGGCGAAGGGCCAGCCACAAACAACTTGCTGCCTGAGGAGAAGGATCTGGCACACAATAGGGGTGGGGAAGAAACGCCGTCCAGTCCACATTTAAAAGAGAATATACTCAATCCACACTTTCTGAAACAGTATGAGAACCAAAACACAGCCTTCCTTCGAAACTCGTACTTCTCCGAAGTTTTCAATGCTGTTCTCTCAAACCAAGTAACATGTACAAAAAAAAACCCCAAACATATACTTTGTTAAAGTGTGCATAAAAAACACATGGGTTGGTGATAAAAATAACATACAAAAGATGCATTATATTGGAGGCAATTGCTTGTGAAACTCTGTGTACTAGATATGAACGCATATATTAGAAGGAATTTGTGTGAAAATGCTGGCAAATGTTCATGAGGACTATAAAAAAAAGAGTTTGCAGCGTTAAAAAACACACAAACTGATGTGTAGTTGTGGAAAACTGAACTTTGAAAAAGTGTGAAGCTGAGAACTTTGCTAGGTTCACCCATATTTACACAAGGGAAAGGTAAAGAGACATCCCCTGTTCCATGGTCAGAAAATGACCGGACTTAGCAGTTGACTCTTCCTTCAACACCAAGGGATCAGACAGCATCCTCTACAGTACCTGGGGACAGGTGACTAAATTTTGGGACATGGGGTAAGTCATGTGGAACACACAGCTACGTCCCCTGAACACCTTCTTGCTTACTCACCGCTCTGCCTGGCGCCTGATCGCTGACCTCTCAAGCAAATACTGCAATGCAGCAGTGGCAGCTCATGTGTCATGTGAGCAGAGCAATGCATAAGCACACATAATGCCTGCTGGGTCGCTTGTCTCTCTGCCTGCTCGCTCACTCAAGGGCCTTTCCCCTCGGTACTGTCGGCAACATGTTGGGAGAAGGCAATTAGGCAAACACAGCCAGCCAAGCCAGGCAATCAAGCACTGCTGCCTGTGGACAGGAGAATGGGGATGGCAAAGGGATGTCAGGGGCTGCACCGCCGCTCCCTCAGCCGTCCAGCACCCATCGCAAGAGGCAGCTGCCTCGTTCTGCCTAGCGGCTGGGCTAGCCTGCTCAGACAATCCATTCTCTCTTGGCCTTGGTGGCTCTCCATAGCCATCTGTAATATGGGGACAATAATGCTGTCCAACTTTCCGTGGCGGTTGCAAGGATTAAAATATAATGCTTATAGGTTAAGAAGTGTGAAGGGAGTATGTACACCCTAGGTGAGCATTAGCAGAAGGGATGGCGGATAAAACTGATCCAGTTTGTAGTTAAAGGAGAAATTTGCACTTTCTCCTGAGACTGGTCAGAACCTGAGAGAGCTTCACTACAAAGCTTCCATCTTCAGACCAGAGACTCATCACACAGGGCAGCTGCCCACAGGTCCTGGGAGATGCCAAACCAAACTCCTTGCAAAGTGGAGGGAGCCCAAAAGCCACATCTGTTCCTGGCCTAGATCATGCAGAGGCACCTGCTTACCAGCCTGAGCAATGGCAGCCAGGTTTGTTGTTGTTTTCCAGGGCAATCCCAGGGATCCTGCTCTGCGAGTTTCTGCTGGAACCTTAACTTAATGTTTCATATAGTAGAGAGCTTGGCTCAGTTCCTGCTGGACCCCAGTCAAAGCTTTCATCACCACCTAATGGCCTCCAAAATAGGAGATGGAAAGGCTGGGGAGTTCATGCAGATTAGGGAAGAAAAACAAATTGAAGAATTCAACGGATCACTGGCCCAAAAAGAGAAATTTTCTGCAGCGTACAGCTTGCTCCAAAGGATTAGATTCAAGCAGACTCCAATTCATCCTAGCTAATCATTTTAGCATCCCTCTCCACACATCTATCCCCTGCTAATCTGCCAAAATGCAAATCTCTCTCATTCTGTGCCTCTTCATTACCACTTGACTTTGGTATTTTCTGCTTGGTAACCCCGACACCAGTTTAAGTGTTTTGCTACCATTTCCTGTAGACTTAGGTTTATTACTGGTACATATAATTTAGTGCACACACAGATATATATATATAGTGGTAAAGCATATGGGCCCGTTTCCCACAAGGAGAAAGAAGCTAATAAATCCAGGGCTCTCCTAAAAGAAGTTTCGAAAAATCAGGCCTGCTGCCGCCTAGATACAAACCTTACAAAGTGACCCACAGGACCGGTAGACCTTCACTGTCAAAATTATTGTTATTCATTGCATGTGTTGGTCACAGTACACAATGAAAAATGGCACAAAGCAGCTTAACAACAGGACAGAATACAAAGAGGTAAAATCCATTCAAAGCCATTTTTAAAAATTAACTGGCAGTAATGGTGCCAAGTTAAGGGACGTGGGTGGCGCTGTGGGTTAAACCACAGAGCCTAGGACTTCCCGATCAGAAGGTCAGCGGTTCGAATCCTTGTGACGGGGTGAGCTCCCGTTGCTCGGTCCCTGCTCCTGCCAACCTAGCAGTTCGAAAGCACATCAAAGTGCAAGTAGATAAATAGGTACCACTCCAGCGGGAAGGTAAATGGCATTTCCGTGCACTGCTCTGGTTTGCCAGAAGCGGCTTAGTCATGCTGGCCACATGACCCAGAAGCTGTATGCTGGCTCCTTTGGCCAATAAAATGAGATGAGCGCTGCAACCCCAGTGTCGGTCACGGCTGGACCTAATGGTCCTACCTTTACCTAATGGTGCCAAGTGCCAAAAAGTGCACATAAGGGTATACCTGTGCTCCAACCATCCCTATCAGTCAGTAATGGGTGCAATTCTTTGGTCCCAATATCTTGGTCACCTGCTATTAGTAAAACTGGAAGGAAAGCACAGCACAGCTACAGACATGGCGGGTACAGCTTTGTCCCTACAGTGCTATAGGTGCACGTGGTCTGTGGCTAGGTCACAGGCAGTGGGGTGTGCCTGTGAGCCAACCACAGAGCACGGTACTCTAGGTATGGCTGCCTTACAGCCAGATCTTCTCTTTCGTATCACAGTCGCACAAAGGGGAAGGAGAGCTGCATAGAGGAGACCGAGTAGAGTACCAATGAGGGCAGAATATCAGGCATGGAACAAAGTGAAGAACTGGGAATGGGGGGCTGTCAGCAGATAAAGTGTGTGCCCACATCTATTTCTCGAGCTCCTAAAACACTTTCACAGGAGCTCAGATCCATAAGGAAGCTGTTGCTTTAGCAGTGAAGGGGCTCAGACTGGGAGCTTATGTAGGAGGCAGGGGCCCCTCTTCTTCCTGATAGTCAGCTAGACTTTGATCTGAGCAGGTGCTGGCAGGTGCTTCCCTCCACCCCTCCTGAAAGGCCATCCCATCCATAAAGGTACCAGTTGACCCAACTTATGCAGAGCCTTGTAGGAACATAGGAAGCCTCCTCATCCCACAGTGGTCCCCCTGGCTCAGTATTGTCTACACAGTGATGGACAGCAGCTCTCCAGGGTTTCAGGCTGAGGACTTTGGCAGCCCTGCCTGGAGATGCCAGGGGGTAAACTCATGATCTTCTTCATGCAGATTATGAGCTATACCACTGAGCTACAGCTCTGCCCCCAGCAATTTCTCTTCCCAATGATGTTCAAGTAACAATGGGCAAATACGTCCATTTTGCCTTCTCACAGTTGGGTTCTAATGCTTCCAATCTTAAGTTCCATTTTTTACATTTCCACCTGACTTTGCAATTCTTTGTTGTTGCTGTTTTTCAGTCCTCATGAAAATCCATCAGCTTTTCAGTATGAATTTCTCCTAATATGCATATTTTGATATTCACTTTTGCCTAATATACACATTATTTGCAAAGCAATGTTTCCTAATACACTGCGATTCTGCATGCTATTTTCATAGACGTTTTAACTCAGCAGTTTGCATTTTTGAACACGTTACTTGGCTGAAGAACTGCATTGCAAAATTCAGAGAAGTGCAAATTTTGAAGGATGACTGTGTTTCATAGATATAGACAGAATCATAGAGTTGGAAGGGACTCTGTGGAACATCTAGTCCAACCCCCTGCAATGCAGGAATATGCAGCTGTCCCATACAGGGATCGAACCTACGTCCTTGGTGTTGTCAGCACCATGCTCCAACCAACTGAGCTATCACTTTCTGTATTGTTTCGGAAAGTGCAAAATTCTCCTTTAAATGCAAACTGAATCAGATTTCTCCCCCACCCCTATGTTCAAGCCTTATCCTGCATTTTGGCAGGATGTTGGTACAGAGACTTTAAACACCACCAGCAGGCCATGGTTAAAAAAAAAGGGTGTCTGAAAAAGCCGGCAATGAAATTTCAGAATGAGAGGTGTGCAAAGCCACAAACACACGCAAAGCTGGCTAATGATCACCACAGGCTCCCACTTTGTAATAGCCAGCCATTCAGCAGCAGCACTGGCTTGTCTGTGATTAAAACGGAGCCAGAGTGTAACTCTGACATAACTAGGAAAAGGGAAAAAAGATGAAAAAGAGGATTATTCTCTCCCCTAAAGATGAAGCTTCTGCAAGCGATGACCTCTTCTTATTACAGAGGTAACCCCTATCAGGCATTGAAAACAGCTGCCTGGCTTCCTGCCCCCCCCTTCCCCATTGTGAGCCAATTTTTATAGGGGTGGGGCAGCTGCAAATGTATGTGCCAGAGAATTAGGACAGGACTGATTGCTTTCAGTCTGATTCAGGCTGCTCACATTAGGAATGCCAAACGCAGGTTCGAAATTTGCTTGTGTGTGTATTTTTCAAAAAAAAGATAAGCTGGCTTCCTCTGCACAACGGCAAAGGCATATAAGAATCCCCTTGGCTCCCCTTGTTCTCCAGGGGATTGCAAGCTGCCTCTGTGGGTAACTGCAAAGATACCGTACGAGTGAGAAAAACACAAAGCATAATGTACAGGGGGATAAAAAGCCGTGCCTGGAGTTGTGTGAATGTGTGTGTGTGTGTGTGTGTGTGTGTGTGTGTGTGTTCAGAAGCGATGGAATCTGCAGATTATATTTAGCCTCATTGTGCATTATGTAATTTGAGTCAGCGAAAGGGGGGGAGGTAGCTCCCTCTTGCTTTATTCTAAAATAAAGAAGAAGTGAAATTTCCTTGAATCCTGTGCTAGGACAGTCAGAAGAGCATGAAACTCTTAACCTCAGGGTTGTGGGTTCAAGCCCCACGTCCAGCAAATGATTCCTGCATTGCAGGGGGTTGGACTAGATCAGTGTTTCCCAACCTTGTGCCTCCAGCTGTTTTTGGACTACAATTCCCATCATCCCTTGCCACTGGTCTTGCTAGTCAGGGATGATGGGAGTTGTAGTTCAAAAACAGCTGGAGGCACAAGGTTGGGAAACACTGGACTAGATGACCCTCATGGTCCCTTCCAGCTCTACAATTTTATGGGGTGTACATTTCCCAGCCAGCCCCATGCACATGGAGGTCCTGCCTGGGAAGTAGCATAATGAGGAAGAGGCGTTGGGGGCAGCCATCCTAGGACAACCTGGAGAAGGGAGCTAAGGGGGGGGGGAACCTTATATCAAAAGGTCACACTCTACGGTTATTAAAATAATGCTCAGTTATGTCATGCATTCTTTCCAGCGCGGAATAAGTTGAGCGTGTTTCCGAGAAAGAAAATGAAAAGCCCAAATGACAGCAACACAAAGCCTCTCTCTCCGCCGCAGCTTCTTATTGCCTCTGTGCTTGAAGCCTGCGACAGTAAAGCACAGAATTGAATTGCTGGATGCTGCTGGCGGAGATAGAGAATCCCAGAGACATACAACTCAGTCCTCAGATTGCAGGCGCCAAATAGGTGCACATGGAAACAAGTTTGGTTGTTGTTGTTTTTGCTTGAACCAGGGTTGGGGGGGGGGACCTCTGGGCTCTTGAGGTGCTGCTAGATTCCAACTCACATTAGCCCCAGCCAGAAACAGTCAGGAATGATGGGAGCTGGGAGTCCAGCAACATTTCCCCACCCTCCTCCCCCGTGGTTTAGGCAGCATATGAGAAAGAGCAGCCTACGTACCCTGCAACTGCCCTGTTTTAAGTGGGACATCACAGAAGCCAAACCCAGCTTCTGTTTGTAGCCTAAAGGTAAAGGTAAAGGGACCCCTGACCATTAGGTCCAGTCGTGGCCGACTCCCGGGTTGCAGCGCTCATCTCGCTTTATTGGCCGAGGGAGCCGGCGTACAGCTTCCGGGTCATGTGGAGAGCATGACTAAGCCGCTTCTGGCGAACCAGAGCAGCGCACAGAAACACCGTTTACCTCCCCACTGGAGCGGTACCTATTTATCTACTTGCACTTTGACGTGCTTTTGAACTGCTTGGTTGGCAGGAGTTTGCAGCCTAGAATGCCCCAAATCTTTGGTCCGAAAGGTTATAGCTCGGTGCTCATCAGCAAGGACATCAGCTGGTGGGCATGGTTTGGAGAAATTGGGTCTCATGGGCCATATTGGCCTCACCAACCCCCAGCATTTAGCCAGGAAGTTCCCCACCTCTGCCCTATACTGGAGTTTGCTCCAATTCTTAACATAAGTGGGACAGTTATTGCTCATTATTGTGAAGGAAAGCATAAAAGAGGGGTGGGGACCTCAGCCTGGTGGCTGAATGCAGCCCTCCAGGCCTCTCTATCTAGTCCTTGCCTAGACTATGCCCCCCGCAGGCCACACTTCTCACTAGCCCTGTTCTGTGTCCACCTCTAGTGACTCTGCCTTGCTGCAATGTGCCTTTGGACTGTAATAATACCATAACCTTGCCTGGGTGGAGGCTGGAGAGTGGTGTATGTCTGGACACATCCACACTAGAAGGTCGCCCACGAGAGATGATGGCCCTCAGGCTAGAAGAAAACGATTCCCTTCCTCTCCCCACCACCCTCTGACCTAAAGCCGCACATACTTCTTCTGAGCAACACTCTGCTAACAGAAGCAGTGGGTTTTTCATTCAGACCTAGCTCCTAGTGGCTCTAGTCTCTGCACTCGCCTCGCTATACTAATCGCTGGCCATCACAGAAATGTGAACATTTAAGAAGACATGCTGCCTTCTGAGAATATATCTATATAATAGGAGTGGTTATTAAGAATGTATGAGCAGTCCTACTGGATTTGAGCAAAATTCTGTCTTCCCAGGGTTGCCAGCCAAGTGTTTCAAGAAAGGAAAAGAAAAAGGAAAGAGAGCATGAACAGGCCAAGCCCAAGATTCAGAACCAAGACGGAAAACACCCAGGGAACGGAGCCCAGGGTCAAATTAAGTTCCCACATATATGGGCTTGCTTTGACACCGGCTCATGGCTTGGGAACTGAATCCTACCGGGATGCCCCTGAAAAACTGGAGGTGTCAATGGTTATTTTGAATCTTGAAATGTTTGGACTATATGGGGGGGGGGGCAACAGCCAATTAGAAATGTCAGAGAAAAAACAGGAGAGGAAATTGTCGATGTTTGCCCCATATCCAAAACAGAAATCAATCCCGCGAACACAATCAATAGTCACTGTTGTTGGTATTGTCAGACTTCAAATGATACATGATCAATCACATTCTCCTCCCATTTGTATGGTGTCTCCTTTTTTCAAAAAAAGTATATTTTATTTTTTTAAAAAAAAATTTTTTGCTTACATTTTAGATTCATATCAACACAACAAAACATTATATTTTGGAGGTTCTCAACCCCTGGACTTCCCCCCACCCTCCTCCCCGGTTTCCCATCCTTACCTCTTATCTTTTCTGCGTCTTTATATCTTTATCTAATTTATTCATCTTCCTTATTACAAATTTTACCCTAATTATATCACCAGCGCTGTTCTAGGCCTGCTAATGTTTTCAAATGTTTACAACGCTCCTTCCTATATTCTACAAAATAAGTCCATTCTTTTTTAAATCTTTTGACTATGCCGAAACGACGAAAATGACTGGGAAGATCAGACACCAAGAATGTATGGTATCTCCTTTCCAGTGAAATGAATGGAACGAAATAAAGTAATTTACGTAATTCACTACGCAAGTTGTGTCATCTCTTCACAGCTGATGGCAAGACGTGTAATGTAGTTTTTGACAGGTGAACTGCACCAAAACAGAAACAGTGCTGAATGTGAAAAATGCAGGGTGAAAGGGGAAACTGTGCCTTCTCTCATCCTTACTCCCAAGTGCTACAGGGAGGCAGCAGTGCTGACGAAACCCCACTGTATCCCCACCTTGCAGGAGGTCCAACCAAAATGCACCATGAAGATGGACAAACCTTCTGCCTCAAAATGGAGGATAAGCCATATTTTCAAGGGCACCCCCCAGCCAAATCCCCACTCCCTCTGAAGCACAGCAAAACTTTCCTTTGACTTCTCCTCATCAATGTTGTATGCAAGCTGTTATGTAGTGTAGTTTCACCCTGGGCCAACAGGGGGATACTGTATATAGTTTTCACTCAGGTCTGTAGATAGTTTTCACTCAGGTCCGCGGCAGTTATTTTAGGCGGGAACTCTGGGCTGTTGTGGTTACAATGTGACAGCCGGCTGCCTATAAATACAGGCCGGCTGAGCTGTTCACTGTCAGTTCTATTCCAGCTTACCATAATAAAGAGCTACTTGAAGAGATCGCTGTGCCGGCTGCTATGTCAACCCACAACTTAACACTGGCGACGAGGATGGGATGGATGGACATCAGAGCACAGCCAGATGCGGCCAGCCTCTGAACTGAGCTGAATCACTGAGCTGAATCACAGAGCGAAATCACTGAGCGAAATCACTGGGCAGAACCAGTTCAGAGCTGACTGTTCTGGCTAGAGCACTGTGTTCCATCCATCGCCCTTCACGCCGGCATCGGAATCATGGCTTCACTTGTGCCTCTACCGCCGTTTGCGCCAGCCTCTGAATCATGGGACTCCTACCTCGCTCGGTTCGACTGCTACCTCCAAGCCAACGAACTGACAGCAGTATCACAGGATCGGAAGCGGGGCCTATTCCTCAGCCTCTGTGGGCCTGAGGTGTTTGAGACGGCCCGAGCGTTGGTTGCGCCTGAAGCAGTCCAGGCATCACCATGGGACACGATCCAAGAGAAGCTCCGCAACCACTACGCACCAAAGCCGTCCAAGATTGCTGCCCGCCATGCGTTCTACCACAGGAACCAGGCAGAGGGGGAGTCAATCAACAACTACACCACCGCCCTGCGACAGGCTGCAATGCACTGTGAGTTCCGAGACTTAGACGATGCCCTGATGGATCGAATCGTCTGCGGGGTCCGGGACATCCATCTGCAACGGCGTCTCCTAGCCAAGCCAGACCTCACGCTACAGAAAGCCATTGAGGAGGCTGTGGCCTCAGAAGCTGCTGAACGCTCCGCTCAGGAGATCCGCAAGTCCAGCAGCCTGCGTCTTGCTAGGGAGCCCGTTCCGGTGCATCATGAAGAGGCCAGCAGTGAGGAGGCATCCTCCAGTGAAGACGATGATGTGCACCAGACAAAGCGGGAGCGCAGGAAGTTCCAACAGAAGTCCAAGGGCCAACCGGAATGTGCTGGCTGCGGAGGCAACCATTCCCGTGCCAAGTGTCGATTCAGAGACGCCATCTGTAGGAGGTGTTCCAGAAGGGGCCACATCGCTAAGGTCTGCCGATCGGCTCCGTCTGACACCCCCCCTTCATCGACTCGCAAGTCCAAGTCTTCACTCCGGTCTGCCAAGGAAAGTTGTTTCGCTCTCACCAACTGCCGCTGCCCGTCTGGAACCACGATTGGCCAAACCGACTCGCCTACGAGACGCAAGCTGAACGTCACGGTGCTCATTGAAGGAGCTCCATGTGACATGGAGATCGACACCGGGTCTGCCCTGTCCATCGTGTCATGGAGCACCATCAAAAGACTGGTACCCAGAGTGTCCAAAAGGCAACTCGACTCTCACCGCGTACACCTGAGAGACTACCAGGGAAACGACGTTCCCGTGGTAGGCGTTGGCCGGTTCCGGATCGCCTTCAAGGATTTTTCGGGCCTGCTCCGGTTGGTGGTGGTCGAAGGTCAGCGGCCAAGCCTCCTAGGGCTAGACTGGTTTGATGCCCTCGGCCTGGAAGTCACCGGCATCAACTGCATCTCTAACGCAGAGACTGAGGGTCTGGTCAAAGACTTTGCCGAGGTTTTTGACGGCACCTTGGGCCAATATACAGGTACGCCCATCTCCTTTAGCCTGGATCCACAAGTCGCCCCCATCAAGCTAAAGCCACGCCGGGTTCCCTTTGCTCTCAAGGCTAAGGTGGACGAACAACTGGACAAACTGATCGCCCAAGGAGTTTTGGAGCCGGTTGACCACGCAAAGTGGGAAACCCCCATCGTCACGCCTGTCAAGCCAGATGGGTCGGTGAGAATCTGCGCTGACTACAAGTGCACGATCAACAAGGCACTTCAGCAGCACGCTTATCCGGTTCCTGTTGTCCAACACCTGCTGCATTCCCTGGGTGAGGGTAAGGTCTTCGCTAAGCTGGACCTTGCCCAAGCCTATCAACAACTGCCAGTCGATGATGCCACTGCTGAAGCCCAGACGATCGTCACCCACCGGGGGGCATTCCGTTGCCGCCGGTTGCAGTTCGGGGTGAGTGTGGCTCCTGGCATCTTCCAAGGCCTTATGGAGCGTCTCCTGCAAGGGCTTCCGGGCGTGGTACCATATTTTGATGACGTCTTGGTGTCTGCAGACTCACACCAGCAGCTGTTCGAGCGCCTCCGTGCCGTGCTGACCAGGTTCCAGGAGGCCGGGCTCAAGGTAAAAAGGGAGAAGTGCCAGATCGCCGTTCCACAGGTAGAGTTCCTGGGCTATCTTATCGATGCCTCCGGTCTTCATCCAACCACATCCAAGATCCGCGCTATCCAGCAGGCCCCCACTCCAAAGAACAAAACGGAGTTGCAGGCGTTCCTGGGGCTGCTGAACTTTTATAACATGTTCCTGCCCCACAAAGCCACAGTGGCTGAGCCTCTTCACCGACTCCTTAGCACTAAGACGCCTTGGGCCTGGGGTCATCGGGAGACGGCGGCCTTCAACGCGGTCAAGGCTCTCCTTTCTTCGGACAGTGTGCTGGTACAGTACAGTGAATCCAGGCCGCTGGTCCTTGCCTGCGACGCCTCACCTTTTGGCATCGGGGCTGTCCTTAGTCACCGTTTTCCAGATGGAAGAGAAGCACCGCTCGCCTACTTTTCCAGGACACTATCTCCGACGGAACGGAATTACAGCCAGCTCGACAAGGAGGCATTGGCACTTGTGGCTGGAGTGAAGAGGTTTCATGAATACCTCTATGGCAGGACTTTTGACCTCATCACTGACCACAAGCCACTCCTGGGCCTCCTCGCCGGTGATCGTCCAACTCCACCGGTCCTCTCACCACGCATGCTGCGATGGACTGTTTTCCTGGCTGCCTACCACTACCGGCTCATCCACCGCCCGGGGAAATCGATGGGCCATGCCGACGCCCTCAGCCGTTGCCCTCTTCCAGCATTTGTGGAAGACCCGGCTCCAGCTTCATCGCTCCTTCTGATTGAGGATCTTCCGGCAGCGCCTGTGTCGGCTGCCACTGTGGCCTCCGCATCTGCCCAGGATCGCACCATCAGCCGGGTGCTCAACTGGGTGTGGAGGGGGTGGCCACAAGGGCCCTTTGCATCGGAGTTCCAGCCCTTCGCAACCAGACAACATGAACTCTCAGCTCATCGCGGCTGTCTGCTGTGGGGAGACCGCGTCGTGATTCCCCAGGGACTCCGTCAGCGCGTCCTGGAGGCTCTGCACGTTGGCCACCCGGGAATTGTCAAAATGAAGGCGTTGGCTCGGTGTTACGTCTGGTGGCCTAATATGGACGATGCCATCACTGCCTGGGTGTCCGCCTGTCAAGCGTGCCAGGAGTCGAGGCCTGCACCACCGGCAGCTAAGGGATACACGTGGGAGACGCCAAAGACACCCTGGTCGAGGGTGCACATCGATCTGGCTGGCCCCTTTCACGGCCGGACCTTTATGGTAGTGGTGGACGCCTATTCCAAATGGCTGGAGGTCGCCCTGATGCCCTCCACCACTACCGAAGCTGTCATCCGGGTGCTGCGAGGCCTGTTTGCAACGCATGGGTGTCCTGATGTCCTTGTCTCTGACAACGGACCGCAGTTCACATCAGGCACGTTTGAGCGGTATCTTTTGGGACTGGGCATCCGCCATGCCCTAACGGCACCCTTTCATCCATCCAGCAACGGGCAAGCGGAAAGAATGGTGCGCTCGACAAAAGAGGCACTGGCGCGCCTGGACCGGGGAGACTGGCATGAGCGGGTCGCCGAATACTTGTTCGCGCAACACATCACCCCTCATGCGGCCACAGGGAGGAGTCCTGCGGAACTGCTTATGGGCCGCCGCCTCAGGTCACCGCTCGACCGGCTACACCCAGACTTTGCCGTGGCTGAACCCCCAGGCTGTGCCAACGCACCACGGTCATTTGTCCCAGGAAACCAGGTCTTTGCCCGGAACTATGTGGGGGACATCCCTTGGGTGCCAGCCACAGTAGTGGGAGTCACTGGACCTCGCTCGTACCAGGTGGCACTCGAAGACGGGCGCTTGTGGCGACAGCACATAGACCAACTTAGGCGCAGGGTTGGGGACTTGGACACTACCGAGGTGCCCCCAACTGCGCTTGCGGCTCCAGAAGAGACACGTACAGATGGCGAGGCTCCACCTACACCTCCCTCGCAAACTGCCAGCGTGGAGCCGAACCAAGCCGTCTCAGAACAGACTCAGACCACTCCACTTGCGGAGGCTCCACTCACAGCAGCGGATCCAGGGGAGTTGGTTCCAACGCCACCTAGGGTCGCACCACAGCCTCAGCGAGAACTGTGTGGCCCTCCGGACTTGGCTACCAGTCCCCGGCGGTCTGGCAGAGTTTCCAAGCGCCCAACTCATTTAAAGGACTATGTTGTTGGACAGGTATCACTGTTGGTCTAAGTATGGGAAATGTAACCGATATGCTTTTGTGCCTAATTGAACCATTACGCGTAGTGCTGTATATAAGGAAACCATTACGATTGTAACTAACGCCTTATCTCGGTGGGGAGGGGTGTTATGTAGTGTAGTTTCACCCTGGGCCAACAGGGGGATACTGTATATAGTTTTCACTCAGGTCTGTAGATAGTTTTCACTCAGGTCCGCGGCAGTTATTTTAGGCGGGAACTCTGGGCTGTTGTGGTTACAATGTGACAGCCGGCTGCCTATAAATACAGGCCGGCTGAGCTGTTCACTGTCAGTTCTATTCCAGCTTACCATAATAAAGAGCTACTTGAAGAGATCGCTGTGCCGGCTGCTATGTCAACCCACAACTTAACACAAGCCATGTATTTTTTTATTTAAAAAAAGGCACACCGGTACGGCTTATTTTCATCATCACAAAATTACATGCAATCATATTTTCCCATGTGCTCTTTAGGCTGATTGTGGCATCTGCTTTTTCCAGCACTCCCTTATTATTAGAAAGACATTCTGCACACACACAGAGAGAGAGAGAGAGAGAGAGAGAGAGATTTGGCAAAGTGACTGCATTCTGGCATCAACTGCTGAATGCTTTGTATACAACACACCTTTTCACCTGCATTTATTTAAACTGAATCAGGAGTGTGTACATTTCTGGCTATCCCAAAATAACTGGGTTGCTAAAAATGATGCCCACAACTGCATGCAAGTTTCAAAGCCAGTGGCAGCCAATTGGCAAAAGGGGGAAACAGGAGGTGAGAGGAAAAGCAGATTTAACAGCAACGTATTTTCTGCTACCCGGCAAAATATTTTATTATTATTATTTTTTGCTAGTCATGTTTCTGAAAATCTCTGCATCCAAATTTTTCCCCAGGTCCAGCATCCAGGCTCTGTGTGCTGTTGCTTATGCAGTTTGAAAAACAGCTCCACAAACAAGAGGGAGGCATCAGCATACTTGTTTTTCAGGCATGCAAAAAACAAAATAGTTGGGTAAACACTAAAAGGTGGAGGGGGAGGTGCAATCAAAAAGGGTCCAATGAAGTCACAAAAGAATTGTAGCATTGTTTTTGTTCTCTCTTTCCTTCGGTCCAAGCTACGGATAGAGGGAGAAATTCAATTCAATGCACATTTAAGGGTGAATTACCTAATCTGCACCTTCCAGAAAGATTCAATGAACTAAAACCCACAAATCCTTTAAAATCTCAAAGTTCCAAATTTTGCAATCCAGTTTTCTCCGGCCAAAAATGCACATCCTGGGGTAAAGTGTGCATAAAAATGTGTCTACAAATAAAAATAGCGTACGAAAATGCATTACGTTAGGGAAAATAGCTTTGTGGAAATATGTAGGTTAGGCAAAATTGCATAGAGATATGTGTATATTGGGAGAAATTTGCGCTAAAATGTGAACAGATTTTCTTGAGAACTTTTATTTTTAGAAAATTCACAAACCTGATGTGGAAATCTGGAGAACTTAAGTTTAAGGTTGCAAAAATGAGAAACCAAGATAAACCAAAATTGACATACTTGCACATCTCTAATCCATGCACCCACGAACACTGGCGATGTAGTGCTTAAACAGAATATCTAACACTGCTTTCAATCTTCAAAGCACTTGGTGAGCATTGCCAGTGGCAATCCTTTAACAACCTCCATATTACAAATGGGTGACCAGGGTCAAGAAAGAGGACTATCTTGCCTTAGTGCATCTGTGGTGCAAAAGGTAAGATTTAAACCAGGGCCTTCCTCATTCATAGCTCAGCCTCTTAGCCACTATGCTACAACAGTTCCCAATACAAAGGAAGGAAGGAAAATACTGATGAAGTGAAAACTGTGGCACTCTGCGTCCATATGGCTGATTATTGTGACTCGGTGATACTCAGGCATGCAAGTTTTTTGCACAGTGCCATCCTCATCAATATGCTAACCCATAATTTTCTCCCTGGTTAATCTGGATTTAATTTCCACATTTTGTTTCTTTACACTTAGTGGATTTTTCCATGTGAGCGGCAAATCTGGATAATATGGCGAGGGAATATGGCCCTGCACTCTGGTGGATGTGAGCAGCACCGAGTCTGCAAATACAACTGCGGCGTGGAAGCATCCGCAGTCTGTGCATGCAGGCTTCCATTCTGGAATTAATTTCAGAAATTCTCCCATTTCAAGAGTTCCTGCCTTCACACAGTGAAGGGAAAGTGGGGACATCCCCTTTGCTCACTCCTGCTCTCCTCCAGGAACTGGAGATCAAACGGCAGCAGGAAGGAAGAGGATGCAGAGCAAAGCCAAGCCCAGAAAGCAGAATGGGGCCCACTCATTCCTAGATCTTGCACCTAAATTGACCTACACTAGAAAACACTGTATCTGCACCTGGAAGAATTAACACTGGATGTAACGTAGGGTGGAGTTTGGAGGTGATCCTATGAGAGCTCAAATAAATCCTGCTATACCAGCTGAGCCCTTTTCTTTTCTCCAGAATGCCACTCTTTTCTGGATGGGATTCAGTTGCAAGTTTAAGCTGCATGGTTATAGTTGGTTGAGAGGTTTCATGCAGATATCCTGCTTCCCCAAAAGAACATACTTTTTTGTGCTTAGGAAAGTGACAGGGAAATGCACTGAGAAGTGTGGGGTAAATCTTGCTTGGGCACAACACCGTCTAACCTCCCTGCAAGCAAATCAGAATGTATGTGTATTAAATAGACAGTGTTCCCTAATCTAGTGCTACTCAAAGTGGACAAACAAGGCCACGAGCCATCAGCTGCAGGTTCCCAAAGCCCAGGTTGGGTGGGATAGTTCAGGGACCAAAAATGCTACTGGTCCTTGGCACATGAGGTGGTGGTGGGATTCCCAGCCCACCACATCAGCTTGAGAAGCACTGCCCTAATCTCCATGGAAACAAATCAAGATAAAAGCTCAACGGACAGGTCATCTAGAGCAGCGGTTCTCAACCTGTGGGTCCCCAGATGTTGTTGGACTACAACTCCCATCATACCTAGCTAGCAAGGCCAGAGCTCAGGTATGATGGGAGTTGTAGTTCAACAACATCTGGGGACCCACAAGTTAAGAACTGCTGATCTAGAGGAACACCTTGACACCTGCTTTCCTCCACCACCACACTAAACGCAGCCTCTACCCTACAGAGCTGGTCAAAAAGCAGCAAGAAGGGACTGGATGAACATTTGACAGATTCGACCAGCAAACCACATGCTTTTATATTATTTATATTTATATTATTTCTTGCTGCCCAGGTATTGCTTATGATGCTTCAAATGCTGCTGTGGGTAGCGAGAAAAGGAAACAAAGAAAAGGGCTTAGCATCTCACATCTCCTACAGAGATGCCCATGCGGCCCTGCTACAGATATTGCAACACAGGGCAGATAAAAGCAAGTCAGTCTTTGTTTTCTGGAATGTTTGGCTTGCCCTGTCCGTGTAGGTTCAAAGAAATAAACAGCCAAGACTTCAGTTGAATGAGTCTTTGCAGAGTAAAAACCACCAGCTGGTCCCAGAGATGTAAAACCAGTGGAAGCCTCCATGGTGCTGGTTGCAGAAGAGCATAGAACAGTGTGACCTGCTCATTTCTAGCATGGCAAGGTGGTTATTACTCCTTCTAATATCAAATCCATAGGGCAAGTGCCCACAGAATGTTTGGGGACCAGAACATTCACAGGGAAAACAAAATGCTTGTTTGCAAAGCTATTGTACTACCCACCTTACTGTATGCTTGTGAAACATGGACCACATATAAACACCATCTCCAACTCCTTGAAAGATTCTATCAACGGTGTTTCTGAAAAATTCTACATATCACTCTGAAGATGCTCGAACTCAGGGCGAAAAGGAGAAACGTGCTAAGAGGAAGGCACATTTGGGAAACCCTCGCTGTGATCAACCCCCACCAGGAAACTTATGTCCCCAATGTGGAAGGACGTGTGGATCCAGAATTGGCCTTCCCAGTTACTTAAGTACTCACTGTTAAGGCCATGTTCATGGAAGACAATCTTACTCGGCTACAAGTGATTGCAGAAGAAGAAGAAGAAGAAGAAGAAGAAGAAGAAGAAGAAGAAGAAGAAGAAGAAGAAGAAGAAGAAGAAGTATTTGATGTTGGAAGAACATGGCTTCTTTCTCCCCTCTCCATAACCCAAATTTTTTTTCATTCCTGAATATGTCCATTTCTCCTCACCTCTCCAAATATGAAAGAGTATTGCACAAATGACACTATTTTATTATTTAAATTTTATTATTTTATTATTTAAATTATTGCATCAATCAATCAATCATGTATCTTCCAAAGGTGCTCGAGACATTGGGTGCCCCTTCAGTTTACCATCCCCCTAAAACCCTTAAAGGTAGGTTCATGCTGGCAAAGTGTGTCTGGCCCCCCAGGTCAGCTGTTCTCTTAAAAATGTTGCCCTTTCTCCCTTGCTGCCCCTTAAGTCTAGAACTGCCCCCAGAATACCTGCATGATTGAATCCAGTGCAGGCATCTCTATTTGGGCAAATGCCCCACCAGCCTCAGTTTGCCTCCAGCTAGCTCCCACCTCTCCCACTTCTTTCAGTCTAGGGGGTGGGCCCTGGCTGTCAGCTTTCTCCTTCTTGGTCTCTGTGTTTCCATTATAGAACTGTGCAGGCAGAAGGATGGGGACAAAACCAGAATTACCTAATTATTGGCTCTGTTGCCACCATCTGTTGGGCTCCTTGCCTTCTGCCCCACTGCTCTCAGTGGGCATTTGCTACCACTGGGCTGGGGACTCAGGAAGAAGGGCTGTGCGTGGCCACTGCTAGGCATTATTTGCCGCCTGTAGTGCCTGACTTACTCCTGTCCAAAGAATTCTGCCAGCCCTGGACGTGTCCACAAAATCATTTAAAGTCGAGTGAAAGCAGCCTGAAATATCCACAGTAGCATGCAATTTTCAAGTGTTAGTTAAACCTGAGGGCATGCAGGTGGATGGCGCCCTGCTCTCAACCATCAGGAGATATTTTATTCCTGCTTTATTGTTGAAGAGTCCCGCTTGTTTATTTTCCTTGCTTCCAACGCTCTTTTGCCGTTGGCAATTACTGCCAGGCGAGGACGGTGCAGATAAAGACATTTGGAGCCATTTCTCTGCCAAGCCGATCTATGAACCTACAAGAAAACTTTGCCTCATTGGAAACTTAAGCACCAGAAAATAGACTGCATCTCAGCAGGGGAGGGTGCAGGAGGAGGAGGCAAGAGGCAAAGTGGCGCTTGCAGGCTAATGCTTGCGGCTCTGTCTCCTTCCTAATTTTGATGAATCCCCTCGCTAGCCCATTTGTTCTGTCTATGCGGGAATGTCAGGTCCCTTACGGGAGATACAAGGAGAGCCTCTGAACACTTAACTAGTGGTGGGGCAAGGGGGGCTGCAGAGCTGTGGCTAACACCAGCCTGGGAATCTGGTTTCAATTTGGACTGGATGTGGGTCCTGAAACCCATTTCAATGCCAAGGCTCAGCTGTGGGAAAGGACCATGGCTCAGCAGGAAAGAATCTGTTTTGGGTGCAGAAGGTCTCAAGTTCAATCCCCAGCATCCCCAGGTAGGGCTGGGAAAGAGTCCCTGTTTGTAACCCTGGAGAGCCACTGTCAGTCACCGTTGGCAATAGATGGGACTATTAGCTTGACTCGGTATAAGGCAGCTCCCCAAGTTCCTAAAATATCTTGAGCTTATTTTTACCCCCAAAACAAGGACACTCTAAGCAGCTTACAACATATATCAAACTGTTGTTAGGATAAAAGGCTACGAATAAAACACACCACTAGATCCCAAAAATGAAGGGAAACTTCTAAAGGTTGGCATCTGTTTACTGAATGTGTTAAAGGAATATGCCTGGAAGAGTTTCCTGTCCCCATGGAGTCCTTTGCGGGGGGGGGGGGGGGACATTCCTGGATAAAATGACCATGAAGGGCAATTGTCTGGTATTTGTGTTTTTGGAATACTACTGCTCCCCCACCTCTTTCCTTTCTAGCACTGATCTCTTCTCTCTCTTCTATATCATGGCTATTATTGCTTTCTGTGCATCAGAAAATTTAAATTAAAACAATTACCAAACAAAAAAACAAACACACATACATACAACTAGATAAAATCACATGGCTTTAAAAAAAGAGAAGAGAGGGATCACAGAGTTGTGAGGAACTTCAAGAGTTATCTCGCCCAATCCCCTGACAATTTGGGAACGTCTTTGCTCCAGCCTTCACTTGAAAACCCATAGCAAGTCAGCCTGTCCCACCTTGTAGTGTCTCAGGGTGAGAAAGACCTGGAAGAGCTAAGGGCCATTCAATGTGGACCGTACTGAGCTAAGATGAACCGGCAGTCTGATTCAGAATAAAACAGCTTCCTTCACTCCTCTGTTCTAGAGTGTCCAGGCAGCAGAATTCTAGCTTATCTTTTTCCCCTGACCTGCTGGTGTTTCATGCACATGAAATTACATTTTTTTAAAAAACAAAACAATGAAGGATCATTCACTTAACACGAGTCTAAAGCGGTATAGCACAGGGAGAAGTTTACTTGCTCGGTGGCAAGTAACCCTGAGATAGCTAAAGCAAGAAAGGACTGAAGCAGGGGTGTGAAACAATACAGGTGGTGCATCCGCAGCAGTGACCAGAGGGAGGAATGATGGCTGGGGAGAGTGCAGAAAGAACAAACGCTATGGTGCACCTGCAGCAGCACGACGCCTTCAACTGCCCCAGCTGCAGCAAAACATGTCCCTCCCGTATTGGTCTCTAAAGGCTCTGCAGGTGCTGTAACTCTCCAATGGTTTGACTTCACCCACAAAGACTTCACCAATTGTCTCCCGAGAAAGACGCCTGCCAACAAGTACAAATGAGATACAATTCAACCATCTCCTGCATCCAAAGAAGGATTCGTCTTATCGAAAACCCTTTTGACTTTTGTCAAAATCCCTTAAATGTTGCCTCCCGAAAAAACCCAAACAAATCCAGAGGAAGACCTGAACTTACTTGAATTTTATTATGAGTGAAACTCCAGTGACAAGTGTGGACAGAATTATAGGGTTGTATCCAGCATTAGCCCTATGAAGAGTACACCCTTTGATGTTCAGGGGCATGACTAAATTAGGTTCATTAAGTTCAATGGGTCTACTCAGAGTAGGGCTTAGTTTGAGTCAACCCATACTTCTTTTCAGAAAGAGTACTAGGGCTGTTATTGTACGAGTCTCTCCACATGCACACTGCAGAAGCGCAAAGACACTTCTGCACTCCTTCGAAGCCTAGCTGTAGATGTGCCCTTAGGGGGTCGATAAGCTTGCGTTTCCTTACAAGCCACCCTAAGCCTGCCTGCCACCAGCACCTCTTCTTCTCCCACTCCAGATATGTTCCGTCTGTGTGGCAGCTGCAATTTACCTGTCATTCATTCTGGCTGCTAATTATGACTACCCAAGATGGCTTAAGACACTGTATCATGCTGCCTGGTGCTTTTTACAAGCTGCCTACGAAAGATTTATCCTAGACAAAATTGGCAGGCGTGAAGATGGTGCCACCTCCACCTGGCATGTGCATGTCGCAGAACACACACTTCTCCTCTCGCACGCAAACTCTCTCGTCCACATGCATGCCCAGAAAAAAATAAATGAATAGATAAAGCCCGTCAGACATTCTAGGCATCCATTATTGCATAAGTGGGCTGTGTACAGTAATTTACTGTAGGAAAAGCACAACTCGATGGTCACAAAACATCACCATCATCCGTACCAGAAAACCTCAGGAGATAACGTCATCTCATCTGAGTGACTCTCCCAAACGCAAAATCATATATCACCAGCAGCAGAAACCACACAGAAGTTGTTATAAAAGCAAGCACGCATCCTTTCAACATTATCCCTTGGCACAATACTTGTTCGGAACCCAAACGCTGCATCTCCTGTGGGGAAAGTTTGCACGACATGCTTGAGAGATGCTACCTTGACAGCACCTAGGAACAACTCCACCACTGCCCCAAATCTGACAATGAGTTCTACTTCCCCACATACTCCAAAGCCCCAGTATTTGAACTCTGCTTTCATTATTTTCTGGCTATGAATGGGATGTGATTTACCAGAGATACATGTTCCGTAAAGCAATCAGCAAAACAAAGCAAAAACAAAACACCTCTCCCCAAACCACAAGTCTTGTTCTGAGGAACCTGCTTCGGAAAGGAACTATTCATCTCTGATCAAGAGGGAAAGCTTCATATTTTTCCAGGCAAAGAGGTTCACATCTTGATAACATGAGTCACTGAACAGAGCAGAGAAACCAATGCACACATACTTTTTACCCAAGATACATATATATAAATAACCACAGCTATCAACCTTGGCAAAAGCAAGGGAGAATAAGTCTGCCCTAGTTTACTCGCAGCCTTCTCACTTTAAAAGAAATTGCAGAAAATCTACCATGAGAGAGATTAAATCCACCTACTGTGTTTCTGCGGTAGGGTTCCTAAATCCATTGTCTTCTTAAAGCGATAAGACTTTTTTGTTGTTGTTGTTGTTGTTCAATTGCCTAGATTAGAATATAAATACTCCAGGCATTATCTCTCTTTTTTTCCTCGCTCGCTTGCTCACTTTCCCTTGCTGGGGCTCGGGAGTCAGCACTGTATGAGAAGGTAGTTTAAATTTCATCCCATTTATTAGCTCAGCCACTGAGGAGTCGCTGTCAGCTCCCCTTCTCTCACTCGCTCTTGATGTTGCATGCGTCTCTGCGATGCACAGCACTGGAGGAGCAGAGGGAGTGGGGGCTCAGCAAAAACATTTCGGCTTCTTCTATATTTATTTTGTTGTGTTGATTAACACTTTCCGAGCAGCGAGATGCTTCCTTTGCCCCAGCGAGTTGTTATCAGAATCTGCCACTCAGGGAATGTAAGCCCTGGGAGAATAGGAGGCTGCTTTGAACTGAGTTAGACTATTGGTCACAGAATCATGTAAATGTAGGGTTGCAAGAGATTCCAAGGGCCATCTAGTCCAACCCCCTGAAATGCAAGAATCACAGCTAAACAACCTCTGACAAATGGACATCCAATCTCTGTTTAAAAACCTCCAATCGTTGACATAGCATGGGGACGGTTGCCCTAGGTGCAAAATTGTTAAAGGTAAAGGTAAAGGGACCCCTGACCATTAGGTCCGGTCGTGGCCGACTGTGGGGTTGCACACTCATCTCACTTTATTGGCCAAGGGAGCCAGCGTACAGCTTCTGGGTCATGTGGCCAGCATGACTAAGCAGCTTCTGGCGAACCAGAGCAGCGCACGGAAACGCCGTTTACCTTCCCGTCGGAGCGGTACCTATTTATCTAATTGCACTTTGACATGCTTTCGAACTGCTAGGTTGGCAGGAGCAGGGATGGAACAACGGGAGCTCACCCCGTCGTGGGGATTCGAACCGCCAACCTTCTGATCGGCAAGTCCTAGGCTCTGTGGTTTAACCCACAGCGCCACCCGCATCCCTGCAAAATTGTTAAAGGTAAAGAGACCCCCGACCATTAGGTCCAGTTGTGACTGACTCTGGGGTTGCGGCGTTCATCTCGCTTTATTGGCCGAGGGAGCTGGCGTACAGCTTCCGGGTCATGTGGCCAGCATGACTAAGCCACAATTGTTACGGGGGTGCAAAATTTCAACACCCAGTGCTGCCTATCTCCAGGAAGGCCTGTGGCTGGTGACCCTGACAGCCTGTCCAGAGTTACACTTGCCATACCTCTGTCCATAACACAGGGACTTGAGGGTCTTCTTTTTAAATCACATAATTAACAGACAGAGGTGTCATCAAGCAGAGCAAATGCTTAACCCCCTAAGAACTTAAGAAGAGCCCCATTGCATCAGGATAAAGGCCAATTTCACCCTGAGCCCCTGGAGTGGGGGTTTGGAAGAACTCTGGAAGCCTGGATAGCTCAGTTGGTTAGAGTGTGGTGCTGATAATGCCAAGGTTGCAGGTTCAATCCCCGTATGGGTCAACTGCATATTCCTGTATTGCAGAGGGTTGGACTAGATGATCCCCAGGATTCCTTCCAACTCTACGATTCTGTGTTTCCATGATTCTATGCATCTCTGCCCACAGCTCCCACTGTAGGTACTGGGAACCAGTGTGCCAATTGTCCTAGTCAGAGGCAAGTGCACATCTCCACATCTGCATTTTGGGAATGACACCCCAGCAGAGAAGACTTCTGTTGTCTCCTTAAGTGAACAAATTAGAAAACAATTATTGCTGGAATGAAACCAAGCAGTTTAAACTGAATCGACAAACAAACATTCACTGATCTAATATTAGGTGGGTTTTTCTCTTCTTTTCTTTTTTGTCTCATAAGCATCTGCTCGTAAAAATATTTTTTCCTTCAGAATAAAAACAAGGCAGAGCTTGGAACCAAAACACTCCCCCTTAGTCTTTGTGATCTTCCTGGCTTCTAGAGGAATGGTGCTGCCTGAAATCTAAAATGCACACGATAAAAGGTTCTTGCAGCAATTCAACCAGGCTACCTGCCCCATTGATCATTGTGCATCTTGGATCATAAAAGCTAGCAAAGGTGGCGTGACTAGGTGGGTCCACACTGTGATTAATGCATCACTGCATGATGAGGAGGTTCCTGATGCTCTGAAGGAGGCAATAGTGAGGTCCTTCTCGAAGACTCTTTGATTTATAACAACAATTGCAAAGGTATTGAAGAGGGGGAGGCATTGGCTACCAACAACATACCACACCTGTGTTGAGGGAGCTGCATTTTCTGCCTGCACACTACTGAATTATCCTCACAGTCTTACTACTAGTCTTATAAACCCCTGAACAGCCTTGGGCCAGGGTTCTTAAAAGATCCTTTTAAAGTAGAACCTCGGCTTACGTTACCCTTGAGTAACATAAACTTTGGGTTGCAAAAGAGGCAAACCTGGAAGTGTTTTTCCGGGTTTTGCTGCTCGCACATGCGCAGAAGCTCGCTACGCACTGTGCGCATGCACAGAACAGGCATCTCCAGATGTGGAAACCTCATGATCCTACCAGAGCTCCGGAATGGATCCAGTCCGCAACTGGAGGTACCACTGTATACGCTCCCTTCTGCCTAGCAGTGTCAAACTCTCCTCAGCTAGAGGTTGTGCATTTAGTGTGGTGGCGCCAGGGCTATGGAACTCCCTGCCTCATGAAATTGAGCTAGTGTCATCTGTAATGTGTTTTAGGCACCAACTGAAGGGCTTGGTTATTTCATCAAGCCTGCTTCTGAAAACAATTTACTGTTTTTTTTATAACCTTCTTGGTCGGATGACCCATTCTGTGCTTGTGTTTCTTTTGATGTGTTTTGCTTTGATTTTACTTGTTACATTGCTTTGGTTTTAAATGAGGTCTTGTACACTGCATAGACATATTTAAATGAGCCTGCAGAAAATAAATGAATAAATAATAACAGATAGCTATGAAAGCTAGTCATGGAAGCTTCCTCTGGGTTCTCGTTTAGGACTCAGCTGATCACTAAAACAGAGGGGTTTTTAAAAATATATTATGTGGGCAAAACGTTTTGGTGCCTGCCTTCGTCAGTTGCTTTGATAAAAATGAACTGATGTTGTTTCCAAGGTGGAAGCTGTAGAGCTTTAGGGATAAAATGTTGAGAAGAGCTGAAGCTAAGTGAGGCTGGTTGGGGCCATGCACTGTAAATGAGCCCAGTGTGTATATCCAGAAATTCTCTCTCTTTGCTAACATTGTTGGACCTGTTGGCATCTTCGTAGCAATAATCAATAAGTTCGTCAGACTGTGGTTCTCAGAACTGAAGTGTTTAGTAACTCCAGGTTTTTTTGGTTGGAATTGCACATTTGTGGTCTCTGAAACGTGTGCGTAGGTCTGTTGCAGTTTTACCTATGCACTCTGGAGAGGTGGGCTTTGCGCTCAGTGATATAGATTACACTGCAGGATCTGCAGGTGAAGTTCTGTTTGATGTAGTATGTTCCACCTGGCCAGTTGGTTTTGAAAGTTACCGCCTCTATGTGATACACACAGGGGACACAACATTTGCAGTTACAAGGATGAGATCCTGGATGGCTAAGAGATGGCTTAATTACAGCTCTCATTGATAGTTTGCATAGATCTGGAAGCTGGTGAAATGCTGTAACAGGAGGCTTGTTGACAACTTTAGCAATATGTCCAGAGCTGGCTAACAATGGGGAGCTTTCCTTGGCAGGTGACAGGAGATGTTGTGTTGTCTACACAGACTGGCATTGGCTCTCCAGGGGTTCAGGCAGTGGTCGCTCCCAGCGCTGCCTGGAGACGTTGGGAACTGAATTTGGGACCTTCTGCATGCAAAGCACTGAGCAGCAGCCCTTTTTCGAGATGCATTTGCATGTAAAAGGTCCCAGGCTCCATCTCCAGCTTCTCAAGGTAGGAAAGATCCCCTCTGAGACCCTGGAGAAGCCCTCTCTGTTGGTCAGTACTGAGCTAGGTAGACCAGTGGTCTGACTCAGGATAAGGCAAGTTCCTTATGTGGTCCATAAGGATCAGAGATTGTGGGAAACAATCCTGTTCTGGGTGCACAAAGATGTGGTAGTTCCAGCCTGCCCCTGCTCCACATGAATCTTAAAGTTAAAGGGACCCCTGACCATTTGGTCCAGTCGTGACCGACTCTGGGGTTGTGACGCTCATCTCGCTTTATTGGCCGAGGGAGCCAGCATACAGCTTCCGGGTCATGTGGCCAGCATGACTAAGCCGCTTCTGGCAAACCAGAGCAGCACACGGAAACGCCGTTTACCTTCCCGCCAGAGTGGCACCTATTTATCTACTTGCACTTTGACGTGCTTTCGAACTGCTAGGTTGGCAGGAGCAGGGACCGAGCAATAGGAGCTCACCCCATCGCGGGGATTCAAACCGCTGACCTTCTGATCGGCAAGTCCCAGGCTCTGTGGTTTAACCCACAGAGCCACCTGCGTCCCTCCACATGACTCTTAGGTCCTGAAATAAAGGTTGCGTCTCATGCTTTGCATGCAGAAGGTCTCCAGGTAGGGCTGGAGACCTTCTGGGGAAGACTCCTGCCAGCATCTTAGGGAGCCAGTGCCAATCTGCGTACATAGACAATACCGAGCTCAATGGACCAGTGGTCTGATTCACTATAAAGCAACTTCCTATGCAGCAGCTTCTGTTTCTCTTTGATGCTTTCAATAGGTATTTCTCTGCTAAAATGAATGGTTGGGGTTTTTTACTCATAGGTTGGTTGGTTGTTGTTTTTTGAAAGAGAGGGACCTTCCTCTTTTCTCCAATGGTTTGTGCTTAATCCAATGCTCTCTCGCTCTCCTGCTCTCTATGCTGCTTCTCCCCTGAGCGAAATGGCTGGGCAGGACAATCTGTTTCTCTTCTTGACCCATTTTCCCCCTCCTGCAATTCTCCATAAAACCGCACAGCAGAAAAAGTGTTACCAAGAGATAGAAAGTGGTTTGTTTGTTTTCAAGAGCATCCTTGAACACTCAGGAGGTAGAGGGGAGATATACAGATAGAAAGAATAAGAGAGAGATGCTGCGGGGTTTTCATGAGGACTTTTCTTTCTTTAATTCCAAACTGATGTAGAAACGGGGGGAACTTAAGACTGGAATAATGAGAAACTGGGAGAATGCAAAACTGAAAGGTTCGCCTACCCCCACTAGAGCCCATAGCTCAAAAACTATACTAAAGTTATGCAGGGAGCACACCTGTCCGCTCCCTCTGTCCCTCCACCCACCAACTGCGAGGATTCAACAATATGATGTAGCTGCATCAACAGAAGTACAGTGTCCAGATCAAAGGACATAATTCTGCCTTGGACAGACCTCACTTGGAGTACTGTGTCCAGTTCCAGGCACCGCAATTTAAGAATAGCATTGAAAAGCTGGAAGGTGTGCAGAGGAGGGCAACCAAGATGATCAAGGGCCTGGAAACCTAGCCTTATGAGGAACGGTTGAGGGTGCCAAGTATGTTTAGGCTGAAGAGGGGACTGAGTGATGATAGGATAAGGTAAAGGTAAAGGGACCCCTGACCATTAGGTCAAGTCGTGACTGACTCTGGGATTGCGGCACTCATCTCGCTTTATTGGCCGAGGGAGCCGGCATACAGTTTCCGGGTCATGTGGCCGGCATGACTAAGCCGCTTCTGGCGAACCAGAGCAGCGCACGGAAATGCTGTTTACCTTCCCGCCGGAGCGGTACCTATTTATCTACTTACACTTTGACGTGCTTTCGAACTGCTAGGTTGGCAGGAGCAGGGACCGAGCAACGGGAGCTCACCCCGTCACAGGGATTCGAACCGCCAACCTTCTAATCGGCAAGTCCTAGGCTCTGTGGTTTAACCCACAGTGCCACCCACGTCCCAATGATAGGATAGCCATCTTCAAATATCTGAAGGGCTGTCATGTGGAAGATAGAGCAAGCTTGTTTGCTGCTGCTCAGAGGGTAGGGCCTGAACCAATGGATTCAAATGACAGGAAGGAGATGATGACTAAACATGAGGAAGAACTTCCTGGTGGCAAGAGCTGTTTGATAGTGCAACAGACTACCTCAGAAGGTGGTGGACTCTTCAGTGGATGTTTTTAAACAGAGGCTGGATGGC
The DNA here is from genome assembly GCF_964188315.1 of Podarcis muralis. Taxonomy (NCBI): domain Eukaryota; kingdom Metazoa; phylum Chordata; class Lepidosauria; order Squamata; family Lacertidae; genus Podarcis; species Podarcis muralis. The sequence continues at coordinate 18,284,961 of NC_135661.1, forward strand.
CATCTGTCAGGCATTCTTTAGCTGTGAATGCTACATTGCAGGGGCTGGAGCTGTTGACCCTTCCAACTCTACAGATCCACGATTCTATGAAATGCATTTGTAAAATAAAATTGTGGTTTTCCAGCCTTGCTTCTTGCACCTCTCCTTACACCAAGGTCTCCTCACACCAAGCTCTTAACTCTGTGGTTAAGAATCTGCCTGCCATACAAAAGCTCTTCGGTTTGATCCCAAAAACCTCCCCCTACCTGATAGCCTGGAGAGCTGCTGCCAGTCAGTGTTGGAAATACTGAGCTAAAATGACCAGTGGTCTGGCTCTAACCCTAAGACTCTAACCTGCGGCTTGACTGGTTTACAGACATCGCATGGCTCATTCATAGCAATCAAATGGCAGCTCACAAACTTCGAAACAAGCCCTTAATTTTTGCTGCGGCCTCAATATGCATGATGCTGCAAGAGGCAGCCGAGCAGGGAGAAAGCCTGTGATGATTCTCAGATGCATTACATGGGTTATCCTGTAACATGACTGAATGAGGGAAGCTTGTTACTCCCTGACAAATTTCTGCTCAGCTAGCATTATCTCTAAGGAGTTGTGAAGATCTTGGTCATTAAATGTGAGTAAGTCTGTCAATCAAGTCTCCTGGCAAAACAATACAATATTTAGAAACATTAAACAGGGAGAGACACCCTTTTGCTTCTCCTCTCTCATACAGTGCCTCTCGCATGAATTATTCGTGTCTACTGATAGTTCTGGTGAATTTAGCCCCATAAAGTCGCCGAATGCAGCTATAACCAAGCTATTCTTAGCAAATCTGCCTTGTGACATAGACTGGTCCCTGATTTACATTTAAACTCTGGTAAATAGTGTTTTTGATCTCTCTCCGCCCTCCTCTCCCCCCCCCCAACAAAATATGTGCTGTATTGAACAAAAGCCAGGGTCTCAAAGGATCACTCGTTCACCAACGGCCTTTTCTATCCTGGAAAGACTTTTCCCTGGGCCAGGCTTGTGCCAGTCATCATTCATCACAAAGGTAGATGAAACAAGGAGCTGCCTTATTTATTTATTTACTTTCTTGTTTATTTTTAAATTTGTATGCTGCTTAATATAGTAAAAGGTCCCTGTTTACACAAAAACACAAGCAACATTTAATGAAGTTTCCCAAAACAAAACACAACTCTATGACACAAATAAAAAGAATTGTTGGGCAGTTCCTCTTTGGGTTGAAAAGAGTCTGAAAGATACCAGACTTTACTGCGCAATCCGTACCCAAGATCTTCTAGGATTTGCAAGTTTGCAAGAGGTGTATCTCCAGCTGAGCAAGATAGCTCAGTTGGTAGAGCACGAGACTCTTAATCTCAGAGTCATGGGTTCAAGCCCTACGTTGGGCAAAAAGATTCCTGCTTTGCAGGGGGCTGGACTAGATGATCCTCGGGGTGCCTTCTGTGATTCCAGGTTAGCTGAAGATACATTGGGGTAAGGCCCCCATTCCAGATTATCTGAGGAAAGTCCTGGAAAAGGGGGTGGGGAAGGGCAGAGGGAGAGGTATGCCACTCTCAAACCCCTTTCAGCTCAGCCTCAGGACCTAACAACCCAGCGAAAACTACACTGGTAAGAAAATTGGTACGATTCTGTTTTAAAGGCTTGTTTTCTCTCTGTCAGGCTCCTGAACATAGTTTGGAATAGGGGTAACTGCCGGCTGCCTGTAGTTAGGGTTGCTTTGCTCAGTAGCAAATTAAAATCAAAGCAGAACACTATCTTGGAAACTATAGAATACACTCAGATCAGAAGCAATTTCTTGACTACTATTGGACAAAAACAGCCTTGCCTCTATGAATATTCAGCAATGGATTTGCTACACATCCAATAGCTTTTCCCGGTGTTCAAAATTCCACTTCGTACCTTTCTCCTTCCTCGCCACCACATCCGTTCGTGGGAACTGATTAATAGAGAGCATTCCTAAATGTACTTGACTAAATTTCAAAGTGTACCAAATAAATTACAGCCTATACATAGACACTAATCAATTGCTCAATTACATTAACCAAAGCACAGCAAATGTGGAGAGAATTTAATCTTCTGTTGCGGGAGACCCATTACTGCTCCACTGACATTAATTTATACATATATACATATTGCAGCTTGTCAGCTACATGCATGCATGCAGACTTACACACACACATCAGGCATCCCAATGCCTTAAGAGCTTCCTAATGGTTTATGGTGCTTTAATGGCACCCCATGCAACCAGTTAGTGTCACTCTTGCTCAACAAACCCTTCAAGCTGCTAATAACCATAGAAACTGCCAATAAGAAAGAAAGAGGACCTTTTGGATAAGTGTGTTTTAGTGCAAGATTGTCTGGATGTGAGAGAGTCTAATATCCCCCGTTCTGCCATGAGAAGTATGGTCTAGTGCAGGCACGTCCAACAGGTAGCTCATGATCTACTGGTAGAGCACTGTTCGTTTGTGGTAGATCACTGGCAGATCACCAGCTCCTCTAGAAAAAGCTCAGCAACTTTGACCTGAAGCCCCCTGAACTGCCAGTTTTTAACTCTGTGAGTAGATTGCAGTCTCTTGGGAGTTGGCCACCCCTGGTCTAGTGATTAAGAGTGCTGGACTCTGACCTGGGAGACCAGGGTTCAAATCCCCACTCAGCCCTGAAGCTCACTGGGTGGCCTTTCTTACACTGCTGAAAATCTCACCATCCTGCTAAGCTGATTGTTTGCTTATAATACTTATCCATATATTCAATAAACAGTATTCTTATATCCTTCGTCATTTTGATTTCTTATTCTAGTTGTCATCCCTGCTATTAGACCATCTCTGCATGGACTAATAATTCAATGTGCCCTTCCTCTTTTGTCAGTACCTAATCTGTTCTCCCATTTTGTGCTAATAACATACGGGCAGCTGTTGTCGCATATAGGAACAGATTTCTCTCTCTTTTTGGTGACTTCTGCTGTTATTAACCCCAACAACAAGGCTTCTGGGTTTTTAGGAAAGGATTTCTTAAACATTATGGATCATTCCATCATCAAAGTACATTATGGATCATTTCCCAATAATTGTTAATTGATCATTTCCCAATAATTGTTACATGACCACCACATGTGGTAGAAGGTACCCTCTACTGTCTTGCATTTCCAACAATTACCTTTTAATGATTTTTACATTTTTGCTAACCTATTAGGTGTCAAATACCACGTATGCTGCATCTTCATAAAGTTTTCTCTTAACATGTAGCATGCTGTAAACTTTATAGTCACTTTCCACAGTTGTTCCCATACTGCAAAATCAGTATTGTATCCAACTTATCATTGATGATTTTACCATTTCCTCCATTGTGTCCCACTCAAGTAATAAATTATACATTTTAGATAATATTTTAATCCTGGATCCTAATACAGTGGTACCTCTAGATGCGAACGGGATCTGTTCCAGAGCCCCGTTCGCATCTAGAAGCAAACGTAACCAGCGACGGCACGTCTGCGTATGTGCGCATTGCTTTTCGCCGTTTCTGCGCATGCATGTGACGTCATTTTGAGCGTCTGTGCATGTGCAAGTGGCGAAACCCGGAAGTAACGCACTCCGTTACTTCCGGGTTGCCACGGAGCACAACTCGAACGCACTCACCCTGGAGCACATTCAACCCGAGGTATGACTGTAACACCATTTCAAACTGCGAATTTTATTCCGCAAATCCATGTTTTTTTATCTAGCTTAAATATTGCACTCAACTGATGATAACCTAACCAATCTGTCACTTGATATTTTATCTCTCCATACTCTTTCAGTCTGTAAACCTCCCCAGTGACTTTTAGCAAGTCTCTATAAGTACTCCTTGTCTAACGTTTGTCTGTATGTTAATTTTTTCCCTTGCCAATGCTTCTGTTGGTGACAGCCACATCTTTCCTTTCTAATAGGTTTTTATATTTTTCCCATGCCCTATACAGATTTTTCCTGATTGTGTGGTTTAAAAAGCACATATGTCCTAGCCTTCCCGTACCACAGGCACACATGCCATACAAATTTTAGATTGTGCCCTTCAAGGTGTAACAAGTGGCTGTTCTCTTTAGGGAAGTTTTTAATGACTGATGTTTTAATGTCTTTTTAATCTTTGTTGGAAGCCGCCCAGAGCGGCTGGGGAAACCCAGCCAGATGGGTGGGATGTTAATTACATTATTGTTATTGTTATTATTATTAATAATAAAATCCATTCTTTCAACCAACATAAACACGTTGCGTCGAAATATAATTGTAATTCAGGGAAAGCAAAACTCCCTCTCTCTTTGGTATTGATCATAATGTTATGTTTTATCCTGGGTTTTCTCCCCTGCCAAAGAAACCTAGATAGATGTTTCTTGCATTCCTTGAAGTTTCAAATGTTATTAACTATAGGTACTGCGTGGGATAGGAATAGTATTTTTGCGAGTATGTTCATTTTTATAGCCGAAATTTTACTCAACAGAGACAGTTGCATTCTGCTCCATATTTGCAGATCTTTTTTGATCTTCTCCGATGTGGGAGAAACATGTTTTGTTGCAGCTGGGGCAAATGAAGGTATTGGTGCTACAGGAGCACAATGGTGTTTCTTCTCTCTGCGCTCCTCCCAGCGGTTGCTCCTCCTCTGGTCACTGCTGTGGGTACACGACCTGACTGTCTGTCTCCAGTATCACATGTTCCTGTACTAACAATGGACTAATCCCCCTGGTTAACATCCCTTCAATGAAATTGGTCTTCTTCTTTTGTAGAAGCTCTGATTTATATGAACCTTAATACCAACAGTCTCACACTTTTCAATTAACATCTCTATAATTATTACTAGTAACTATCAGCAACACTGCCACAGAAGTTCTAATTATGAACTCCGGTCACCATGCAGTGTAACATCACTAATTCTTATCACTAATTACCATATCTTAATTAAATATGTGACTGGATGATGGAATGCCACTGAGTGACAAAGAGCACCAGAAAGAGAGACACTATTCAGAACTCTGACCAACAACAAGTTAATTACTAGAGGAATTTCAGCTTTTGCTTTATCTATACTAATTACTGTCCTCTTCTCTGTTATTACATAAACTGACTAATTATAATAATGTTGATGCTGGCTTTAATTTTAGGTGTTTGGGGCAGTTTAATTTTTACTAATTGGGTGGATTATGGACTGCGATGACCTCTCTTTCAATGTGGATGGCTGTTAAAATTTACTAATTGTGTGAAATCACACAATTTACTAATTGTGTGAAAGCAAGGAGCCCAGCAGCAGGTGGAGCCAGAGCCAATGGCAGGCATCTCATTCTCATTTTGTCCCCATCCTCCTCCCTGCTGAGTTCCACATAGCCAGTACTGAGACTAAGGAGGAGGTTGGCAGCCAGGGCTACCCCCTGTTAAGTCAGAGAGTAGGCAGGTGGGGGCTGTCTGAAGACAGAATGAGATTGGTAGAGAAGTCCCCCAATCACCAATGGGCTAACCTCCACTGGAGGTATTCTAGTTAAGCAAACATGGCTTGCACCCATTTTAGATTTCCATTTAAAGGAATTATTATGATTGTTTAAGTCCATTTCTAAGATGTTGCACAATTAAAAAAAAACCAACCAAGCAAACAGCTACACAGTCCTTGCCAGCAGGCTTACAATGTAATCGAGATAATACAGAAGAGGAAATGAGAGGGGGAGGGAACAGTAAAAACTGGTAGGAGTCGGCCACTAATTACAGCCTCACAAACCTAATGGTATGGTGAGGCATGTTGAATTTTTCAGCTTTCAAATTCCAAAAATGAGGGGTGCTGAAAAGTTGTGATGTGACTTGGGAAGTCAAAAGATATTTTGGTTATAATTATAATTTAGTTTTGCTTGGTAAGTAAAAAAAGAAAATGCGTAAAATTGCACAAGAATCATTAAAAATTATTACCAAGAACTTGTAGTTATATTATATATGAATGATGTTCTTGTTGCTGTTGTTGTTTATTTTCATCATTATTTAGCATTACCTGACATTTTCAGAAGGTAAGATCAAAATTCTTTGGTTTTCCGAAAGCAGTTTATGTGCTTCTTCATCAAACGTTGACTTACCAAGCTAAATGTTGTCCAGTCACAAAATAATAGCAGATTTCGATTCCTCACAACCAAAAACATATTTTTAAGACTCTTCACTGGGGGGGGGAGGAATACACTCCCTAAAACCACATGCCCCATTGGTATGGGATGGTATCCAGCTAAGGCCTGAGTCCATTAACTTTGATGCGATTACTGTGAGTTGGACTCGCATAGGATGCAACTCATGACCTCTATAGTGGTCTCCATCCACAGTTCATGAGAAACAAACACAGGTGCATGTGTGTGCTCATACACACACACTTGTTCCTTCTAAATTTATAAAACCATGGTGGCAAAACCACTTTCCTCTTCCCCTGAGGTTTCACAGTCTCAGCGAAGGATTTTTGCCTTGCCGACACCACCACCTCACACAATGCCTCAAGTGTGTGGGAGGGTTGCAAAAATACCCACTATTAAGTGTACCAAATGATGGAAATCCACGCTCAAGGGTTCAGAAAGTGGATTTGTTTATTTTTCAGGCAGTCCTACGACATGGCGCAAGCCTATTCTTCTGCTTTGAAAGTTGCGATACGATTGCCTACAAGAGTCAACCTTCTGGGGAAGGAAAGGGCAGGCCCCTTAGCTGAGCAAGGCGTTGAATTTACAGCTAAACACAGTGCTTTCCTTTCCAAGCCTTTCTCTAATGAGGTCAAAACAGCACCAAGCAGGACAATAGGGACTCGTTCGACGGTCTCTAGAGTCAAGGCATGTGATGGCAGCATCCTTCACTCACTGAAGAATGTAGCACTTCTGTCCCCTGTTCATTCAGGGTTCCTTTGCTGCAATTATCCTCAAGGGTGGGAGGCTGAAGCAAATGAGTGGATGAAACTCCTTCCTTCCTTTTGCATTCCAGAGGTGAGGGTGTGCATTTTGAGGCTTTTGTTGTTTAGTCGTTTAGTCGTGTCTGACTCTTCATGACCCCTTGGACCAGAGCACGCCAGGCAGTCTTCCACTGCCTCCCGCAGTTTAGTCAAACTCATGCTGGTAGCTTCAAGAACACTGTCCAGCCATCTTGTCATCCCCTTCTCCTTGTGCCCTCCATCTTTCCCAACATCAAGGTCTTTTCCAGGGAGTCTTCTCTTCTCATGAGGTGGCCAAAGTACTGGAGCCTCAGCTTCACGATCTGTCCTTCCAGTGAGCACTCAGGGCTGATTTCCTTCAGAATGGAGAGGTCTGATCTTCTTGCGGTCCATGGGACTCTCAAGAGTCTCCTCCAGCACCATAATTCAAAAGCATCAATTCTTCGGCGATCAGCCTTCTTTATGGTCCAACTCTCACTTCCATACATCACTACTGGGAAAACCATAGCTTTAACTATACGGACCTTTGTCGGCAAGGTGATGTCTCTGCTTTTTAAGATGCTGTCTTAAAAATTGTGAGGCTAGGGGGGCACAATACTCATAAGTGCTCCCTCCCCTCAGACTGGCCATTGCCTGCTTGAAATGGTGCCACCCTTCTAGGGATAAACAACTCTTTCAATTTCAGTCGCTCCCCATTTCTCTCCCCCTCCCCCAACTTCCCCCAGTTCTCCACATTTCCACATCAGTCTGTGACTCTCCTCACCCCCCCAAAAAAAAAATCCTCATGAAAATTCATCAGAGTTTCAGTGCAAATTTATCCCAATATGCCCCATTTCGTTTGCCGCTTTCCCCAACGTACGCAAAAGTATAATGCATTTCTATATGTTGTTTTTTCACTAAGGTATTCATGTATATGGACACTTCCCCCCACCCCCACCCCGCCAGTACATGAATTTTTGCACACATTTACTTGGCTGGAAAACCGCATTGCAAAATTCAAAGAAGTGCAAACCTCAAAGGGTGGCTGCGTTCCAGCTCGCACACTGTTTCACAAAGTATGGATTAGGTAAATTTCGCCTTTCAGTGTGACCCCAATCAAATTTCTTCCCCATCTCTACCACCTGACAGGGCCTCTGCCACCTGACAGGACTGGGGTGCTGTGATTCTTAAGGTGTTCTTGAACTTCCTTCCTCCTTGACCAGTGGCCACATTACGTTGTTGTTGTTGTTGTTGTTGTTGTTGTTGTTGTTGTTGTTGTTGTTTGCATCTGGCCAGAATGACACACTTTCCCCCCACTTCCAAAAACCCTCCCCAAAGGGATCTGGTTGCCATGGTGCCGTGATGCTGTGCCATTTCTGCAGCCCACAAGCCATAGTTTTTCACAAAGCCTGGTGTTAAGAACAGGTTTTTTTATTATAATAAAAAAAAACCCATGTGCTGACATTTATTTATTTACAAACTCCTGGGATTCTAAGTAGAGCTAATTAAAATTAATCGTTGGGGGGGTGCCTAATGAAAGCCCTTGTCCTCTAAGTCCTCTGGATATAGAATCGAGAGAGAAAATAGACCGATGGGGGTGAAGGAAGAGCATTTTAAACAGGAAAAGCTAATAATGCACTTTACTACTGTACAGAATGATGCTTAATGGAAAGTTAGTCTCAGGTTAGGTGGCTTATTTTTAAATTTCTAGTACCTGTTAAGATAGAAAGCTGTCATTGTAGCGGGGCAGGGAGAATCATAAAAATATTCTTCCTGTGAAGGATAAACAACTAATCTATCATGATCTCTGCAAACCCTCCAGGGTTCAGGAATGTGTACAAGGTGCTTGGAGGAGGGATAGGCAACCACCTGCGTTCCTGACCCTCATGGCTGAGGGTCGTCTGGCAGAAAAAGGGAATACATGCAGGGACAGGGATGTAATTAAGGCCTCTCTGAGAGAGGGAGTGGCCACAGGTCACCAGAAAGACGCTGCAGTGAGACTGCTCCATAAAGAGCGCTCCTTGGCCAAAGAAGGCCTGAATAAATATAGACTGGTTTCTTGTGGAGGTGGTCACCAAACCAACTCCAGGTACAGTGGTACCTCTAGTTACAAACTTAATTCGTTCTGGAGGTCCGTTCTTAACCTGAAACTGTTCTTAACTAGAGGCGTGCTTTTGCTAATGGGGCCTCTTGCTGCTGCTGCACAGCCAACACTGGGGCAAAGTTCTTAACTCGAGGTAACTCTTCCAGGTTAGCAGAGTTTATAACCTGAAGCGTTTGTAACCTGAGGCGTTTGTAACTCGAGTTACCACTGTACTCTCAAAGAAGCTGGTTTTATCGATCTATTTCAATCAGAGATTGTAACCTGAGGCATTTGTTACTCGTGGTACCACTGTACTCTCAAAGAAGCTGGTTTTATTGATCTATTTCAATCGGAGATCAAAGCTCGCTTGGACGCTAAGACTACCCTGTATCAAAGGCACCACTTCTGGAAACGATTGTGGGGAGGGTGACACAACGTCCTGATGTCATGCAAGCAAGGTCCTGACATCATGAGGGCCAGGGGGCGGAGTCAAACATGGCAGCAGCCAATGGCTCCTGTCCTCCCCCTCCTGTTGCCTCACAAGGGAAAGACGGGGAAAGCCACCTCAGGCCAGTAAGGAAGGAGCAGGAGGCAGAGTCGCCAGCCACCAAAGCTGCGCTACAGTGGCCTCCGTAAAGAGAGAGATAAGGGGGAAGATTGCCTCAGCTGGGATTATGGCTCCTAGCCCTTATGGTTCTGAAGAGATGGTTGAAAGGCTGTGGAGAAATTACCAGGGTGCCTCAAAAGCAAGTGAGGTGGGTTTGAATCTTTCCCAGTGGCAGGCTTGTGCAGTTTGTTACTTCCCTCACAATAAAAAGAAACAGGATGAATTACGCTAAGCCTGAAATATTGCAGAATTGTTAAAAGGAACAGAAATCATGCTGGAAAGCATATGTACAGGTTGGCACAACATTTTCTGAGTGCAGAGTACTAGTAGCCCTGACTGTGCTTGTTTCCTTGCTTCCATGTTATGTGGGTGGAACTGCATGCTCATATATAGCAGAGTAATTTTAAATGTGTGTGTGTGTGCACGGGCTGTGAGGTGCATCCTTATTGTTGTCATTTTACAGATGTAGACTGAGTCTAAGGGCTACTTGCCAGAGGCAAAATAACAGCACCCAAAAACTCTGTGCATATAGAGCTCTAGTATACAGTGGTACCTCGGGTTACATACGCTTCAGGTTACACACTCCACTAAGCCAGAAATAGTGCTTCAGGTTAAGAACTTTGCTTCAGGATAAGAACAGAAATCAGGCTCCGGCGGCACGGCGGCAGCAGCAGGAGGCCCCATTAGCTAAAGTGGTGCTTCAGGTTAAGAACAGTTTCAGGTTAAGTACGGACCTCCGGAACGAATTAAGTACTTAACCTGAGGTACCACTGTATTAGAATTCAGGCTGAATCTTTTCCCTGATGTGCTACTTTTGTACATGCAAGGAGATCTATCCATAGATGACTACCACAATCACAGCTTGAAATATTGCAAAATGTTTGATTAGTTTCCTGCCTATTGCTTTTCTATGCATTTGCTTCCCTTGAGAAGTGATTGGCTGGTGGATCTCTGTAAGATGGATTGCTTAGGGGAGGGGTTGCATGGGGAGGGAGGTCAGGAGAGGGCACTTGCTTATGTTGTATCTTTAAAAATTGGGAACATTTCAATGCAACTATAAAGAATAAAAACCGAGCCTATTGTGCACTAGATTACATGTTATAGAACGTGAAATATAAAGCAGAATCACAGCACGGTTTCCAAACTGCACAAATCCATCCAAAGTTTAGGTTCTTAGCAGATTCACCGAGATGTGGGACTCAGGGCAAAAGAGCCTCCAATTCAGCAGCCTTGAATTGAATTCAAGGCCTCCAACCAATGCAGAACACCACTGCCCTCTAGTGTCCACTTCAAGCCACAACCCTCTCATGCAACATTCCAACGTCTCTGTGCAAATTGTGACAGTGCTTGAAGGTGCATGAAAACCAGGGGCTGGAGGATGCACCTCCCACACATCTCTGCAGGTCCAGAACAGTGTTAGGGTTAGTCCATCTAGCTCCCTATCGTCTACAGTGGTTGGGAGTGACACCCTAAGGTTTGGGGAAGGGCTTCCGCCCTGCTCCCACTCTTTCGAAGCCAGGAGATGTTAAGGTTTGAACCTGAGATGGTCTTCATGCAAAGCCAATGGTCCACAACTGAGCTATGCCCCACCCCTCCCCTGAATACTTAAGACTACCATACAGTTAGAAACACAGGATATTGCTTTCTTTTATCCTTGGTAGGATCACATCATCTGACTCTGTATTGCTTACACAGACTGACAGAGCCTCTTTGTGATTTCAGGCAGGGGTCTTTTCCAGTCCAACCTGGAAATGCCAAGGATTGGAGCCTAGGACCTTCTGCACACAAATTGGGTGCTCAACCACTGAGCTGTGGCACTTAGGTTGAGGGAACCTTATCCCAGGTGAGGCCATTGGCCCATTCAGATTGTCTACACTGGCAGCGACTCTCCAGCAGTCCAATAGGTCTGTTTCCTGGTCCTACCTGAAGCAAGCAACTCTGCTAGAGTCTAAGTTTCTCCCATACACCTGCTTTGGAAAGGCAGGAGAAATCCACTCTCTTTAAGCATTCCTGGGTGGAGGGGAATCTCCTGTGAATGTTCAGTAGTAGCTAAAACACATTAAGTTGACCTCTAGTTAGACCAGACAAAAAGGTTCCCCAAACTACAAATTTTGTAATTGTAACTTATGAATAAACACAGCTCCCTAAGTAGCTTTGTCTGTCTTTGACCAGCCATGGGAGGGCTGACGCTGACAGGGAGTTAGATTTTGGACGTGTGGAACAGAGGACCAAACCAGCAGGATGTAGCCCACCAAGTGTGCTTCCCTAGTCAAGAACTCTTGCCTTCAATGCTCACCCCACCTCTTAACCAAATTTTTAGTGGCTTTTCTTCCTTTGATCTTTGGCAAGAACTACCCAGGCTCCTTACTGAGTTTCTTCATTCTAGAAGCCACCTTCCCTCACATTTTCATAAACTTTGCTATACTTCTTTAGAGGTAGGGGGGAAGGGTTGATGTGGAGGAAGAATTTGATTCGCATTTCCCAAAACAATACCTTAACCGAAACACAGCCATCCATAGAAAAGCACACTTCTTTCAGTTTTGCAATGCGGTTCAACAGCCAAGTAATACATACACAGACACATAAGAAATGTGCAAAAGAATGCACATAGTATTCAAAATAATACAGAAATGTTTTATATCAGGGGAAATTGTTTTGCAAAATTTTGTATATTGGGCAGAATTTTGTACAGGCAAAATTGCATATTAGAAGAAAGTTTCACTAAACGGATGCTGAAGAATGTAGAGAACTGAACCTAAAAATGGGGGAGGGGGGGATGAGAAACGAAAAGAAAGTGAAATTGACAGATTCGGCCATCACTACTGTACATGTTCATTAAGTCGGTTTGGGAGTTGCTGATTTCTAAAACTGCAAGACTGTTCAGAAGTAGAGCCTGTGATACCACAAATACATTATCTTAAAGGTAAAGATACCCCTGCCTGTACGGGCCAGTCTTGACAGACTCTGGGGTTGTGCGCCCATCTCACCCAAGAGGCCGGGGGCCAGCGCTGTCTGAAGACACTTCCGGGTCATGTGGCCAGCGTGACAAAGCTGCATCTGGCGAGCCAGCGCAGCACATGGAACACCGTTTACCTTCCCGCTGGTAAGCGGTCCCTATTTATCTACTTGCACCCGGGGGTGCTTTCAAACTGCTAGGTTGGCAGGCGCTGGGACCGAGCAACGGGAGCGCACCCCGCCGCGGGGATTCAAACCGCCGACCTTTCGATCGGCAAGCCCTATGCGCTGAGGCTTTTACCCACAGCGCCACCCGCGTCCCTCACATTATCTTAGTAATGCTTATAAACAATCTTCACATTATCTTAGTAATGCTTATAAACAATCCTGTAAGGTCATCCCTATCATCCCTCATATGGCAGAAGTGGAAATTGTGGATGATAAGAGAACATGGTTCCTGCTATTTCCGGTGTCCGGACTGTGGGTGATGTTGCTTACGTAAACAAAATAGAATTGCCCATGTACAAGAGGGATCTATTAGAAAGCTTGAAAAAAATGTCAAGGTCTGCAGAAGTACACAAAACAAAATCTATTGGAGGTAAACTGGAAGAAGCTGGAACACACACACCCCAAATAAAATAGCACAAGGAGGACAAAGCTCGTGAAATGCTGACTGACTGGGGCTTTTTGTGAGGGGGGAGACAGAATGCGAGTACTTGGATCCCTGAAGTGAAGCACCCCACGCTGCAACGTTTTGTTACAGCTCCCACTTGTAAATGAATTTATGGCAGTGTGAAGACTTGAACATTTACTCTCCACACTCTCAGGCAACGTATCCTACCTGCTGTGTTTCCATACCATCACAACCATCCTTCACATTCAATTTCTTAGCTGTTCTTAACATTATTTCCATCCTGCCAGCCGCATGTGTAAAGTGGAAGGAGATTCAAGCTTACTCATAACACTCACACCACTGGTCCGTGCATGCCTGAGCTTTTTATCCCTTGAGCTTACCTAACTTATAATTCTCATATCCTTTTCATTCTCCGGATGCGAATCTGGTTTTGATGCTCTGCTCCGATTATTATTTATCTAATTTCACTACTTGGTTCTGGTCCCTAACCTTGTAATCTCCATCTGTGATCCTTCTGCGTAAGACCTTTATTTTTTATTTCTCAATCATGGCCTCTCTGATGGCTAAAACTGCAAACTCCTTTTCAGGGAATAGCTCCTGGGCAACAGCAGCTCAGTGAAGAAGGGTGAACCTTATCATATCACATTTTTATCTCTGCTGCAGAAATCCCTAATCTGATTCTGCTACAATCTTTAACCCTAACAAGTTTTACCTAAACAAGGGGTAGAAATTCAATCCAGTTCACATTTAAAAGGCAAATCTACCTGATTCACACTTTGCAAAAGCAATATGGAAATTGAGACACAGCCATCCTGCAAAGTTCACACTTATCTGAATTTTGCTATACAATTCTGAATCCATATTACAAAAATAGATACAGCATGGTACAGTACACAAATACATGCATACAATAATGGATTGTATTTGGGGAAATTGCATACAGAAATGTGCATATTAGGATAAATTCACAATAGAATGCTGAAGAATTTTCATGAGGCAGCTGATGTGGAAATGAGAACTGAGTCTATGAATGGGAAAATGGGAAGCCAAAATCATCATATTCACCCATTCCTAGTGATAACATTGAGGCCGTTCCCAGAGTCCTCATCCTGCAAAAACCCTCATCATTCACCTCCCAGCCCCCAAGCAAGTCAGTGGGGAAAGAGGAATTAGAGTCTGAATTATTTCTGTCTCCCGGGCTCAAATGGAGTTCATCAAATTTCACGCCATCTCTCGCAGTTGTTAGCGCAGCTGACAAAAAGAGCGAGTCTGTTGCCCTGTCAGATTCTTTACTTTAAAATTATTCCTAAATCTTGACAGAAATTAACAGCTTCTTCTTTGCATTCCTAGCACAGCTCCTTCCTTCTGAGCGTCAAACTCCATAGTTCTAAGCTACACAGCCTGTTTCCTAGGATACGTGGCCGTGCGGGTTAAACCCAATCTCTGCTCTCCAAAAGGAGCTATTTGATTGTGAAACCAAGGTCAGGGGGCTGTGTTTGCAGAGACACCCCTGTGTTGGGTTGGAACCGCAGGGCTATCCAATTGAGAGGGTGAAAGTGCTTTAATTGTTTTATCAATCATCAAGATTTATATACAGCTTTTGCAGAAAATAGCCAAGGTGGCTTAAAATCAGGATATATTACTTACACACAACAATAATAACTAAAACAAACAACATTGGGCCCCATCCGTGAAAACAGTTTAAAAGCTAAAAGTCTCAAAGGCAACAGGAGCAAAGATAAGATGTGTATTAAGAACTGCAGCCAATTAAGTTCCACTCAAAGCAGACTCGCTGAAATCAGTGGACCTAAGTTAATTGTGTCCATAGATTCATAAAGTTTGAAAGCACCCCAGGGGTAATCTAGTCCAACCCCCTGCAATGCATGAATCATAGCTAACTAATCCCTGACAGGTGGCCATCCAACCTCTGTTTTAAAACCTCCAGTGAAGGAGAGTCCACCACCTTTCGAGGTGGCTCATTCCATGGCCAAACAGCTCTTACCTTCAGAAAGTTCTCCCTAATGTTTCATCAGAATCTCCTTTCTTATCATTTGAATTCATTGGTTTGGATCCTACTCTCTGGAGCAGTAGAAAACAAGCTTGCTCCATTATCTATGTGACGTCCTTTCAGATATTTGAAGATGGCTATCACATCGCCTCTCAGGCTAAACATACCCAACTCTTTCAACTGTTCCTCATAAGGCTTGGCTTCCAGAACCTTACTATATTGGTCACCCTGCTCTGCATACATTCCAGCTCACCAATATCCTTCTTAAACTGTCAATATCCTTCTTAAATTATTCAAATGTGTCTGCTTTAAATAGGACTAATGTTGGACATAACCCACAGTCTTCAAAGTACTTCCAAACCAATGTAGAATTGTGTGAGCCTGCAGGAAGCCATCTTCATTGCATAAAGAGTTTCCAGCATGGGGACTGGAATCCTAGCCAATCAGAATTAGCCCCTCATGCTCCCACAGGCTCCTTTTGCGATGAATGCCTGAAGAGACCTAACATGGGCAGGATTGCCGCTAGTAGTAGTAATGGCTATGACAAACTCTACATAACCCCACCCATTTTCATCCAACAATCTTGCTCAAGTTTCATAACATGGTGGCAACAGCTGGAGTATGACATAATCTTTATTAGGGCCAGGCAAAACCACAAAGTTATCAGCACCACACTCTAACCAACGGAGCTACCCTTTGGTATGTGTAAAATAGAAATCACTTCCCGTTCCCTTAGTGTTTTGTAGATAATCAATCTAAAAACTGGAGAGATGAGAGAGCTAACCCCTTGAATAGGAAACCTTCCCCAAGTTCAGACTGATAGGTCCCAAGAGCTATTGTGCTAAGAGGTTTTACTTTCATTATTAAAAAACAAAAATGCTAAAAAGGCCACAGTTCGTTCTTGACATCTTTCTCCCTGGAAACATCATCCATGAAAAACAGAGGTCGCTTCCTACTGGAAGGAGCTGACTGGGAAAGACTTGTGTGCTCACCAGTCCCCTTCCCTTCTTGGAATGACCCACTGTGAAGATAAAAATCCTTCTGAGGCCCAACTTTTGTGTTTGCTGGTGATTCACACTATCTGAGAAGTGCCCTCCAACAGATAGCAAATCTGGCAGGTGCATTATTTGCAAGGCAGTGCTTCCCAGAATTCACCTTCAGACCATGGATAAGAGCTTGACACAGTCAAACATCTGCCAGGCTTCTCTTATGCAACCCTCCTGTTCCCCTTCAAAACAAACTTGCTCTTCTTACAATGTAAAAAAATCCTACAAAATGTCATGAAAATAATGTATAGATGGTATATTACACCAGTGAAGTTAGCAAAAATGTATAAAGTCAGTAATAAATGCTGGAAAGGTAAGGAAAAAGAGGGAACATTTTATCACATGTGGTGGGAATGTAAAAAGGTGAAAGGCTTCTGGGAGATGATATATAATGAGTTGGAAAAAAATGTTGAAATATACATTTATAAAAAAACCAGAAGCATTTCTCTTGGGTATTGTTGGAAACGATATAAATAGAAAGGAATGTAAGCTTTTTCTATATGCAGTAACAGCAGCAAGAATACTATTGGCCCAAAAATGGAAGCAAGAAGAATTACCAACGATGGAAGAATGGAGGATGAAATTAATAAACTATGCGGAACTTGACAAACTAACGGGAAGGATCCGAAACCGGCGGGACTAGAAGTTTACCGAGGACTGGAGTAAATTTACGGATTATTTGAAAAGTATTTGTGACGATCAGACGACGTTTGTAAGTTTGCAAGAAGCTCTCTGAGGAATAATATTAGAAATATTGCAAAAATGGAGGAGGAGAAGTGATATGTTAAGAATGCAAAGGCAATATTAAGTTAGGAAATGCGTAAGAAGTGATTAAGACAGAGGATTATCAGAGGTGCTGATGGAAGTCCAATAAGAATGTATTTGTGATAAATTGTGTGGTATGTTTTATAATTTTGTATGTTAAAAACCAATAAAAAAATTATTTTTTTAAAAAAAAACTTGCTCTTCTTACAATGTAAAAAATCCTACAAGGATTTTGAGACACAGCCACTTACTCTGCCTAGAAGCCAACTAATACTTCCCTGCTGTTAATCACACTGCATTGAAGAACAACATAGGAACCTAGAAAATTGCCTTATAGAAAGTCAGATCCACTGGTCCTTCTTGCTCAGCTCTGTGTCTAGACTGATCGGCAGTGGCTCTCCCAGATTTCAGACAGGGAGTCTCTCCCAACCCTACCTGGAGATCTGGGATCTTCTGCATGCAAAGTAGATGCTTTGCCCCCTTTTCTTTAAAATAATAAAAAAGTGCAAGCAGGAGTTTCCTAGCCTACAGAGCTAGCAGATGTCATTAATTCATTTTCTTTTGTTAATTAATACAGCGGGGTTATCAAAAGAAGTCACCCAAGACAGTTTACAGCAATGAAAATTGTTAGAAACAGAACCATTTAAAAAACAACCTCCTTGCAATTTAGGCATCTCTCGAGGGCAGAAGATTAGCAAATCCTCGCGAGGGAAGGCTATGCCGAACTGGCTGCTACTAATTTAATTTGCAACGTTGTTTTACGGCTTTCATCTTCTGTAAGGTGGGCCATTTGATATGTCCCTTTTGCAAAGTGGGGGGGGGGGGACATCCAAAGCCAGCTGCTTTCATCCACTGCTGAAGCAGCCTGCACACAAGCTCTTCACACAACCACATCCCCTCCTTTGGGTGGGAATGAATGTACATAAGGCCAACTCCCAATCCGCTCCTGCCATTACGGGGCTGATTTTCTCCCTTCACCATCATCACAACTGCTGTTGTGTCCTTAGGGAGGCAGAGGCTCCTGTTCCCTCCACGATGAATCACATCTGATAAAACCTGAACTTCTCATTTGTCAGGTATTAGGTGCCTCATTTCCTCTCCTAGCTTTGCCTCTCTCATCTCTTGCATGCCAGAATTTGCCAAGTCTAAAAAGAAACAGAGCGATGATGACAAATTAAAATAAACCCATTTCTCCAATGTGCCCTGACATGTCAGGCATCCCCTTCCTTGGCACCGCAGAGGCTACAGAAGCCTGCACTGCAAGTGGAACTGCAAATCTCCTGCTTCCTCGAGAACCTTGGAGTACAGTATTAGGGAAAAAAGAGAGGTTCTTCCAAGATAGCTCTGGGCTGCTGTGCAGGCACAATTCTGTTAGCAGAAGGGACTGAAGCTTAGTGGCAGGACCCATTCTTTCCACCCACAACGTCCTACAACCACCCCCAAGACTGGGAAATACTCCTGACTGAAACCCTGGGGATCTGCTGCTGCTGCTACTGCTCAGTGTAGACAACACTGACTAGCTTTATAAGAGGTCTGACAGCCTCCTATGTTTTCAGGGATTACCACTCATGTACAGTGGTACCTCTAGTTACGAACTTAATTCATTCTGGAGGTCCGTTCTTAACCTGAAACTGTTCTTAACTAGAGGTGTGCTTTCGCTAATGGGGCCTCTTGCTACCACTGCGCCGCTGGCACACAATTTCCATTCTCATCCTAGGGCAAAGTTCTCAACTTGAGGTAACTCTTCCAGGTTAGCGGAGTTTGTAACCTGAGGCGTTTGTAACTCAAGGTATATTAGGCCTGGCTGGATGGCATACCTCAGTATTACAAATAGGGTTGGGCCAGATTTCATCTCTTGGCGCAGTGGGTCCATGCATATGGCTATTAACCAGAAAGTTGGTGGTTCAAGTCCACCTGGGGATGGCTGTGGGCAGGGTTCCTGCATTGCAGTGGGTTAGGCTAGATGACCCTCAGGGTCCCTTCCAACTCTATGATTCACGTTTGGGATAAAAAATATTTCTGCTGGACACATATGCTGAAATCAAAAATTCATTGCTATTTTTCATCTGTGTGCAGGAGCCAAGGAACACTTGACTTTATTCCTTATGAAAATATGGGAACTGTTTCCACACTGAAAAGCATGCTTGCATGAATTCCCTGAGGAATACAAGAGGCTGTCTTATACGGAACAGGACTGTTGGTTCATCTAGCTCAGTTTTGCCTTCATTCATGGGCAGAGACTTCCTAGGATATCAAACAGGGGTCTTTGTGAACTATTTCTCCAGATCCCATGGATTGAACCCGAGGTCTTTGGTTTGCAAAGTAGGAGATTTGCCACTGAGCTTCAAGCCTTCTCCTGGTAGATTGCTTTAAATCAGAAGACACTGCTCGTGGGAGGACGTCCGAAGAGCCAAACTCTTGTGGGTGCTCATAGCGTCGCAGAGCAATGTGACCAACAGATCCTGCTGAAAGAGGCTGGCTGTTCCTGGCCTGCCCCCGTGGCCCACGTTTCATGGAATGTGCAGAGAGACTGCAACAACAAAAAAGTCTTTTATGTATTCCCATTCATGGGGGCCTAGTTTATAATCCAATTCCTACACACTCCGCCTGCACCCCACTGGTTTCAAACAGACCATTGAAAAATATTTCCATATATCTGAAAAGGTGCTCATCCTTCCAAAATGACACATCTCTCACACACTGTGCAAATTTAAAACTTGGAGACAATCGGAATTAATGCGGGAACCAGTGGAATTGCTTTTCTTAAACCTCATACTCAGTAGGGAAGCAGAATGTGGGAGAAGTTAGGCTGTGTGTGAATATATATATATATATATATATATATATATATATATATATGAGCTCTAAAATGTATATGATCTTATTATCTCTTTCAAATCCCTTCCAAACCCAATTTACAACAGAGAGAGAGAGAGAGAGACGATGAGGGTAAGCTTTGCAAGATCACAAAAAACTTAATTGGAAGAGAACATTTAAAAGAAACTGCTAGAAATGACAGATAATATAATCATCTAGCTTTGACTGCATAACTCTGATCTAAGGCTTGCTTCCTTTCAGAAGCAAAAAACCTGAGATTTCTCAAGGAAAATTTGGCCTCTTTCCTTTGGAGGAAAATAAACCTGAAGCTGATGTCCCTGAAGCGAAAGGAACGAACACTAGAATGGGATAGGGTAGGGAACGTGCTTTGATTTATCTATTATTGCATTTATATTGTTCCATTATTATTATTATTATTATTATTATTATTATTATTATTATTTAAATTTGAATACTGCCCTTCATCCAAAGATCACAGGGCGGTTCACAACACAAAAATACAAAATGAGAACACAAAATGCATACTACATAATAAAGCAAAAACCAAAACAAATCAATAATCCCCACTCTCACAAACATGTTTTAAAAGCCAGGGAATCAGTTGGTAGCTGTGTTGGTCTGATGCAGTCAAAATATATTCTAAAAAAAATTAAATTGCCCAGTAGCACTTTAGAGACCAACTAAGTTTGTTCTTGGTATAAGCTTTCATGTGCATGCACACTTCTTCAGATACACTGAAACAGAAGTCAACAGACCCTTATATATAGTGGGAGGGTGGGGTGGGGTTTTTCTCAGGAGGGTAGTAGGAGATGGGCGATTGACTCAATGGGTATGGTAAACCTGTTGACGACTGTTAATGACTGTGATTAGTCCTACAGGAAAAAGCAAGGGATAGTATGCGGATGATTAGCATAGCCATAGAATGTCAGGCAGCCCAATGCCTGGTTGAAGAGAAATGTATTCAACCAGCACCTAAAGATATGTCCAATCTTTCCTCCAAGGAGCTCAAGCTGGTGTACACAATTTCCCCTCTTCCCACATTATCCTCATAAGAACCTGGTTGGGCAGAGAGACCAAGGGTGATAAGTGAGCTTTCATGGCCGAGTGAGGATTTGAACCCGGGATCCCAGCCCAAAACTCAATCCACTACACGACACAAGCTATCTTAAGCCTGCTCCAGCCTTCCCAACCAGGTGCCCTCCAGGTGTTCCTGGACTACCAATTCCCATCTTTCTGACCACCACCCATCATGGATGGGACTGCTGGCAAGTCAATCAGGTTGAGGAGTTGTGGTCTACTCTCAACAGCAGCAGGAATTCTCAATAGCCCAGATGTCTAATTACCTACTTTTCAGCAGTTTTCAAACTTTCAAATCAAATACTGTAACTGGGCTTGAATCCACGCATTATATACCAGAAGTGGTCCATATAGTTAAAGCCATGGTTTTCCCAGTAGTGATGTATGGAAGTGAGAGCTGGACCATAAAGAAGGCTGATCGCCGAAAAATTGATGCTTTTGAATTATAGTGCTGGAGGAGACTCTTGAGAGCCCCATGGACTGCAAGAAGAACAAATGTATCCATTCTTAAGGAAATCAGCCCTGAGTGCTCACTGGAAGAACAGATCGTGAAGTTGAGGCTCCAATACTTTGGCCACCTCATGAGAAGAGAAGACTCCCTGGAAAAGACCCTGGTGTTGAGAAAGATGGAGGGCACAAGGAGAAGGGGACAACAGAGGACGAGATGGTTAGACAGTGTTCTCGAAGCTACAAACATGAGTCTGACCAAACTGCGGGAGGCAGTGGAAGACAGGAGTGCCTGGCGTGCTCTGGTCCATGGGGTCACGAAGAGTCGGACACGACTAAACGACTAAACAACAACAACAACAATCTGCACCAGCAGCTTAATCCTATGGTTGGGCTAGCAAAGAATGCCAGGTTTAATCCCCAACATCTCTACAGTCGTACCTTGGTTCTCGAATGCCTTGGTACTCATACGTTTTGGCTCCCGAACACCGCAAACCCAGAAGTAAGCGTTCTGGTTTGCGAACGTTTTTCGGAAGCCGAACGTCTGACGCAGCTTCTGCTTGAGTGCAGGAAGCTCCTGTAGCCAATCAGAAGCAGCGCCTTGGTTTTTGGGAGTCGAACAGACTCCTGGAATGGATTAAGTTTGAGAACCAAGGTACCACTGTAGTTACAAGGGTCAGGTACCAGGTGATGGTGCTTGGAGTGTCTCTGCCACTCAGAGTAAACAAGACTAGCCTAGACAGGCAAACAGACTAAGACCCTGGTATGAGGCAGCTTCCTACAAACATAATGTACAGTTCGTCACAGTATTCTGCAACAAATCATCTATGAAAAATGCTACTGAATATACAGTATTCCCCAGGGAATAGCATTTTAGCATTTTAGCATTTTAAGTAATCTGCCAATCAATTTAGATCTGAGCATAAATTTAAAAGACAGAGAGGATCATTATTACAAAGGCTCTGCTAATGGGGAAAATTGGGTGAAATTCTTCTGAAAGGGAAGGCTCTGTTTAGTCCTCAGCAAACAGATTTAGCACACTGGCTGAATCAGCAAAGCAGGGCGCTCTTCCTAAGAATTGGACCAGTTGTTTTTGTCAATACTCAGTGCCATATCCGTATCTTGTTTCCGTGCCTCTTGTTCCCGTGTCAATAATACAAAGTTTTGTTGGCTTTCTGACCCTTCTTCTAATCCTCCTTCTAGAAAGGGATTATTAGCACACTTACTGTCAGACTCCGAGTTCGCTTTTGTAAAAATAAATAAGCAGGGTGAACTTGTAGGATCACAGCCATTCAGCAAAGGAAGAGACCGATTTCCATTATGGAACATTTAAAGCAAAAGTGGGTTACACTGCTGTTGATGGCAGCCACAATGCACAGAGAGCAGAAACAAAAACCCTGCTAAAATTATGGCTGCAACAATGATAGGGTAAGATAATGAGGGCAAAATAGCTTGCGGAAGGGAACATGAGTAGCAGTTGTATTAGCAATGGGGCATTTCTACAACACACACTTAAAACGGATTGAAGAGTCATCACTTGTCTCCCTGGGAACTATAGTTTCATAAAGGAAGCTTAGGCTCTCACCAGACTGCTAGTCCCAGGAAACGTGTCCCGTGCTGGGGGGGAGCTTCTGTCAGTTCAACTGGTATAAAACTGATACAAAATGTGCAGAGCTGCCCTCTTTGTGTCTTAAGAAGCCTACAAACCTTGCACCCTCTAAAAACAGCAGTTTCTGGACCCTGACCAAGACTTTTCATTCTACTTTAGAAGTTCTGGCATATGCCTGATTCCCTCCTGCAAAAATACTCTGGAGGTGCCCTGTGAGCCTTCTGAGTTCTGCATTCCTAGCAATGCGATGGTGTCCTGTGTGTGCCTTTATGCGCATGCTCACATACCCTCCAAAATTTCTCCGACGAAAACAGGGATGGCCTAAGGAAAAGCAGGATCAAATCAGAAACTGGAATGGCTTCAGTAAATCCGGGACTGTCCCTGGAAAATAGGGGCACTTGGAGGGCTTATGCTCAGAGGTTCTCATATTCCACAAATAAAGTACAGCACTAGCATAGGTGGCTGAGGCAAGCCTAGAAGCAGACCAGAGTTGAAATAGAGGGGAAATGTCCTTTCTTTTTCGCCGAGTTAACTTGCATGAAATGATAACCCCAGAATTGAACCAGCATGAGTTGCAATATTACATCTGACAACCCAGCGCCGTTCTCTGCAACAAAATCATGGCTTGCCACCCTCTCTCTCCCCTTCCAAGCATGGCAAACTTTCATAAACGGCTCCGCAACGCACATTCAATTTCTCCCCATTCCACAGAACGCCAAGATTAAGCCCAAGGCCAGAAACCTGATGCTGCGCTCCCAGCACCAAAGGCTGCACTTACTTGCTTCCCCCCCCCCTCCTTTCTTTTTTAAAGGCAATGCTTAGCTGCATCCTTTAGTAATCTGTTTCCATGGTGACCGTTAGCTTCAAAGGGAAGTATTGTCATTGTTTAAAGAAATGGAGAAGGGCAATCTAAAGCAAGGAAAGGGGCAGTATGTTAATAGGGCTCGCTTACCCACTTGCTCTCAGACACTCTCTCTCTCTCTCTCTCTCTCACACACACACACACACACACACACACACACACACACAACTGGTCTATTGGTTTTCCTGCTTGGGAGCAAGGCAGAGCTCATCACAAACTCTAAATTCCCATTTCCTCCTCCTCTTCTTTTTGCAAAAAAAATATAAACGGCTTTTCAGCAGAACTTCAATATCTCTTGGGTTAGGTGTTCAGGAGCCAATGGCCTATGAATTTGTTCATATAGAGAGAGTGGCCATCTGCCATGAATCACTGCCAATTAGAGAAACATCTTTGACATGTGCCTCATCAGGGTTGCCTGAACTAACCAAAGTACAGCCTTGGTCCTCAAGTTGCAGCTCCGTATTTTTCATTACTTAGAAATGTATATCCCCCATTCCTCTTCATGAAAAAAGCAAACTCAAAGGCAGCTTACAAGATAAAAGTTCATATTATTGTTATTTATTCATGAATCTTTTCCCACGAAGCATCCAGAATTGATTTGCAGTGTAGTAAAAACATACACAGAACAATTGTGTATGTAACAAAAAAAGCTTAAACATTTGCATTAATAAAAACAGAATGTGTATATGTCTCTCTGTGTGCATACAATTTAACCCAATTGTGTGTGTCTGTGTGTAATAAATTCACACCCAATGCAGATATCAAGTGGCCTAAACATCTCCACTTAGAGGGTTTGCTGAAAGAGGAATATATTCTGCCCCACCTGGGCTCCAGCTCCATAGACCATTAGCTCTGACCCCCAACTGACTTTTCTGCGGATCTTTATGAGAATAAAGGTTCCCTATTCCAAACTAAGCAGACGTGGTGAAAGCACTATGAAAATCCAACTCATACTCCTGGCCACAGGAATCCACAGCTGCCTGCTACACTTTGCAAGGAAGGAAGCTAACGGATAAATCTCTCAACAAGAACAAGTTTCATTATTTGCTAACTGACTTACTTTTTCAAGGCCAGGCGGATCTGACAGGGGGGAAAGCAAAATCCCATGCCACCACCTGAAGGCTTTCAGCAACTAAAAATCTTGTTTGAAAGAAAGAAAATATCCTGAAGTTTATTTATTGTTGATGTTTTCCCAGGATTCCACCTCCCCACCGCAGCAAGATAAATTTGCCAGCCTCCAAAAATGAAGCCAAAACAAAACACACCACCGCTTCTCTGTTACCCAAAGTGTTGGTGCTAGAAGCATCCCTTTTAGCATGGAGCATATTCACACACAGCCAAAATGAGAAAACCTGGGGATAAAACTAACTGATCAAGTTGGACATGTCACACTGCAGTTGACTTAACTGCTCAAACTACTCCATCAACACCTCCAATAGACAGACAGACAGACAGAGTACAGTCGCACGTACCTTGGTTTTGGAACAGCTTAGTTCCCAAACGTTTTGGCTCCCAAATGTCACAAAACCAGAAGTGACTGTTCTGGTTTGCGAACTATTTTTGGAAGCCAAATGTCCGACGGGGCTTCTGCAGCTTCTGATTGGCTGCAGGAGCTTCCTGCAGCCAATCAGAAGCAACGCTTTGGTTTCTGAATGTTTTGGAAGTCGAACGGACTTCCGGAATAGATTCCGTTTGATTTCCGAGGTACGACTGTGTATATATATATAGAGAGAGAGAGAACATTTGCACAGAATATGAACTCAGAACCAAGCTATATGTTCAGAAATGCAATTTCAAATAGCATTACATTGGAGTGCTGGAAGGCTGCATGGTTGAACATAGATGAAAATCTGCCCACAGAAAGGTAGCATGCCAAGAAGCTGAGTTATGGATCAGAGGTGCTGAGATTGCTAGATTTGCTGGTGAAAAAACATACAACTTTAAGTGTACAATTTCCCTTTTCCAAAAAAAAAGTACTTATGCAGCATGTTCCGCATTTTTTAGAACCATGGTGTCCAGATCAACATATTCACCATTTCATCTTAACATAGTTAAGAGGGAGAGAAACAGCATTTTAAATCAGATCCTCTACATTTCTCAGACTTGCAGGCTTTGACAAGGCTAATGAACGCTGCTGTTTCCGGCTAAATTTCTCTATCCAAA
This sequence comes from Podarcis muralis, assembly GCF_964188315.1. Classification (NCBI taxonomy): domain Eukaryota; kingdom Metazoa; phylum Chordata; class Lepidosauria; order Squamata; family Lacertidae; genus Podarcis; species Podarcis muralis. The sequence goes on from NC_135661.1 coordinate 18,310,932, forward strand.
GGATATCAGGTAGAGGACTCCATGGGGATAGGAACCCAACAAACCAAGGAGTAGTCTTGGTACAGATCTACAGGACAGAAGAACACATCCAGCCGCTTCTAATCTGAAAAGTCAATTAGATCCAGCCATAGAGTCTGAACACCAGAAATGAACTGGGCACAAATCTTGTCATGAAACTCAGAATAAGATTACAATCCTGTACCCTCTTATGTGGGAGGAAGCTTGTCTGAACACCATGTGGTTTACTTCAGAGCAGATATAGTTAGGACTGCACTAAATGGTTATTAAATTCTAAGGCAAGTGGCTTGAAATTCACATTTTGTGTCAGCCTATTGCAAACATCTGGAGAAGTGTGTGTGTGTGTGTGTGTGTGTGTGTGTGTGTGTGTGTGTGTCTACATACAGAGTCAAGCAAAAACAGATTTCTTGGGTGGCAATAGGAGCATAGTACAGCACTGTGGACATAAATATTGTATCTGCTCCAATAAAAGATGCCTCAGTCAGTCGCTATGAAAGGTGGAGTCGGTCAGAATGTAGCTCAGAAGGAAAGGGTGGGTGCATGAATACCCTATAGTGTTGGTAGCAAGCTTGAGGTCCACTCACATATAGGCCAAAACAGTTTATATAGTCAACCCCCTGAAGAGATATGCTCCCATTCTTATGCACTCTGTAAGAAAAAGTCTCTAAAGTACTACCTACTAGTCTGGAAACACAAGACAAATCATAGCCTCCATGCATTAATCAGGCAAGCAAAAGAACAAAAAAAAAACAGACAAACCCCTGTGGATTGTATCCAACTCAGTCCTACACAGAGTGAATGTAATGAGTCTCATTTAGCCACAGCCATTAATGGGTTTGCCAAGAGCTGGATGAGCACTGGATACAACTCTATATAAGAACACGCTCTATAGAGAGAGATCATTCCTTCTGTTTCGGGGTGAGTTGCACAATCCAAAACTGCACCAACCATGTACAAGAGGGAGATACCAGCAAGGTTGGGGGAACCTTAGAGATGCAGAAGCACCCAAAAACAAACCCCCAAAGCAGCTCACACAGGACTAAGTACACTCAGACAGCAAACCAACAGGGAGGGAGAATGGAATGGGACATCATGGAAGAGCATTCCATGTTGCAGCCTTCTCTTGCAGTTCCCACCTGTTTCTTTTTACACTCTGCTTTTCAGGCCCTAAATTGCCATCCCAAAGGCAGCTTAACATAATGAATACATGTCTGATAAGAAGTATAGTCCAAAAATAAGTAAAATTGCAATCAAAACCAAGTGCAAGATGGAATCAGTGAAAATACTCCCAATCTGCTAAAGGGGGGTGGGGTTAAAATTATTCTGTGCCCACAGCAAAAAGAAGTCATAACAGCTCATCTAAAACTCAAAAGGGACCCTCCACACGCCACTCCACTTCACTGGTTGTTCTGTGATCATTCTCCAATGTTACCAAAATTACTGCTGTTCAGAGGACCACTTTTGCACTACAGCACAACAAAAGAACAAGGAAAAAAACTTGGAATGCTTACAAGATTTCTGAAGCAAGTTGTAGGACATGCACAAACTGGGAACAAAGCAGCATGTCCACCTTGAAACTTTTGCAGGTGCAAACAGTATTGAAAGCAAGATCACATATGACCACTCCAACACCATCAATGAGCACAAATCACCCATAAAAAGGATGTCTGGAGGGGTCTTTCCACAATCTGGGCATCTAATCTGAGAAGGCCCAATCTCACATCAGTCAGCTGCAGCTTGTAAGGCAAAAGGACACAGAGTTAAGGCCTTGGTTCTCCAGCTGTTATTGGACTACAACTACCCATCATCCCTAGCTAGCAGGACCAGTGGTCAGTGATGGTGGGAGCTGTAGTTCAAAAACAGACAAAGTTCCACATGTGGAAAAATGAATCTTCTGTGCTATTTCATACCTTGTGCTATAGAGCACCAAGAAAGAAAATTAAAGCCAAATGCAACATTGTTCTTCCACTTGCCCCCCAAGCTAATGGAATCTCTTCTGGAAACAAAGTACCATGGAACCTCTTGTGCAACAGCAGAACGAAATGTTTCCCTTCCAGCTCCAAAAGCAAGAACGAAACAAAACCACAGTGTATAATGCAACAGCTTTACAATTATGTCCACAGAAGTCGATAGCCCAAATGTAGTTAAAATTATTACCAGCACCATCCCTCCATCAGCCCTCAGAACGCTAACACAAGTCATTTGTGGCACTTCGACAACCTGAACATGGCGGGAGGCCACCCAATCTACACATAAATAAGTCCTGGAGGCAGTCTTTGCTTCTCCACAGACAAATGGTAGTTTATAGGCATACAACAGAATGCTCTGTTTGACTTACCTACTGTGATGACATTTGTGGAAAGGAAATGCTGGCAGTTTATGCTTCCTGACAAGGAATCTTCCGGTTGCCCCAAATCAGCCAGCATGGCTTCCAGAGTTGCCAGAAGCAAAGCAGAAGACCTCGTCTTTCTCAACCCGTTCAAGATGTGAGTGTATGCAGTTGTCAGGAGACACCACCAGGAAACTTCAGGTATATGAAAATCAGTTCTAGCAGTAACATAATCCACTGCAATTGATTTTAGAAAGCTATTTCATGCCCATTGGTCCAATTAAGTCCAGTATTGTCTGTTCTGGTATTTCCTGACCCTGTATCAGAAAGACTTCTAATTGAAGATATCAGAGAGGGAACCTGGGATTTTCTGCACACTGAGCAATTGGTTCTCCTGAAGCTAAGTGAAAGGCGGTCTCCCAACAGCTGGATAAAAGCTTCCTTCAAAATATCAGCAGCCCAGGATTCAACAAGCCCAGTGTCTTTCGTCAGTGCTATTCTCTGGCACGATCTTCCTCTTAGGAGGGTGAAAACTCACGAGTGGGCAGTAACAAAAGGTCACATTGTCATTGTCTTCCAAACCAGGGGCCTTTGAGTACTGTGTGTGTTCACTGGGTATTTAAATGCAAAGGATTCTTCTTCTTTTTCCCCTTTCCCCTGGGTCAAGTTGCACACCTGTGAACAAAACATAAATGCATCAGTATTGCTCATTTGGGCATTTCATAAATATGTTCTTTATCTTTTAAAAAAAAATATGATGGCTACCTTTTTATTATCTACACTACACTTCTTTTGCCTGTTCTGTCTCTGTGGTAGAGCCTTTATTATGCGGTGAAAAGGATAGCAGCTTCTTAAATAGAACTCTCAACAGTCACAGAGTTCTTCAGAAGAATCAGGGCTATAGAACTGATGTTGTAACAAAAAGGTGGACTCCTGAGGGGTGACCTATTTCAGTTTATCTTAGGGACCTTTCCTTTAATTCTCAACTCTTCTTACCATCTCTAGTCCCTTTCAGTTGTGGAGAGACTGGAGAGAAAGTATGCAGGCAAGAGTCTTCCCAGTTGCTCATCAAGAAGCAAACCTCCTCTCCCTTTCCAAAGTTCTAGCCCAGGGTTGACTCCAGGTGTAAACTGCCACCTTAATCTCTCACAATCCCCCCTGCCCCAATATAGTATTAATTTATTTAAATACAGTGGTACCTCAGGTTAAGAACTTAATTCCTTCTGGAGGTCCGTTCTTAACCTGAAACTGTTCTTAACCTGAGGTACCACTTTAGCTAATGGGGCCTCCTGCTGCTGCCGGAGCACGATTTCTGTTCTCATCCTGAAGCAAAGTTCTTAACCTGAGGTACTATTTCTGGGTTAGCGGAGTCTGTAACCTGAAGCGTCTGTAACCTGAAGCGTCTGTAACCCAAGGTACCACTGTATTAGTATTCTGCCCTGCTAACTCATTCATATTGCCGCTGCCAAGCGATTTCTGTTCTCATCCTGAAGCAAAGTTCTTAACCCGAGGTACTATTTCTGGGTTAGCAGAGTCTGTAATCTGAGGTAGCACTGTATTAGTATCCTGCCCTGCTAACTCATTCACATTGCTGTGAGTGCAAATTTCAAAGGACAGCTGTTTTGCTGTTCACAAATTGTTTCAGGACGTGTGCATGGGTGGATTTGCCATTAAAATGCGGGCTGGATTGAATTTCTTCCCTTCCCCCCAGTCCCTGTTCTGCACCCACACATCTTGCCTGTATCTCCAGGTGTGCATCTGCCTACCTAGGATGCCACAGAAGGAGGCAGGGACGGGGAAGGGCAAATCCCAAGGGATTTGTCAGCACAGTCAACTGTTTGCTTAAGGGTTTGTTCTCAAGCAGGAGATTCCATCGGAATGAAGTATTGCAGTTCAAGCGCCCATCCCAAACAGCCGTGTTTTCCAAACGGGGGGTTGGAGCCAAGTTGTAACAATAGCAGTTCTCTGAGCACCAGGGGTGGGTGGAGAGAGATCGTTATACCAACTCCCAATTCTTGCCATCCCCAGAAAAAATAAAAGCTTCTTATTTGGTCTCCAAGGAAAAGCAAATGTTGCATTTTGAAACATCACAAGGGGCCCAGGGATAGGGAGGAGTTGTAGGCAGCTGCTGCAGGGGAGATAAGGGGGCTTATAACAACAATAAGGGGGCTTATTATTTGTACCCTGCCCATCTGGGTGGCTTGCCCCAGCCACTCTGGGCAGCTTCCAACAAATAAGTCAAGGGGTCAGCTAAGCTTCAGAACTAGGACAGGTTGGGAGGAGATAGAGAGAGATAAAAAGAGTGTGTTGACTTGAACTCACCACTTGAGAATCCCCCACCCCCAAAATGCAAAATGTTTACGAACAAGCGACAATAGAATTGCAAAGTCAAGTGAAAGGAGTAGCAGAAGGATTTGACAAGAGAATTCAAGACACTTGGTTCTGTCAATAGGGGAGCTCTCTCCCTCCTCAGCTCAACTTTCAAACACCCAGCTCAGCACTAGGAGAAGCCTCTCTAGCCCAGCTGCCTCCAGCCCTAAAATAAATAATTAAAAAACTGATTGATTGATTGATTGATTGATTGATTTTATCCCGCCCTTCCTCCCTCTTGACTGAGGCTTGCTTCCTGTTTCCTTCCCAAATCCTTCATAGCTGCTATATCCCACAAGAAGGGGAGCACATCTCCATCACCTCCTAAGATGGTTGGAGCTCCTCCTGTCTTGGTATCTGTTACCTTGTTGATAGGGTGATGAGCTCCTGCCCGCATCCCCTAGGAACAGGGGAAGCTGAACATTTGTCTAATCCAGCACTGACTGGCAGCAGCTCCCCAGGATTTCTGAAAGGGAGTCTCTCCCAGCCCTACTTGAAGATAACAGGAACTGAACCTGGGACCTTTTGTATGAAAAGCTCTATGTACTTCCCTACCGCTCCTTAATGCCATTGTTTTTCACCCCCTAAAAATGGCACAACTTACCAACCATGTTCAAAACACAGCCTCCCATCTTGACTCCAGACAACAGTGCCTGGGGGAAGAGGAATGAGGCCTTTGTGTCCCAATCAACAAAGATGTAGAGGCATATCTAATTACCCAGCAGCAGCCCGACAGACAATCGCTCTTTCATCAGTGGAAAGAAAATGTTAGGAGACTTGTGTGTAAAGATGCCCATTTTGTGTTTCAACATTTGCCGTATAGAGGCTAGTAGGGGCCTGGAGTGGCTCCGGTTTATCTTCTCATTGTAAATTAGCAATGCATAGCATGTACAGAAGCAGCGGGGGAAGGAAGGGAAACCACATGGCATATGCAAGTTATGAGATGAAGAAGCATATCAGATCAAAACCAAACAACATACTTTGAAAGCCAATCAGAAGCCACAAAAGCCGCGCCGGACATTTGGCTTCCAAATATAGTTTGCAAACCGGGACACTCACTTCCGGGTTTGGAGCGTTCGGAAACCAAAACATTCAAGAACTAAGTTGTTCGAAAACCAAGGTACAACTGTACTACAAAAAATGATGTGATGACCACCAACTTTTAGGCACCTTTGAAAGGGTGTTTAGACCAATTCATGGAAGAAGAAAAAGAAAAGGTTATCAATGGCAACATTGCACCAGGCCAGGTGTGTAATCAGTTCAGCCTTTTAAAAGCTGAACCTTAAATAGTTTAAGATACTTCCCAAACCACTGCTCTAAGGGTCAGATCAATAGAGCTATTTTTAAGAAGAGAAGCCCCTTTAGATGCCTTTATGTTTCTGGATATGTTTGTGAGGCTTATCAACCAAGGTTGCTTGAGGACATGGAGATGCTAACCCATCCCATAGAGCAGCATGAGCAAGTGCAGCACATATAAACTGTTAAAATAAACACACTTGTCCTGCACATTTTTTTTAAAAAAGCGCTCCCTTTAATGTAAAGCATGTGTGCTCCGTAACAACACATTATCTTTTCTCATAGCCACAGCCCGCTAACCACAGAGCTGAACCACTTCGCGTCCACATGTGTAAATACAGGGCCAGCTACAATTTTTTTTTGGGGGGGGGGGGAGGGAAACTAACCAACCAGCCAATCATTCTCTCAAACCAGAATACAAATTAACAGCATGAGAACACAGAAGCAGATGTTCACCTCTCCAGCCACTTTGACACAATGCACCTCGAGAAATTTACAGTAGCAAAACGTGGCAAATGTAACCAAGGCAGAGGCCCATAGGTAAGGGTGGACATCTGTTGATGTTCACAGGCATTACTCGTTCTGAAACCAATAACCAACCCACCCACCCCCACCCACTGTAGGTGTGGTGTCACATTTTTCCAGTTACACACAAACACACAAGTTGCTCTCATTTGGGGAAGCTTGGACTAAGGGAAAGGCCATTTTACAAGAGGCATTCTTACTTTACACCCACAGTGGAATATCTTTTGGGTATGTCTAGTTTCCTGCATGCACTACAGTTCCTAGACATCCTTCTGTGGATATGTCTACCTCCTGGGGCTCCTTTGTGAGGAAGGGTTGGATACAAGTGTAATATAGACTAGACTAGACTAGACTAGACTAGACTAGACTAGACGTCCTGTATACTACGTCACATGGGCCCCTTCAGCCATAAAAATCCAAGTTACCAAAAACAAACTACCGTACTTTGTTCTCTTTCCCCACCCTGCAGCAATCTATTGAAGGCAGCTGCTCTTAATTCTGGTCTCCTCTCCATGTTCAATTATGCCAGGGTGATGCAGTAGGTTTTCTCCTTTAAGAAAACAAACCCATTACGGTCCTACGAGCTTTGAGAAACATTTACATACAGATTGTGCCAGCCGTTCCAAAACGAAACAAAAACTTAAGGAAAGAATATATAATCAAGTCTGTATGTTCAAGTCTTATGATAACACAGAAGCCTTTTCAGGTCCAAATTATAATGCTTGACGATAACAACATCAGGGAAGATTGTGTTTACTCAACTTCGCCTAAACTTAGCCAGCTGCAGGAATTTTGAATTTAACTCTCAGATGCTCAAGTGAGGAGAGCGTGGCGGTGCTTAGGTGTTTGTGGGCTTCCCATAGTCATCTGGTTGGCCGTTATGAGAACATGATGCTGGGCTAGCTGGGCCATCAGCCTCATCCAGCAGCTTCTTCCTTTGAAGCTTGGTTATTCACTGACAAAACTGGGACAAGCAGCACCGAGGCTTCTTATACAGAAGGGGGAAGCTGTAGGGTCGTTTCAGGTTCTAGGTACATCTTCTTTGTGTCTGATTGGTGGAGAAGATGTAGCTGGGCCTGTTGGCCAGCTGGTACTTGTGGGAAGTCATAAGGAAGCCAAAAGGGACTGCAGAAAACCCCACCATTAGGGCTACCAAATTGATATGGATTGAAGAGAGCATAGCAGAGAGAGCATTTGAAGAGTGCGTAGAGGGTGTTCCCTACTTTAAACGATTTCATTTATGTGCACAGGGACACGGATCATAACCCCCGTGTTAAGGGGGTGAGGAATGCCTGTACTCAGACACTAGGAGACAGGAATGAGGGTGGATTTCAGATGGGAAACTGGTGTGTGGCTTCTCTCCAGATTGGGAACACATTCCAGATTAAGGCTCTGCACAGCTGCATCTCCTTTAAAAAAAAAAAAAAAGTCTGATGCCAGAAACTGTGTGGCAAGAGGGCTCAAAAGTTGCAGGACCACGGATAGCACCAAGGGTGCAATTTGCTCCCACAAAAGTTGAGAACAGACCAAGGGCTTATCCATACTCATCTTTTGTGCTGCTCTTTTAGGCACAGGTCCGTGCTTAAAAGTTCTGTGTCCGAGCATGCGTGCTTTGTGCCCCAAAGTTTTCCCCACCAAAACCTGCTCTTTAGCACTCAATTGGAACAAGCATCAATTTGGATTTTCTGTTGACTGCTGTTTGCTCTTAGCTTTAAGGAGTGGGTTTTTGCAGGGAAAGCTATGGTGGGGGGGTCACCCAGACACAGAGCATTAAAGCACAGACCATGCATGAAAAGAGCAGAAGAGTGTGCAGAAGCCCCAAGCCTTTTGGAACCTTCATCCCCATGTTGATAGCGGTGGATTCTTAAAGTTTCATCTCTCTGGCCTGAAGATGGTCACTCATCCTCTCTCTAATGGGTTCCCTCCTAGTTTTCTCCCTGTGCCATTGGACCAGTGAGGTCCTGTGGGAGGTGCCCGACTCCTCAGGCTCCAGGGAAGCTGAGCACGAGGACAGAGCTCTGGCCCTATGGGCACAAAAGGACATTTTGAGGGTTCATGTCCATCAGCTTCATTGGTCTGAATCCCAGCAGCAGATCTGGTTCCTTAACTCAAGACTCTGTATCCTCTAACTCTTGATTGCTGCTAAACAGTGGCCAGTTGGTGTCATATCGCACCAGTTCTTAAAGACTTGCACTGCTTGCCAATATAGTTACCCTCTGAATTTTCAAGGCCTTGAACAACTCAAGATCTACATACCTGAAGGAGTGTCTGTCCGAATAGACCTGTCTAGGTGTTAAGATGGGACATGGACACCTTCCTCAATGTCTTCCCATAACCAGGAGGCATTCATTGTGCAGTGATGCCAGAGAAGAGCACCTTCACAGTGGCACCCAGACTGTGGAACTCACCCTGCCCTCTGAAATTCATCAGATGCCAGCTTACAACACAATTTTATTGTGACCTTCCTAGAGCACTTTGGCTATTGAAGAGGCTGTAGATATGTTAAGTCAACAAATGAAGCAGGCCTTTAAAAAAAACAAAAACCACAAAAACTGAAAACACCATAATGTGTAATTTTATCCCTTAGTAATTTATGCAAAAGTCTCGGTAACTTAATATACATGTATCACCACTGTCGATTATGAACTCTTTTTAATTGCTTTGTTGGTTAATAGCTTCCACTGTTATGGAACATGAGCATTAATTCATTTAGGTTTCTTTGGTATCAACAGACAGGAGGGGTGTGTTTTATCCCTCCCTGCTGTTCAAAACCAACTCCGTCATATCATACGCTGCACAAGCTGTGTTTATAGCAAAGCAGTTGCAGTAGTTATCCATTTGTAAGGTTTCATTATCTGTCGCAGCAAAGCCTTTGTCATAAAGCAAAGGAGAAGAAAATGATAGCAGCTTGTAAAAATGGGAGCTCAAGGTGCCCTGTGTTTTGTAGTAGACACGTGAAGTTTACAGGCACATACACAGAGGCAAGTATTATTTACCATTCTGTGATGCTGCCCGTCAGCAACAGGGAGAGTTAAAAGTTTGCTGCAGGCTACTAGGAGGAAATTCCTACAGAGCAAAAAAGATAATGAATGATAGCAATGTTCTGCAATTATTCAGGAAGTCTTTTGTGGCAGTTAGAAGAAATGAAAGAGTCAGGTGAGTTATTTGCAATAATTCTCTGTAAAGTTCAGGGCAATACATTGCAGACTTTGTAAAAGAAGGAGAAACATTATGTGTGGAATTGTTGTTGGCATCTGTCTGTCTCAAAAAACAATGGAGTGCACAGAGGAGACTGCGGCCAAGATGGCGGAAGTGGAGCAGAAGAAGCATACTTTCCGGAAGTTCACCTGTCGGGGTGTTGACCTTGACCAGCTCCTCGGCATGTCCTACAAGCAGCTGATACAGCCATACAGCGCCTGCCAGCACCAGAGGCTCAACCGCGGCCTGCGCCGCAAGCAGCACTCCCTCCTCAAGTGGCTGTGCAAGGCCAAGAAAGAGGCCCTGCCCATGGAGAAGCCAGAGGTGGTCAAGACCTACCTGTGACCCATGATTATCCTTCCAGAAATGGTGGGCAGCATGGTTGGCGTGTACAATGGGAAGACCTTCAACCAGGTGGAAATCAAGCCTGAAATGATTGGCCACTATTTGGGAGAGTTCTCCATCACTTACAAGCCCGTTAAGCACAGCTGACCTGGAATCGGGGCCACCCACTCCTCTCGCTTCATTCCTCTGAAGTAAGGGGATTTGGGAAGAGTTGTCTCTCTCATGTAAATAAAAGGGTTTCCCAACAACAACAACAACAAAACAATGGAGTGCACCTCCAGATTCTCCGGATTCAGCATTGTTATTGATTAGCATACTATAGTTCTACTTTTATTTGTTTTTATTAATGGCTTGGGGAATGCACAGTATAACTAAAGTAAATCAGAGACACCCAGGAAGCCTATAACCCTAGAAGATGGCTCTTTTGTGACCTCACAGGCGCTCTTGGGTCAAAGGCTATCAATTATGCAATCCAGTCAACCTTCCAGTTTGACAGGCTCAGTGCTTCTGTTCAACACTCTAAGTTGCGCCCTGTAAATGCACATGAATTTTTTAACTGTAATTTGCAATTAGTTTCATTGTAAGTCTGCTCCACAAAATAAGGCTCTAACAAGCCGCCAACAGGGGTAGTCATCACTTCTGTGACTTCAAGCTACTCTTGTGTATTTTAGACCCCAGGTGAACTAACTTTCTCCTGCTTGTGCCTGGAAGCAACTTAGCAACAGCATCAGCTTCGAATGGCATTAATTCTCCTCATGCTGTATTTAAACTGTGAAGTGCTGTGCTAATTTCTTCTTTAATTTGAAGAGTGTGTGAATACCATCATCAAGGCAACATTAATTCTCTCGCTCCTTAGGCTCAAGGGGAATGAATTCTCCTTAGTCTCGCAAAGCAAAGATTCAGCCAGGGCTATACAAAGGAATGTAAATACTGTACAGCTTCTCAAGCATTTTTGGGAAGCAAGATGACAACCTAAAAATGCTGGGAGGATGGCCTGGTTCTGCACACTTACTAGACTTTCACCACTTGGTATTCCATGGTCATAAAAGAGGGCCTTTGAAAAGCATTTCAGCTATTCTGAAACTGCACCCTGCAATATGTAGGGGTTGAAACCTAGAGAAACACTGCTTCCATTCAGAATTGGCATATACAAATGAATAGATACGGTGGCTAAAGAGGCTTGAATGTTTTGAATGATTAAGCAGGAAACTCAAGGAGAATGTAAACTAATAAAATGCACTGAACCAAAGAGGCCTGGAATGGCCTCAAGGAGATTCAAACAGTCTGGCTTATCTGCCCCTTTTGAAAATATAATGTTGGATTTCCTCACCATGATGTCCCAGATAAAGCTACAGAAATTTAAATGTACAATATTAAAATCAGCTTTAAACAAATTACAGCCAAGAGACATGCGTAGGTCCTAACACACGCATGCGCACACGCACACACAAATATATATGTATCAGGTGTAAAGAGGTCTGTCTTTGAGCACATCAGGAGAAGAGTTAAATCGCAGTGTCAGTTCCCATGAGGCTGGTCCCTCTCTAAGTCATTCAAATGTTCCCACAGCCATACAGGAGCTTGCTGATATATAAGCAGTTCCTTATATACCCGTGTGAAAAATCTAAAGCAGCCTCACCTCTGCCTTGACATGTGTGACAAGCATGGTTGTTTTCTGGTGCATTGTTGGCCTTACTTGCCTTTGGGGGGGGGGGAATGGGGAGATGCTCTTAAAAAGCATCTTTAGCACCGATATACCCATGATACTTCCAGGTTTGAACACATGTCTGCAAGAGGTCCTTCTCAGTAACAATAGTGGTTCCCAAACATTTTTCCAATTGAAAATGGTTGGTGATCTTGGAGGGACCACTTCATGATTTTTCTACAATTGCAATGCACTGTGCTGGATGCCGCATGCTTTTTAACTGTATTTTTATTGTTTCTTTCATTTTCTTACTTTGAAATTGTTATGTACCAAGCTTGGATCCTAGAACAATAGGCAAGTAGGATTCTAGAATGCAACAACTGACTGGCTTACAGGAAAAGACCAGTCAGGCTCCAGGAGGGAAGCAGAATCAGCCAATCAGATGGAACTCATTGTGTAAATAATGTACAGTGGTGCCTCGCAAGACGAAAAGAATCCGTTCCGCGATTTTTTTCTTCTAGCGGTTTTTTCGTCTTGCGAAGCAACCCCATTGGCGGCTAAGCGGATTAGCGCTATTAGCGATTTAGCGCTATTAGCGGCTTAGCGGGCTTAGCGGCTAAGCTGTTAAAAGGCTATTAACAGCTTAGCCACTTTGAAAAAGGGGGGGGAAGCGGGAGGGAAATGGCGAGACTCGCAAGACGTTTTCGTCTTGCAAAGCAAGCCCATAGGGAACTTCGTCTTGCGAAGCGCCTCCACGACGGAAAACCCTTTCGTCTAGCGGGTTTTCCGTCTTGCGAGGCATTCGTCTTGCGGGGCACCACTGTATATAAAAGCCTGAGGTTTGGGGGGCAATCCAATCACTGTTTTACAAGCTGCAATAAAGAGCATGAAATCACTACAGGACTCTGAGTATATTTCAGCAATTTTAAAGGTAAAGGTAAAGGACCCCTGACAGTTAAGTCCAATCATGGACAACTCTGGGATTGCCGTGCTCATCTCGCTTTCAGGCCGAGGGAGCCGGTCTTTGTCCACAGACAGTTTTTCCAGGTCATGTGGCTAGCATGACTAAGTCACTTCTGGCAAAACCAGAGCAGCGGACGGAAACACCATTTACATTCCCACCAGAGCAGTACCTATTTATCTACTTGCACTTTGACATGCTTTTGAACTACTAGGTTGGCAGGAGATGGAACCGAACAACAGGAGGTCACCCTGTCGTGGGGATTCGAACCGCTGACCTTCCGATTGGCAAGCCCAAGAGGCTCAGTGGTTTAGACCACAGCACCACCCACATCCCAATTACTTTGCATTTTACTATATTACACTTTGTGCTCCATAGATTTCAAACTGCAGTACAATAAAATGCAATATAAGAAATAAAAGAAGCAGTACAAATACAGTTTAAATAAATATGAATATTTAATGTGTACACACCATGGACCACTTGACTGACACTCACAGACCACTTGTGGTCCATGGACCACAGTTTAGGAACCCCTAGGTTACAAGCTGGGTTCCCATTTGTGCAATGCTTTCCTCTCACACAGAATCTACATTGGGGCCTTTCAAGCAAAGACCATTTTCATTTCCCCCAGCTTGACTTTTCTGAGCTTAATGCGGTATTTCAAGCCGATGTTCTTTATTCAGCTCTTTCATTGATTGCTCTTTTATATAACGTATCTCTCTTTTTATGTGAACCATCCTAGAAATGCTCATTCATTCATTCAGTGAATGCCTTTCCTATTAATACATTGATTAATGAATCGAGTTTCAGGGCCATCTCCTGAGTCTCTGGAAGTCACATCTGCTCGCTGGTGGTGAATACAAATTGTTCCTAACATCCATCCAATTAAGGGCATATGAATAAGCATTACATCTGAAATCCTGTCCATGCTTCTTAAGAGCATTTATCTACAGCAGGATGCACAGTTGGGTCCCCAGATAGCCCTCCAACACCATTATTATTATTATTATTATTATTATTATTATTATTATTATTATTATTAGCAGCAGCAGCAGCAGCAGCAGCAGCAGCAGCAGCAGTAGAAGCCATTTCATTACAGTAAACGGGGCACTGCTCTACCCTGTTTTACATATCACTTGGGAAGACAGGCAAACTAACGCCAGTGTAGTGGAAGAAGCAAAGAGCACCAGTGTTACAGCAATGATTCTTCAACATCAACTTCGTTGGACTGGTCATGTTGTGCAGATGCCTGATTATCATCTTCCAAGCAACTACTCTATTCCGAACTTAAAAATGGAAAGCGTAATGCTGGTGGTCAACAAAAGAGGTTTAAAGACTGTCTCAAGGCAAATCTTTAAAAAATTGTAGTATAAACACAGACAATTGAGAAACACTGGCCTGCGAGCTCTCCAACTGGAGAACAGCCTTTACCAAAGGTGTCATGGGCTTTGAAGATGCTCAAACTCAGGATGAAAGGGAGAAATGTGCTAAGAGGAAGGGACGCTTGGCAAACCCTCACAGTGATCAACTCCCATCCGGAAGCCTATGTCCCCACTGTGGAAGGACATGTGGATCTAGAATTGGCCTCCACAGTCACTTACGGACTCACTGTTAAAATCATGTTTATGGAAGGCAATCTCACTCGGCTACGAGTGATGGCCAAAGAAGAAGAAGCTCCACCAACCTCAGTCTGCCCTCAGCTAGCCTCCCACCTGCCCTGCCTTTCTCACATATAATCAAGGAAGGGGTGGTTCTGCCTGTTATTGGCTCTGCCTTCACCTCCTGTTGCTCTCCCTGCCTTCTGCCCTTCCCATCCCAAAGGGCACCAGCCACCACTGATCATAGGCTATTATAAAATAGGCTTCTAAATGGCTTATCTACCAGCAGTGGCCAGATTTGGGGAGCCACCCACTAAAGTGTGTCACTTGATGTAGCCTTTCCTTGCAAGGAAGAGTCTCCAGTTTCCCCTTTGGTCTAATTATGATTCCTGCTCATGCTAAGGGCCACGTTTTATGTGATCTGGTTTGCCAAAATCTGGGGCAATCCACACACACACAAAAAGCTCAGTAGAGACTAGGACTCCTGAGTTTCTGGTCCTTGTGCTTAATAAATGTTCTAAATAAAGGGAGCTTCACCGCTGTTCTTCATGCAACACGCCTTCGGTTCAGTCAAGCCACTTCCCCCATGCCCAGCTCCACAAATACAATCAAAGCTGGATCAGAAAACACAAGATAGGCATCCGGCAGGCTGTTTATTCAGTAAACAGCTGCAGAGTGGTTTGCTCTCCATTCTTTCCAGTGACACGGCTTGGCAAGAAGCCGGGCCAGCAGTAAGCACCATGCTATTACAACAGGAGAGCAAGGTAAATAAGGTGCCCTGAGGCAAAAAGGCCTCGAGGTCAGACGTGGAACAACGGAGACACAGATCTATGCTTTATAGAGACAAAACCATTTCAAGGGATGGATGAATCAGTTTGTTTCCTGTCAGTGTCACTCATGTGCTTATTCATAGGTCTGTTTCACCCTGCTCCACATTAATCTGTTTTTTTCCTCTCTCTCTCTCTAAAAGATCATGAAAATTCACATTTACACATCTTTGAATTTACAAAATGCACCTTTATCTAAAAAAAAAATGCTTTCATAAACATATTTTGCTACAGTTTATGAACTACAGAATATGAACCAGAGACCTTCTACATACAAATCATCTGTTCTGCTGCTGTGCTCTGCAGATCTCCCATCTTCTCTCTTCCCCACCCTAACTTAGCCAGGCACATATCTGGCACACACACACACACAAAAATCAACATGGAAACTTTTAATAGGTCACAGCAAATATGCCACCATTTTGCTATTCCCCCCACTCCCCTTTAATTATCATCAGCACTAAATAAAAAAAATAAATGGCACGATGCCAGACTCCCAGAATGAGAAAATCCTAATCTACAAATCATTCCAGGAGGAAGTTAATTTAATGGGAAAAACTAGTGGGTGGCAGTAGGTGGATAAGGGGAACTTAGTTGAGTTGGTTACAGTGTGGTGCTGATAACGCAAAGGTTGCAGGTTCGACTCCCATATGGGACAGCTGCATATTCCTGCATTGCAGGTAGTTGGATTAGATCAGGCATAGGCAAACTCCCGCCCTCCAGATGTTTTGAGACTACAATTCCCATCATTCCTGACCACCAGTCCTGTTAGCTAGGGATGATGGGAATTGTAGTTCCAGAACATCTGGAGGGCCAGAGTTTGCCTATGCCTGGATTAGATGGTACTCAAGGTCCCTTCCAACTCTATGTTTCTATGCTATTAGGGGCAGAACATGAGAAAGTGTCCTAGGAACCTAACCTGCATTCTGGGCTACGTGAACACGACACACTAAAAAAACAACACATTGCTTCCCCAGAAAGAGTGCTGGGAACCTCGTTTTTTCAAAGGAACTGGGAACTGTAGCTCTGTGGGGGTGGGGTACAGTTTACAGGGGAAAGTGGCCTGCTTTAAACATATGCCTTAGAGAGTCACTTCACCAAAGAAATATGTAAACAGTATTTATATCCTGCCCTTCCTCCAAGGAGCTTTGGGTGGCACACATGGCTCCTCTCTCCATTTCATCTGCACAACAGCCCTGCAAGATTGGTTACGCCGAAAGAGAGCTGGTGCCAAAGTTGCCCAGCAAGTTTTGTGGCCAAATAGACACTTGAGGCCAGATGTCCCTGATCCATGCCGAACGGTCAGCAACCACACCATATTGGCGCCCATGTGCCATTTGATTTCCCTTTTGGCTGCATTCAGGGCCTCACCCTGCAAAATCACACCAGCTCGCCTGACCCTGCAGAACCACACCAGCATCGATTCTCCTGTTACCAGTTTTAAACAGGTTCCCGTCCCCTTAGCAAGTGCTGTCCAGACTTTCCTTCCTTTGGGCACCTTGAAGGCCAGCAACTTAGGACTCAAACAAGCAAGTCATCAGAAGATCTACTGATAAAAAGGTTGCGTCTTACCTAATCTCTCTCTCTAGCTTTTGGTTTAAAGGGTTGCCATGAACCCAAATGCTTCAGAGGACTCCCAGGGAAAGCAACAGAACATCAGAGATCCTCTTTGAGGAGAAGGAAGCAAGCGCGTTTAAGAAGGGAAGGATCCACCCAAGTGGAACTCCTCGGTCTTCTCCAAGTTAGAGAACCAAAAGCGATGGTGTTTTCAGCTCCTTGTCGTACTGCTTTCCGTGTTTCATTACGTTTCCAGATAAAGAGCAAAGGCCAGAGACAGAAGGTTCTGTTGCAACCATAAACGCTACCGAGCTGTTCCTGTAGGAGCTTGTTAGAGGTTGCCAAACTCGCTTTTGCTTCAAAGAGGGGAAGAAGTGCTAGCAGTACAAAAACCAAAAGACATCTAGAGAGAAATTGGTGGCGGGGTGGGGAGAGAAATGTACAGAGCACATACCTCAGTTTCCACTCTTTTTCATTGGACAGAGAGTGCAGCTTCAATGATTCTGTCTCCTGTGCATACACGGTGTCTCCCATGTAGAAATCTCAAAAGAGAGAGAGAGAGAGAAAGCAAAAGCTCCTCCCATGTATATTTTGCATAAGGAGGGCCCGGAGATTACAAAGCAACTTTTTATCGTCCTTGTTCCAACAGCTCCAAGGTAACAAGTTCTGACGGAGGAGGAGGAGGCCAAAGGCAAGCAGAGGGAGTTTACCGGCCTTAGGTGGACTTCATTCTGCCTCTCGCTCTCTCTTGTTTTCAAACAAACGGGAACTTGTTCTTCAGGTTGGGAGCTGAAAGAAAACTGTTTGTGGCTATATTCGAGCGCGGTGCTGCCTTGTGCACCGGCGGGCTGGGGATGATAAAAGGCATGTTCTGTTAACTCGCAGGCTCCCACGTGGGCGGTCAGGTTAACCATTAGCACACAGACGGGATGGGCTTGGAGTTTTGGACTTCCTCATCCCGCTGCCAGGGGTAGTCGCTCCTTCGCCAGGTCTGTTGTAGCAACAGCGAAGAGAAGGAAAGAAACAAAACAGGTTTTCATATCTGCAGTAGTTCAACGCAAACATCTGGCATTGAAAGCTTATTCTGCATCCTTATTATACATTTATTATTTTAAGGGGTGTGTGCGGTGCTGCACCATAATGCTCTGCATGTCGAAAAGCCCAGGTTAAATCTCCCAGTGTCTCTAGTTAAAAGGATCTCAGGTCCTGCCAAGACTTTGGAAATACTTTGCCAGTAGAAGCAGACGAGACTGAGCTAGACGTAGGCAGTACTGCATGCAAATCATGTATACAAAGTGAATATGTGCAGCTTTATTATATCTGTATAAAAACCATGTGTTCAGTTCATGGGGTAGAGCCGAAGTTTAGTGGTAGAGCATCTGCTTTACATGCAGAAGGTCCCAGGTTCGGTCCCCTCAATTTCCAGGTAGGGATGGGAATCTTCCCTGCCTGAAACACTGGAGACCTACTGCCAGTTAATGTAAAGGTAAAGGGACCCCTGACCATTAGGTCCAGTCGTGACCGACTCTGGGGTTGTGGCGTTCATCTCGCTTTATTGGCCAAGGGAGCTGGCGTACAGCCTCCGGGTCATGTGGCCAGCATGACTAAGCCACTTCTAGCGAACCAGAGCAGTGCACGGAAACGCCGTTTACCTTCCCGCCAGAGCAGTACCTATTTATCTACTTGCACTTTGACGTGCTTTCAAACTGCTAGGTTGGCAGGAGCAGGGCCTGAGGAACGGGAGCTCACCCCGTCACAGGGATTCGAACCGCCGACCTTCTGATTGGCAAGTCCTAGGCTCTGTGGTTTAACCCACAGTGCCACCTGCATCCCTTGCCAGTCAGTGTAGACAGTACTAAACTAGATGGCCCAATGGGTCCAAGGCAGGTTCTAACATTCCTACAGGGACACCAGTTGTCTCAGAGCTTCATTCAGGTGGTCTCTGTGGTTGTGGTTCAGGCGGGGAACATATTCATATTGATTTTCAATTACCTCTTTTATATTTTATATTCTGTTTCACTGTGTTACCATTTTAATTTCACGGCATTCAAACTGTAATATGAGAACACACATAAGAAATAAAAGGATATATTTAAAATAGATGAATAAATGAGTAAATTAAGTTAATTCAGAATATGCAGAAAATATTTTTAAAAAACCAAAGTTAAGGACCCGCAGAAAGAGGGGGAAGGAAGTCGAGTTTTGAAATGTTAATATGATTGTAGAATTATTGAAATGTATAAAACTGAAAGCCATAAATAAAATTAATAATAGTAATAGTAATACTGTAGAAAGGATTTTGAAGGTTGGCTGTGTTTCAGTTTGTGTACCATTTTGCAACGTGCAGATTTGGCAGGTTCATCATGTGCACTAAATTGAATTTTCCTAATTCTCACAGACGCACTGCTCTCAAATAAAACTAAGGCCCAGTTTCCGCTTGGGCAGGTGGATACATGACTCGCATTCCAGGTACATTCTTTTGCCCATGAGTGCCCATTGTCAATATCCAGGTAACACAAAAAGCTAGGCTGCATACATACCATACATTTAAAGCACATGACTTCCCCCAAAGAATTCTGGGAACCATAGTTTACCCTTCCCTAAAGTATCATTCCCAGCACCCTTAAACTACAGTTTCCAAAAATCTTTGTATGGAATGTACACTATTCTAGAAAGAGTGAATCCACTGGCAGAACAGTAAAGCATAGCTTTCAACATTGGCCATCTCCATAGTAGGGCATTATCTCACGACATATAACTCTGGTCTGATGTTTATTTGTGGGTGGCCTGGAATACAGACTCCCATTCTCCCCACCCCCGGTCATCATCTTCATTGTTATTCCACTGCTTGCCACCCACACCAGCTGGTGGAGCATTGACAGAAAATATTATTGGTGTGTTGTTTTGCCCTGGCCCTCCCCAGTCACTCCTCCCTCAGTTAGTTTTGGGGATTAAACCGCAGTTTGCTTGTCTGCAAGATCTGGGGTTACACAGTGCTCTGAGTGGGGTGGGAAGGGGCTTCCCAGTCTTTCAATACATTAAAACAATTCCCAGCCTTCATCTTCCAACTGATACAGAACTTCAGCTTAAAGCATCCAGGGATCAGATTGCATTGCTGAAGGCAGGGGAGTCCTGAACCCCTTCTCGCTTTTCACCAAAAACAAACCCATCCAAGAGTCCCTGCAATATCAAAGGAGGTTTTGTTTTTATTTTTTTAATAGCAGGAAGCAACAGGGAGACCCTTGTTTCTTCTTTATCCACAGTACAACCAGGAGCGCTGGGCACCATGAGTTCCTATCACCACATCTGCAGATCACTTGGATGCAATGCTTGTTCAAGACAGAGCTATAATTTGCAATGAGGTTTGCAGGGGGATCTGTAGCACAGCAAGAGGAGATCTACTTATTGCAACGCCTGGACTTGGGACCATTTCATATTCCTTCCTGCCTGCTGCAGCAAACTCTTGGAGAAGTTTTAATTAAAAAAAACAGTGAAAAGAGGCTGAGGAATAATTTGGCATGCACGCACCAGCAGCACAACAGGAATTATGGGTGCTTTAAGTTGAGAAAGCCGAGGGTAAGAAATTATAGAAGGACTGAAGGGGAAAGGACAATAAACAGACCCTGACCCAGACATTTATTTTATTATTACAGGTCTCGTGCAAATCTCATATGAGCGGCAAACAGAAGCCGGAGTGTGGTAATAGAGGACTTTCTGATCGGAAGGTTAGCGGTTCGAATCCCCGTGATGGGGTGAGCTCCCGTTGCTCGGTCCCTGCTCCTGCCAACCTAGCAGTTCGAAAGCATGTCAAAGTGAAAGTAGATAAATAGGTACCACTCCAGCAGGAAGGTAAACGGTGTTTCCGTGCGCTCTCTGGTTCGCCAGAAGCAGCTTAGTCATGCTGGCCACATGACCCAGAAGCTGTACGCCGGCTCCCTCAGCCAATAAAGCGAGATGAGCGCTGCAACCCCAGAATCGGTCACGACTGGACCTAATGGTCAGGGGTCCCGTTACCTTTACCTTACTGAAACATGACCACTATGTCCATTTCAGTTTCTCTGTCTTTCATTTTCCACCCCAATGTTAAGTTCAGTTCTCCACATTTCCACAACAGTTTGCGTTACACACACACACACAATAATTCAACGGCAAACTAGTGTGAATTTTTCCAAACGTACACAGTTCTGTATGCAACTCTCTCTAACATACGCGTTTTTGCAAAATGGTTTCCCAGACATTATATAATATTTTATATGTCTTTTTTCCCCACCAGATAGATACATTTTCATGTACGCCTTACCCTACTGTGTACATTTTTGTCTGCGGTAGTTGGCTGGAGAAACTGCAATGCAAAATTCGAAGAAGTGTAAATTTCAAAGGATGGCTGTGTTTTGGCTCGCTTATTGTTTCAGAAAGTGCCAATTTTGAATGCAAACTGGATTGGATTTCTCTCCCCCACCCTGCCATTCCTAGTCACTCGTGGCACATGACAAACTGGCCACCCAAAAAATAATGTGCTACGGCCTGTCCACAGTGGCAGGGACTGCCAAGGTACAGCAGGTTGTTTTTTACTTTTGGGATTTTCTGCGGAAAGGTGAAATTTGGACAAAATGTAGAAAAAGCACAAGATGCCATTTTGATGACGGCAACATCATGTGGCCAGTACAAAAAGAACAAAACATTAGAGCTTAATCGGCACCAAGTCCATAATAAGCTGCTGTGTGCAAGCGCGTTCCCCACTCCACAAATGTCTTAATTCATCGCCTGGTAAGGAGGACTACAAGAAAGCCCCAGTTCCTGGTGTTGCAACAAGCAAATTGCTCATCAATCAGGTTCCCTCTCGCTGCTACAGGTTCCCTCTCACTGCTACAGAGCCCAGAAACCTCTTTGCAAATTATAGCTCTGCCCTCACCTAGCATCAGGCTGAGCATCCCATAGACAGAGCTGTAAATCATCCCGCCTCCAAGTCAGAGCACTGGAGTTGCTTAACAGCTTGGAAGTGGCAGCCTGGGAAAGTATACGCAGAAGGTGTCCAATTAAAAAGAGAAATTGCTTACAACCAAATATATTGCAAGAACACCAGAGAGTTATGGCCCCGCTTCCCCTGCCAATTAAAGGAAGGAATTTCCTAAAATCGGAATCCATTTTCAAACGAACCTCTAAGACGTCATAATTGTGTTACATAGGAGGTTGTCTTCTGCTGATGGGGCCCATTGGTCCATCTAGCTCAGTATTGTCTGCACTAACTGGCAGCAGCTCTCTGCAGCTTCAGGCAGGGTTCTCTCCCAACCCTATCAGGAAATGCTGGGGATTGAACCCGGGGCCTTCTGCATGCAAGGCAAATACTCTACCACTGAGCTACCACCCTTCCCTTTCCCCCCGGTTTTTCGTCGAACGCTCACTGTTTCCCTCTGCCCTACTTCCCCTGCTGCTCACATCATAACTAAAATATCAATAGGCAAGAATCAAAAGGGAGAAATGCAAAATACTTGGGGAGGGGATCTAAAGGATGCAGGATTCGCATCAGCACTCAGCATCCTTTAGAGGCTGCCTTGGCCCGAAAGCCCAGCAGGACTGACGTCTGCCTTTCTTCTCTTTTTAACACAGTAAATCTCATTGGCCCCTGCTATCTTAAGTTTCGACAGCGCCCTGAAAGACAGCTCAACTTAGATCCCATCTGCGTCTTGCATGTGAAACAGCATCATGCCACTATAAACACTCATGGCTTCCCACCCCCCAAGGAATCCTGGGAACTGTAGTTTGTTAAGGGTGCTGAGAGTTCTTAGGAGACCCTTATTCCCCTCAGTGAGCGGGAATTCCTATAGTGGTTTTTAAAAATCTATCCATCTTCCCAGGGTACTTTGAAAACTGTAGCTCTGTGGAGAGAATATGAGTCGCAGCACTCCTTAAGGAACTACTACAGTTTGCAGGATTCTTTGAGGGAAGCCATGGCTGTTTAAAGTGGTGAGACACTGATTTAAATCCATATTGTGGATGGGGCCTTACAGGACATAGTCACGAGGGGGGGTCTTCTGCCTGGAGGTGTTGACATCAGTATAAACTAGGTTACCAGACATCCCTGGATTTGCAAATCTGTCCCCAGACAAATTCCGTCCCTGGAATGTCCCCAGATTTGCAAATCTGTTCCCAGGAAACGTGGCAGTGGCAGCCTCAGCAGCCCGGAGCCAGCCTGGTAGTGCAGTTGGCTCTGGCTGGCTTCAGGAGCTGCTTGCTGCTGCCACCACTGCCAAAGGCGAACCGGGGACATCCAGCAGTACAGATCTCCTTCCCCCTTCCCCCTTTGTTTTGACTGATGGGGGAGGCTCAGGAGTCGTGGGCAGGTCGCCGTTGCCCAGGAAGGGCACAAGGCACACAGTTTCTCTGCCAGGCACGATGCAAAGCCCTTCTTTCGCACCCTGTGAAACATAAATGTGCAGAGTTTTTTTAAAAAACTGGGCAACGACCACCCGCCCATAACTCCCGATCCTCCCCTGATCAGTCAAAATAAAGCGGGAAGGGGGCAGGAGATCGGGGGAGGCTCAGGAGTCACGGGCATGCAGCACACTGTTGCCCAGTTTTTTAAAAGCTCTGCGCATTTATGTTTCACAGGGTGTGAAAGAAGGGCTTTGCACCTTTATACAATATGCATGTGTGCTTGGGCCCAGGGTGTTTTGCCTCACCATCCCCACTACTGACTCCCTGTTGCTACTCAGCTTCAAAAAAAAAAAAAGTGTCCCTGGATTCACTGAAAAAAAATCTGGTAACCATAGTATAAACACCCATCAACCCAGTGTCCCCAAATATGGAGGCAGTCCTGCTTAAAGCATGCACCAGATCTCTCCCACCCACCCGCCAACCCTCAATCTTGAAAGGAATGCCGATGCCTCAGCCTCATTCCAGAGATGTGTCAACAACACTGATTATAAAATCCCCAGACGAAACACGACCCTGAGAAGAGTGAGGTGTGAGAGTCATTGACTGATGCAGAGCTTTTGCCCTGGAAGCGGGTGGTGAATGCTTTAGCTCCAGGTCTAGATACTTAAAGGATATCCCTTCGTTCCTGGGGAGTTTTAAACCCCAGAGCTGCAGAGATTCACCAAAACTGTGCCACGTCCCCAAGGTTTCCTTGTTTTTTAGGAACTACTGGCATAAAATAGGTGTGCTGGCATTAAGATGAGCCAGCTTGGTTAAACCAATGCCCCATCTAGTTCAGCATCCTTTTCTTGCAGTGGCCAGCCAGGTGTGTGTCAGAAGTCTGCAAGGAGGACTACTGACAGCACTCTCCCCTTCTGTGGTTTCAAGCAACCAGGATTCAGAAGCCTGCAAGCAGGACATGAGTGCAAGAGCCCTCTGCCCACCTGCAATTCCCTGTTAACTAGGATTCAGAGGCATAACGCCTCTGACAGTGGAGGTAAAGCATAGAGGTGATGTCCACTGCTTTCAAGGCTTCTACATTTGGACATAAGCTTTGCTTGTGCAGGAATTTACACGTTCAGCCACCAATTCCACCCCCCACGGTTGACATTAAGTAAATAGGATAGACTCATAAAGTGGATTTGAGATCAATGTGTGCACCGGCAGAACAGCAGCACCCTGGGACTGAGTGAAAAATGGGCACTTGAGATTTTCCACCCTATTTGTAGGCGGCAAAATTGGAAAATGGAGAAGGGCGCATTCCACTGAATATATATACCCAAGGGTGCAAAATCTGTTCACAAAAGAAATTTTGTTTCTCAGTTAATAATGAATGAAAATACTGTCTGTTTGTACCAGAAGAAGTTAACTGCCCAGCCGATTCCTTTCAACAATATTAACTATATTGGTTTGGACTCAGAATTGTGTCCAGTACCCAACACTATTTGCCAGACAAAAAAAAAACCCCTTACATACATAGGCAGCTACAAGCTTCTCTCCTTGCTGTCTCTGATTGACAGCCAAAGCTAATAGGAAGTTGCCTTATACAGAGTCGGACCATTGGTCCAACTAGCTCAGTATTGCCCACACTGACTGGCAGCAACTCACCCAGATTTCAGGCAGAGCTCACTCTCCCAGCCATACCTAGAGATGCTGGGGACGGAACCTGAGACTTTCTGCATGCACATATCTTCCAACTTTTCTCCGATGAAAATAGGGACATCCTATTCCATGATGATGATGATACCCCAAACATCTGATTGAGCTGCTTCAGCCATTCTGGGTGGCTTCCAACATTTATTAAAACACAGTAAAACATTAAACATCAACAAAACTTCCCTATACAAGGCTGCCTTCAGATGTCTTCTAAAGGTTGTATAGTTATTTACCTCTTTGGCTCATGGGTGGCATAACTCCTTACCCTCCAATATTTCTCTGATAAAAATAGAGTAAAGGACCCTGACCATTAGATCCAGTCGTGACCGACTCTGGGGCTGTGGCGCTCTGGGGCAATGGGAGCTCACCCCGTCGCAGGGATTCAAACCGCCGACCTTCTGATCGGCAAGTCCTAGGCTCTGTGGTTTAACCCACTGCGCCACCTGTGTCCCAAAAATAGAGTAGGGATGTCCTAAGGAAAAGCAGGACAATCCGGGATCAAAACAGAAAACAGGACAGCTTCTGTAAATCTGGAAAAATAGGAACTCTTGGAGGGTCTGCATGCAGAGGAGATGTTCTAAAAATAAGATTCTAGTCTCCCATTATTCTAAATTAAGAGAGTTTTTTAACAGGAACAAAGGAAGTTGCCTTATAATGAGTCAAGACCATTTAACTCAATACTGTCTACATTGACTGGCCGTGGATTTCAACAGATTTTGAGAGGATACGCATTGCTTGCTGCTATCTTCTCCTTAATCCATTTGCTGAATAGCAAAGTTTAAACCTAAAGGAATCAGCATTCCCAAGTCACAGGCCCAAAGCAGGGAAAGGATAAGGGAAACATCCTTCTTGGAGCATAAAGCTACAATCTCAGCTGACACCACAGCTCGAAAGAAGCAGCTTAGCTTCTCTGGTTCATTTGATAACTGTAAAATGGGGCCATCACGGTATTACTCACTTGCTGTTGCGAGAATCACCAAGCCTGCAGCTGATTAACACCCTCAGTCCTATATCTGTTAATCCAGAAGTAAGGCCGAGATCGCCGCTTACTAAAAACAAAATAAGTATGCATTGATAAAGAACATTTCAGAGGTGAAGAGTCAGACAGCTAAAAGATTCTGAACAGGACTGTGCTTCGAATTGATGAGCATAATCATGCTCCAGAACAGCAGAAGGCAAAAACCTTAATCCTGGCAGCTGTTCTTTCCTGTGAGAGGTTGGGAGTCTTCCTCCAAGGTCTCAGTTTGAACACCATTCTAGGCAACTGTTGTCAATTCTATTATGATTAGGCAGGTGTTTATTGGCTAACAAGCTACACCTGTTTGGAGTTCCTTCTGCTTCACAGAGTCCTACTTTTTATTACAGAGTAATTTATTTCTCAGCTCTCTAGGGTAAGAGCCATAGCTCAGTGATAGAGCTATCTTGCAAGCAGAAGGTCCCAGGCTCAATTCCCAGCCAGTGGCGTCGCAACGGGGGAGCAGGTGCCATGTCTGGGGGGGTGACAAGAAGGCACCCCACGGGGGCTCACCCCGCCGCAACCACATGTGGAGGATCCTCTGTTCGTGGCTGCAGCCGTGAGCAAAGGATCCCAGCGCCGGCGGCAAACCACTATGTAAAGCGCATGTGTGGTGGCACCTAGAATCCCGGCACCGTTCGTATTGCACTGGAGCGGTAGCGCCGGCAAACCGCTATGTACAGCACATGTGCAGCGTCGCTACGTACAGCACATGCACTGTACGTAGTGACACTACACATGCGCCCTACGTAGCGACACCCCGCCCCAGGTGTCACAACACCTTCATTCGCCCCTCCTTCCCAGCATCTCCAGGTAGATTTAAGGAGATACTTCTGCCTGAAATACTGAGGAGCCACTGACAGTCAGTGTAGACAATACTGAGCTAGATGGACCAACGTAGTCTGACTCAACATAAGGCAGCTTCCTATATTCCAATGTATATGCAGCTTACAGTTTAAATCATAATTATTGTTATTATACAACTCAAGCAAAGTACAGTGAAAATATGCCAAACAGAACAACACAAAGTACAGATAAAACATCAATCTGCCCAGAAAGACAACAGCCTTCCAGAATTAATACTTAAACATATTCCTGTGTGTGTGTGTGTGTGTGTGTGTGTGTGTGTGTGTGTGTGTGTAGTCCCTCCTGACTTTTTTGTTGGCTTTTTTCTTTGTGTGTTCCAGAACATGTTTTATTGGCACAATAAAAGTGCGTCAGTGGTGGTTTTATACTGGATGGTCCAAACTTTACAGAGATCACAGAACTGTAAAGTTGGAAGGGACCCCAGGGATCATCTAATCTAACCCTCTGCAATGCAGGAATCTCAACATGCAGCCTCCCATCCAATTTGAAACCATACCGGACCCTACTCCGCTTTGGAAATCATAGAATTGTAGAATTTGAAGGGACCACAAGCGTCACCTAGTCCAGCTCCCTGCAATGCAAGAATCCTTTGCCCAACGTGGGGATCAAACCCACACCCTTGGGATTAAGAGTCTCGTGCTCTATTAGCCATCCAGGAGTGTTCTAGCAGTTTTAATATTTGCCCCATTATTCTTACCCTGTGTTATTACATTGGGAGGGGCACTCTTTCATCATCTGGAGGTGCGCTCTTGCAGGATACCAGGACAGAAAAACCTTGCAATGTTTTTGTTATGAAAAGCTACAGGATTTCAGCAGGGAGCTATAGGACATGCACTGATTGGAAACAAAGCAGTATGAGTGCCCTAAAACTTTATTAGGTGCAAACAGGATTGAAAGTGGGGTGCCCTTATACCATCATGAGCACAAAATGACTGTGGGTTGCACCCAATCCTAGTCCGATTTATAGTAGACTAACTGAAGTTAGTTAACTGAAGTTGAAGGGGAAATGACTGTGGGTTGTACCCAATCCTAATCCAATTTAGAATAGACTAACTGAAGTTAGTTAACTGAAGTTGAAGGGACGCGGGTGGCGCTGTGGGTTAAACCACAGAGCCTAGGACTTGCCGATCAGAAGGTCGGCGGTTCGAATCCCCGTGATGGGGTGAGTTCCCGTTGCTCGGTCCCTGCTCCTGCCAACCTAGCAGTTCAAAAGCACGTCACAGTGCAAGTAGATAAATAGGTACCACTCCGGCGGGAAGGTAAACGGCGTTTCCATGCGCTGCTCTGGTTCGCCAGAAGCGGCTTAGTCATGCTGGCCACATGACCCGGAAGCTGTACGCCGGCTCCCTCGGCCAATAAAGTGAGATGAGCTCCGTAACCCCAGAGTCGGTCACGACTGGACCTAATGGTCAGGGGTCCCTTTACTTTACCTTAACTGAAGTTAAGACCTAGCTTTAAGAAGAGGTAAGCTAGGATCAAATTTGTGAAAAGAAGACAAACAATAATTTTTTTAAATCTATTTATAATCCAGTGTTTATAATCACTATTTGCACGAGCTAAACAAGCTACCGAGATGATTAGCATAACAACCCAGACAGCTGTAAAAATAAAATCACAGTTTTTTTGTCATTGGGTCACAGGCTAACCATCAGAACTGCCTTGGGGGAAGAGGAATGAAAATCCAGTTGGTTAAGGCTGCAACCATAAGCAAACTTCCTTAGTCATTGAGATTATCAGGATTTACTTCAGAGTAAATATGCTTAGGGCTGTACTGGAAGTCTTACATCAAAGGACTAGATTATAAACATTTCCTTGCAACTCAAAAGTGTTATGGGGTTAGAAGAGAAGATGACGGACAACTAATTATTGTGAGAGATCGTCTAAAAGGTAATTAGTTCATTGTACAATATTGGACAAAGGTCACACGAATATGCCTGCTACACATTTTCACAAAAGGCTGATACCCACGGTGCATATGTTGTCCATAATATGCAATGCTAGGGGTTCTCATTATAATTATCTGCTCTCCTCAGTGAGTACAAACTTTAAAATAATAGCTTACTACAAGATAGAAAGGGTTCTGTCTTACTCTCAGAGAAAGAAGTGGTTCACAAACGCAAGGGCTTACATGGTGCAAGTCTACCACCTAGTGGTGTTCTTTTTCTTTGGAGAAGACACTTTAAAAAAATTAATCTTAATGACAATGAGAAGAACCAAATAACTTTTCCTCACAGATACAGAACTTCACTTGAGCTACAGAATGTAAGGTGTCTCAGGGGGAATCCAGCTGCTTGCAGAATCCAAAATAAGGGCCAAGCTTAAAGACTGTTTCCTCTTTATTCTTGTGGCGTGATAGAGAAAAGCAACCTGGTAAGATGAGCCTGCTGGATAAAGCCAATGGCCCCGTTAGTCCGACATTCTGTTCACACAGAGGCCACACAGGCGCCTCTGGGAAGTCTGTAGGCAGGACCCAAGTAGAAGAGCAATCACTCCTCCTGCAATTCCCACAACTGGTACAGTGGTACCTCAGGTTACAAACACCTCAGGTTACAAACACTTCAGGTTACAGACTCCACTAACCCGGAAGTAGTACCTCAGGTTAAGAACTTTACCTCAGGATGAGAACAGAAATCGCACGGGAGCCCCCATTAGCTAAAGTGGTACCTCAGGTTAAGAACGGTTTCAGGTTAAGAATAGGCCTCCGGAACAAATTAAGTTCGTAACCAGAGGTACCACTGTATTCAGAAAGATAGTGCCTCTGACCATGGAAGCAAAGTACAGCCCTTGTGTGACTAGTAGCCATTGATAGCTTTATCTGCCATGAATATGTCAAATCATATTTTATAATCGTCCAAGTTGGTGGCCATCACGGCCTTTTCTAGGAGCAAATTCCATAGTTTAACCTGCTTCCCAAAAAGATTGAACTGATGCAGAGGGATGGGGGAGTGTGGGATGTTTGCACTGATGTATCTCCGTCTAGCCTCCCCACAAACAAATCAGGTTAAATGTGCTTTAAATAGCCAATGTTGTCTAATCACCCTGCAAACAAATCAGGATGACTGCTCAATGAGCAGGCTGTCTGGAAGCAACCGCAAAATGGTCATCAGGGTTTGGAAAGAGATTACCTAAAGAACGAGGAGATAAATGTCCTGATTGTCATCAGTGTATAAAATGGACTTAAACATGATGTCTGAGCTCTTAAGAAACTTCAAGATTGTACCTTTATCTTCCTGCACCCCATTCACAAAAGTGGTTTTGTGAATAATAATAATAATAAATTATTATTATTATTATTATTATTATTATTATTATTATTATTATTATGCCGGGTTTAAAAACCCTCAAAATATACTTTTTTCTGTTCCCTTTTTTGGTTAAAATTCCTAGCCTCTAACCTTGTACAGCATACCGTTAACCCACATTTGAAGCACATCCCAACCCCACAAAGAATTATGGGCACTGTGATTTGTTGCGGGTTGCTGGGAATTGTAACTCAGTGAGTGGGAAACTACGGTGTCTAGAATTTTTTGAGGGGTAACTCTTGCGACGCGTAGATATTTTATAATGAAAAACTGCAGATTGAATTTAATATACATATAACCCAAAACCGAGATGGAGGGAAGTCAATTGTTAATTGTTTGTAATGTTTGTGTGTTGGTTGGTTGGGGGTTGTGATTTGGTTGATGGTCTTGTTTGTTTTTGATATGTGACTGTTACCTCATTTTTTCTTTTTATGTTGTTGTTTGTTTGTTTGTTTGTTTTTCCCCTGTCATCGTCTGGTAATGAAAAATGAATAAAATAAAAAAATAGAATTTTTTGAGGGGAATGTGCTTCAAATGTACTTTAAAAGTACAGTGTGTACCCAGTGGCATTATAAACTCTGGCCACTGCCTTTTGTCTCACCTTTTTTCCACAGGTGCTTCTTTTTTTTCATCACAAAGTGCCATGTGAGCTGATGGAGATAAACAATAAAAACAGTATATGCACAGAGTGCTTCATAAGCATTATCTCAGTCACCCAAAAATAATCCTGTGAGGTAAGTCTACATTATCCTATACTGTAGGCAAGTGCTGCTGTTTCTGAGAGGTAGTGATCTGCCCAGTAAGTTTATAATTGGTTTTTGTTTTGTTTGTAACACACACACACACACACACACACACACACACACTCCGCCCAACTGTGACAAAAAGATTATTGTCCCCGTAAAATACACAGAATATTGTATTTATATTTAATATAATATAGGAGAGGCTCTAGAGACCCTATTTTAGTCCTCTTTGTAGTCTGTAAGGCCCAACTGAGGCCTTCTGGGTTGTTGCTCCACAGCTGCAGTTGCTATGGCAACTGATCCATCACCTGAGCCTGTTGATTTCCCTGGCACTGTCTGGTGTCTGTGGGACCCAGCTAAGTCCCTCCAGGGGAATTGGGGTTGGGGGAGCTTAAGACCCACACCACCCTTAATTCTACACCTATGCTGTGGGAGTCTGCCCACCAAAGAGCTTCAAAACAAGGAGCTAATGGGAAGCACCTCAGAAACTGACCTGACTCTCTTTTCATTGAATTGTGCCACCTCTATGAGGCCCTGCATAGGAAGCGATCATTCATTAATAAGAATAAGAATAACAAAAACAACATTGTGCTCATCTAGGACAGGCATAGGCAAACTCGGACCTCCAGATGTTTTGGGACTACACTTCCCATCATCCCTGACCACTGGCCCCGTTAGCTAGGGATCATGGGAGTTGTAGTCGCAAAACATCTGGAGGGCCGAGTTTGCCTACGCCTGGTCTAGGAGATTGATCTGGTCTCACCTTTTGCCAGGGAAGGAGCTGCTGCATGGAGCTTGCTTCTCTCCATCCCCACCAGGACAGAAAGGGGCTCCAGTCAGCACTTGCTCTGGGACTGCAGGGCTGAAGCAAAGCATGTTCAGTCCCCCTCCGTCGGCCAGGGATGAAAGGCTGTTGGGTTAGCTGCTGCGGCGCTGTCTAAAGGCAGCTTGGGGCATGAGAAGATCAGCTTGGCCCCAGCAAGACATGGACATCTCAAACCTTCCTTTGGGCATTGTTAAAAGCTGTTCTTCCCCCACATCCCTTCTGCCTTTTGAACTTCTTACTCCAAAAATCCCTTCAAACTGGGTGCCTTGACCTTTTCTTTTTGGCTTTCAAACCTGAGGACAGGACTTGTCTCCCCTTTTCTGTCTGGAAAGCAGGATTTAAAAAAGGGAACAGAAATATCAAACTGTACATTTCAAAGAATATATACCGTCCTTGTAGTGTGTGGAATTAAATTGGCTCCTTGCTGTTCTGCTACGGCTCAAAGGAACACTATGCTTTCCTATGGGAAAATGAGCAGGTGGCCGTGACAAATCTATTTCCTGAGGAGCAAGACCCAAGTATTGATCAACAGGAAATAATCCTAGATACAGGAGAGCAGGGTAGGCTCTGTTGAAACAAGTCTGCTTCCTTAGGAAGCTAGTCTGTTCACATGCAGAATGGTGTTTAAGCTAAAACAAAAGCTTTCGATCTTACAACTGTCTTCCAATTCAGGCAAATGGGAAGTGATATTCTCAATCTGGTTGTACAACCAAGAACAGATGAACATCGAGTACAAAATTACTGTGGAAGGAGTACTGTGTGGCTGTTAAGTTTATTGATCTGCTTATGACATTTATATCCTATTTTTCCTCCAAGGAGTTCAAGGTGACATACCTATTTCTCCTTCTCCCCATTTTATCCTCACAACAAGGCAGGTTAAGCCAAGGGCTGAGGCTCAAGGTTGAGGCCCCGGGGATTTGAACCCAGGTCTCCCAGGTCCTAGTCCAACACTCTGCCCACTATGCCACACTGACTCTCCTAGAACCTTGGCATGGTGTCCATGCATTTGATGTCACCAGTGGCCATTGTCTAGCAACTGAATGTGCGTCCGTTTGAACTGAAGTTCTTGAGGTTCTTGCATCCTCAGCAAGTAGAGGTGTGAAGAGATCTACTGTGGTGGTCTTTGCTGATTTTGTTGACAATATGGCATCTGAAAAACTCCTGACTGTAAGCGAATGTTGACATTTCTACTGGTCCTAGCTCTAGGGTGTAGAATACTGGTTTCACAAAGTTTGGCAAACAGCTATCCAAGGTCAAAGAAAGGCAAGTTTTTGGCAAAGAAAAGTGAAGGTTCTCTAGGATGTTAGCATTATATACAGTAGTAGACAATAGGAACCGGCTCCTAGGGGCCGAGGTCCCCTTGCCCCCCCCCCCAAAATATTTGAGGGGGTCACCCCCCAAAAAAAGTTGATGGGCATTGTCATTCAAATGCTATGCACGTCTTGTGACTGATTGTGTGGGGCGGGGCTTACCTCCCCCCCCAAAAAAAAATTATTCAACTTGGCACCCCTGTAGTAGGTTGGATATTATGTTAAACAGGTAAAATTTTATGCTATGTGCATACTATACTCTGTTTTAAAGAAACATTGTGTGTGAATCCTATAGTACTGTTCAGGGGAGAATTAATTTATATTTATACATGATTAACGTTAATTTTGTAATATAGTTTGACATGGAAAGGGGGGGGGGACAAGATACGTATATATATTTCCAGCCACTACTGACACAGTTTAGGGGTAGGAAATGCTTTATGGAGCTGGTCTTTCAGCAGAGCTGATGGAAGAGCTCTACTTTCACCCTCTCCCACTGAATGAGTCTAATGTAATGGCTGCTCCCAGGTGGCAGTTGAAGGAAAGGAGACCTAATGGAATTGTGTGTGTAGTTAGGAGAGCATATGCCATCAAACTGCCAGGTGGATTCTTGGTGCCAGTCATAAAGATCCTAACTGTGGATTAGAGGTTTGGGTGAATAGATGCTGGGATTGACAGTAGATTCTTTTTCTGGCAAAGACTGTGTGAGAAGCCATTCTCAGATGATATGGAGGGCAGAGAAATCCATATTTTTTCCATTTTAATGTATACCTACCCCCAGCTGCACTTCCCAGATCAACACACAAACAGAATGTTGCTTTGAAAGTTGCCTTTCCCCCATTTTGCAAAGAGATTCCCCACCCCCTAAATGCACATATTAGCAAAAAAGCATGCATATAAAATGCATAAACTGGTGAAAATAAAATTCAGAAATGCACCAGAGAAGGCTGCTTTCAAAAAAGATGACATTTAGACAAACTTGAACACAAAATTAATATATTAGGAGCAATGCACACTAAAAATGTGGGAGGATTTTTATTAGCACTTAAAAAGAGAAATTCCCAAATTGGTACAGCCAAAGGGGACACTAAATTTTCTTCAAAATAAGCACAGTGTGTTCATATGGGGTGGGGGGAATGTGCAGGTGGCAATGCAAGTTATTTCCAAAGGAGCAAGACTCAGGTATTGATCATCATGAAATAATCCTAGATTATAGATGCTTCCCATGCATAGTGCAGAAGGGAGCTTTGATGCCTTCAGGGATTTCTCTAGTTCCAAGGAGCTCTAGCTAAGGGGATCAGCATTTTGGGTATCAAAAACCAGCCAGCCCAGGACCACCCAGTGGATGGTCTACCAGCATCGGCTTGACTGCAGGATTCAGATCCTTGTCAGGGTAGAGGCCAGTGAGGAGTAGCTACCCCGGGCATCCTGACATATCAACAAGACCCTATCTAATCCTTAACCTTTCCATTACAGGGATGCTGAAATGGATAATGTGGGGCCTAATGCTGATTATAATGTCTCAGTGCATCCTGAATACAACCAGTGGACCAACTCCACCCGTATTCATCAATACACATTTGCAAGGGTAAGTTAGTACTGAATATCAATAGGTTTCAGGGTGCCATGCAGCCAGTGATAACTCCAGCAGAGCTATATCACTGAAAAACAAACTATCCAAATAAATGTGAAATAGGATTTTTTTCAATGAACAGTAAAACCTTTCTGCTTCCAAGCAGTTTAGTCATGCTGGCCAAATGACCCAGAAATCAGTATGTGGACAATCGCCAGCTCTCTCGGCCTGAAAACGGAGATGAGCTCCACACCCCAAAGTCGAATTCAACTAGACTTAACCATCCAGGGGTCCTTTACCTGTGCTGGGAGTGAGGGAAATAGCTGTGGTGGGTTGGGAATCTGTGGGGCTTGCTCAGAAAGTTTCTCTGTGAGTAGGGAGGCCAGGAGGAAGAAGAAGAAGAAGAGGAAAAAGAAGAAGAAGAGGAGGAGGAGGAGGAGGAGGAGGAGGAGGAGGAGGAGTTTGGATTTGATATCCCGCTTTATCACTACCCAAAGGAGTTTCAAAGCAGCTAACATTCTCCTTTCCCTTCCTCCCCCACAACAAACACTCTGTGAGGTGAGTGGGGCTGAAAGACTTCAAAGAGGTATGTGAAATATACTCAGAGTCGCAAAGTGATTTCATGCTCTTTATTCAGCTCATAGTGGTGAGGAGGAATGAATGACTGTCCCCTCAAAGTATCTGCTTTATATACATTATTTACACAATGGGCTGCACATGATTGGCTAATTCCAGAATTCTACTGTAAGCCAATCCGGTTGTGGATTCACTTCTATCTGGAGCATGATTGGGTAGTTCCTGCCAACCAATCATACTGCTGCATTGTTCTAGGACCAATCAGACTGCTGCATTCTGAATCCTATTGTTCTAGGACCAATCAGACTGCTGCAGTTTGGATCCTATTCAACTCAGTACATAACACCCCTCCCCTCTAAGTTCCAGTCCTGCCCGGGAGGTCACATTCATAGTCCTTGAGGTATGCCGGCGGCCTACGTGTGCGTTGCGGCCTGGGGTGTTCCCTGGTCCGGGGTTCAGGTTCTGGCTCATGTTCCAAGGATGCTGGCTGTGATGGGGCTGTTTGGTCTGGCGCAACCGGCTCGCTCAGTCGTGGTTCTGGCTCCGGTGTCCTTTCGGCCTCGCAGGTCCTCTCTGTATTTACTGATTCTGCCTCTCCTGCTGGCCCCTCGTGCTCTATGGGCCTCACTGCCCCTCTGTTCCCTTGGGACTCCTCTGCCCTTTCCTCCTCCTGGTTTTCTCCCGGGAATCGTCGCCGTATCTGGTTGCAGTGGCGGCGCCAGCATTGCCCCCCATCCGTTAGCACCTCATACGACACGGGGCCAGTGACCCTGGTGACTGTGGCGGGTACCCATGCTGGGCCTGCCCCAAAATTCTTTGCGTACACTGGGTCCTGAGCCTCGAAGGTCCGGGGGTTCTTGCCTTCCCCCACCACTACCTCATCTTGAGCTCTATCGGGGTGAAGGCGGTCCAATCTGATTGCAAGGCACCGACCCATTAGTAGTTCAGCGGGGCTCCGGCCAGTCGTTGAGCTGGGGGTGCTGTGCTGTGCTAGAAGGAATGTGGCAAGGCGGTACTCCCAATCCCCTTGCGTCATGCGGCGAAGGGTGTCCTTGGTGGTCCGCACCATGCGTTCTGCTTGGCCATTGGTGGCAGGGTGGAATGGCGCCGAACGGATGTGGCGGATGGCGTTCTGCGCTGTGAAGGTTTGGAATTCTCCTGACATGAATGCAGTCCCGTTGTCTGAGACGAGAGTGTCAGGGAGCCCGTGGGTTGCAAACAGCCTGCGTAGTACCCGGATGGCTGCGGACGTAGAAGTGGATGGTACCAGTGCGACTTCCAGCCATTTGGTGTAGGAGTCCACCACTATGAAGAATGTTTTCCCCTGAAAGGGGCCAGCGAAGTCCACATGCAGGCGTGACCATGGTGCTCGGGCGGACTCCCAGGACTGGACTGGGGCCCTTGGGGGATCTGGGCGGGATTCTTGGCAGGCCTGGCAGTGTTTGACCCAGGCCTCTATCTCTCCGTCGATCCCCGGCCACCACACATAACTCCTGGCAAGGGCCTTCATTCTTACTACCCCTGGGTGTGTCTCATGTAGGGCTGTGAGGACCCTTTTGCGGAGGGGCTGGGGAACAATGACCCTGCTTCCCCATAACAGGCACCCCTTGTGGGCCGACAGTTCATGTTTGCGGGTTGTGTAGCCGGCGAATTCTGGCCCGGGGCTGCTGCTGGGCCATCCCCTCCACACCCAGTCCAGGACCCGGGAGATGACCCTATCTTTCTTGGAATGGTGTGCAACTTCTTGTGCCTGAATGGGGCGGTCGGGAAGCAGCTCCAGGCTCATAACCTCTTGTGCAGGTGCTGGGTCGGGGCCTGTTTCCGGTAGTGGTAGCCTGCTGAGGGCGTCCGCATGGCCCATCGCCTTCCCCGGACGGTGAATCAGTGCATACTGGTAGCTGGCAAGGAAAATTGACCACCTGAGGACGCGAGGAGACAGCACTTGGGGGGTCTGCTTTTCAGGGGCAAACAAGCCAAGCAACGGCTTGTGGTCAGTCACCACGGTGAAGGGCCGCCCGTACAAGAAATCATGGAATTTTTTTACTCCCTTCACGATTGCCAGACCCTCCTTGTCGATTTGCGAGTAGTTCCGCTCAGTTGCGTTGAGTGTCTGGGAAAAGTATGCCACTGGTACCTCTCTTCCATCTGGCAGTTGGTGTCCCAGGACAGCGCTAATTCCATAGGGCGAGGCGTCGCATGCTAGCACCACCGGCAGCCTCTCGTCGAAGTGTGCCAAGACCGAGTTTGAGACAAGCAAGTCCTTGACTGCCTGGAATGCGGCCTCCTGGCGCTGGCCCCACACCCAAGGGGCCCGCTTGTCCAGGAGTCTGTGTAGGGGCTCCGCTACCGCCGCCTTGTGGGGAAGGAAGGAATGGTAAAAGTTCAATAGTCCCAAGAAGGCCTGAAGTTCAGTCTTGTTCTTGGGCGCTGGGGCATCACAAATGGCCCGTACCTTGTCCCCAGTCGGGTGGACCCCTTCTGCGTCCACCATAAATCCCAGAAAGTCCACCTGAGGCACTCCTAGTAGACATTTTTCCCGCTTCACCTTGAGACCCGCCGTCTGGAAACGGTGCAGAACGGTGCGGAGGCGGTCCTCAAACTCCTCTGGTGTGGGCCCGGCAATCAACACATCATCAAAGAAGGGGGTGACGCCAGGGATCCCTTTAAGTAGAGAGTCCATTAGATTCTGGAATATGCCTGGTGCCACGCTGACACCGAATTGCAGCCGCTTTACCCTGAATGCTCCTCTGTGCGTCACAATCGTCTGTGCCTCTGCTGTGGCCTCATCTACTGGCAGCTGTTGATATGCTTGGGCCAAGTCCAGCTTGCCAAAAATTTTCGACCCAGCCAGGGTGGCAAGAACATGGCTGACCACTGGCACTGGGTATGCATGGGCCGTGAGGGCCTTGTTTATGGTACATTTGTAGTCTGCGCAGATGCGGACCGAACCATTAGGCTTGACGGGTGTGACGATTGGGGTTTCCCAGGGGGCATTAGGCACCGGCTCCAGCACTCCTTGCTCCACGAGCCGGTCCAATTCCTCGTCAATACGGGGTTTCAGGGCGAACGGGACCCGGCGGGCCTTGAGCCTGACCGGTCGTACTGCGGGGTCAAGCTGTAGAGCAATGGGGGGGCCGGTATACTGTCCCAATTTCCCATCGAAAACCCCCGGAAATTCCTTGCATATGGCGTCCACGTCCACTTGTAAGCTAGTGTTGTTCACCCCAGTGACGGCTAGTCCCAGTGGTCCAAACCATGACAATCCCAGTAAGCTAATGTAGGGGCCCTTGACCACCAGCAAGTCCAGTTGCCGCATCCGCCCTCGGTATTGCACCCTGAAGGTCCCCACCCCCATTGTGGGGACCTTACGTTTCTGGAAGTCCCGGAGGGTGAATGGGGCCGGCCTGAGTTTGGGACCCCCAGTAGGACACAGTTTCCTTAAGGTCCTTGCCGAGATTATGGATAGAGTTGAACCCGTGTCAAGCTCCATGCGGCATGGGGTCCCCTCTATCTGTACCTCTACATAAATTTTCTCTACGTTGGGGTGGGGCAACTGGTATACCTGGAAGTCCGTGAGCTCTGTCGAGTTGCCTTGGTGCGTTGGGCCCCGGGACCTGGGGCTCTTGGATTGGTCATCTGATGCCTGGCGTCGGGTGGGCCGAGCCCGACACACCCGGGCGATGTGTCCCAATTTTCTGCACTGCCTGCACTCTGCGTTGCGGAAACGGCAGGTCCTCCTCTCGTGACTTTCTCCACAGCTTGCGCAGTTCCCTCCTTCTCGTCGAGGCAGCTGTGGTGTGTGGTCTGCTTGAGTGCGCTGCTGTACTCAGTGCACCTCCTCCCTGTTGGATCCTGAGTCGTCGGTGAGGTCTTCGTGGTGGACCCTCGGTTGGGACGGCTGGCTCGGCCGTGCCTCTTGCGTCGGCACCGTGCCAGGCAGCTTCCGGCAGCTTCCGTTGCCAGGGCCTCCTCCAGAGCGACCTGGAACGTTAGGTCCTTCTTAGTGTAGAGGCGTCGTTGAAGCCTCTCATCCTTCAGGCCACCGACGAGGCGGTCACGAAGCATGTTCTCCAGCTCTGAGAAGTTGCAGAACCGGGCGGCTTGACGGAGAGAGGTCACAAACCCAGTTATGGTTTCCCCAGGGGCTTGCCGCTTTGCGTAGAAGGCATTTCGACGAGCCACCACTGAGGGCTGTGGCGAAAAGTGCCCCTTCAGCTGTCCCATTATTGTTTTGTATGGAACAGTAGCGACGTCTTCAGGCGCAAGGAGAGCCCGGGCGATTTCAAACGTCTCCTCTCCGCAGACACTGAAGAATATCGCCCTCTTCTTGGCGTCTTCTTCGTCGGTGACCCCTTTGGCTTCTAGGAGGAAGGTGAAACGGGAGGCGTACGCTTCCCAGTCTCCAGATGCTGGGTTGAATGGCGGGAAGCTGCTGTCGGTTGCCATTCCGAGTTCCTTGTGTCCCGGAGCTGAAGCCTGGATACACGGTGCGAGGCAGCGGTGCGGCAGGTGGCGGTGCTGCGGTGCTGTGTGTGGCAGTCAGCTCAGCGGGATCCCACCTTCGTCGCCAGTGAAATATACTCAGAGTCGCAAAGTGATTTCATGCTCTTTATTCAGCTCATAGTGGTGAGGAGGAATGAATGACTGTCCCCTCAAAGTATCTGCTTTATATACATTATTTACACAATGGGCTGCACATGATTGGCTAATTCCGGAATTCTACTGTAAGCCAATCCGGTTGTGGATTCACTTCTATCTGGAGCATGATTGGGTAGTTCCTGCCAACCAATCATACTGCTGCATTGTTCTAGGACCAATCAGACTGCTGCATTCTGAATCCTATTGTTCTAGGACCAATCAGACTGCTGCCTTTTGGATCCTATTGTTCTAGGACCAATCAGACTGCTGCAGTTTGGATCCTATTCAACTCAGTACATAACAGTATGAATAGCCCAAGGTCACTCAGCAGCTGCATGTAGAGGAGCGGAGACGCGAACCCGGTTCACCAGATTACGAGTCTACCGCTCTTAACCACTACACCACACTGGCTCTCCCCCACCCCCCGTGTCAGGAGTTTCCCAATCTCAGCCTCCCTCTGGATCCCAGATCATTTTCTGCCTTGTGGCAACTGGCAAAGGTTTTGGAGCGTTCCCACATTAGTACACTAGCCATTATTAAGTTCTTTTTTAAAAAGCAACAGAGAAGGCAGGGGCAGCCCTCTTTCCTCTTGGCCAGGCAGCAAGGGATGAAATTGGTGCTCATTTTCTCCAGCTGCAAATACGCAGGTGCGCAGAGAGTCAAGAGTATTCACCAGTCGCATTCACCTCTCTGTAACTTGGCAGCAAATGGAAAAGTCCATTTGCCAGGCAGGTGAAAGGGTGGCTGAAGCAAAACACTCTTCTGGCTCCTGAACCGCTGCCCAGAGAATAAAATGGCTCTTTCAGCATAGTAACTGACCATCCCTGAACCCATGGATCCAACAGCTGCTCTTGTTTTTCCATCCACTGCGACTACGAGGAAATCTGGCAGGAGGTCTTGAGATCAGTGGACCACCAAAAGCTCCTGCATCTGCTGGCTGAAGAAATGCAAAACAGCTTCTTGACAAAAGTCTGCCAACCACAGTTGTAAGGCTGAATAACCTGCTTTCTAGCTTCCTTCTCCCCTAAATGTTGGGGATGGGTTACTTACGTTGGGACCTTTGCATGGGGGGGGCGAGAGAGGGTTAAATATTTCTTCTCCCTGATTCTTGGGACACAGAGTTGCCTCCTACCGAGTCAGAGGCAGTGTTGTCTGCATTAACTAGCAGGGGCTCTCCAGGGTTTCAGGCAGGGCTCTCGCCCAACCCTACGCTGAACTGTCAAGGATTGAACCTGGGACCACTAGCGTGCATGGCAGGTGTTCTACCACTGAGCCATGGCCCCTTCCCCTCTGCAATGGGAGATTAAGAGAAGTGAATGCTACTAGTTTCATATTTTGTTCATGGTGACATCTGAGATGCTACCTAAAAAGACAGGCTTTGTACACCAGCTTTTTAGCCCAGACACCTTCATGAAGGGATTATCTGCCATGTTGAGGTAAGAGGAAGAAGAAGGTGATGGAATGGCAAACAGAGCTCAGCACATGGGATGGGAATGTGCCTATTTAACAAGATCCATTTCAGGGCTCTTGGAATTGGACACTGGGTGTGGATCCCTCCCATGGTAGCATGCATCAAAGCCGCCTTTGACCAACGAAGAGTTCGCTGGGATACCAGAAATAGCTGCAGCTCTGAAGGTACATTCTTTCACCTTTGGTGGACGTGCCCAAGGATTAAGACATTCTGGGAGATGATCTACAATGAAATGAAAAAGGTATTTAAATATACTTTCTTGAAGAAACCAGAGGCCTTTCTCCTGGGCATGGTCGGCCAAATTGGTGACAAAGAAGGACAGAACTTTCTTTATGTATGCTACAACAGCAGCAAGAATACTTATCGCAAAGTATTGGAAGACACAAGAATGGCAGATGAAGTTGATGGACTGCATGGAACTGGCGGAAATGACTGGCAGAATCCGAGACCAGGGAGAAGAGTCGGTGGAAGAAGATTGGAAAAAAATTAAAAACTATTTACAGAAACACTGTAAAATTAATGAATGTTAGAAGGATGCTGGAATGAAGTTATATGGCTTTAGCAGAAATGTTATAAAGAATTAAGTAAAAATAGACTGTTAATGGGCCAAAGGGAAAAAAAATAAGGTTAGATTGTGCTAAGATAAACTATAGGACAAAAACTGGGAAAGATGGAAAGGATTTGCTGAAATAGCTAATTGAACTAGAATACAAAAAAGGAAGGTGTGAGGAGGTCGTCGAAACAAGTAAATGAAAGACAAGATACGAAAATATTGGATGTGTTTTTAATTGTTTCTGTCTTTGTTTTTGTTTTGTTAAGATAAGCAGTGTTTTTCTTTTTTTGCTTTTTATGTATTGTATTGTATTGTTTTGTTTTGCTTTGTTTAACTCTTTTTCTTCTTTATGTAATTATTAAATTCTTAATAAATATTATTTTTAAAAAAAACAGAAATAGCTGCAGCTATTGTGGTGAGGGGTCCTTACTCTAGAGGAAATGGGTAGAGCAAGGAGCCCCTTGTTTCGTTTCTGCTGTCTTCCCATTAACAGCTGAGAGTCCCCCCAGGCTAAATTATTGGCTCCAACTGCCACAGTTATGCCATCATTGGCTTCGCTCAAGAGACTGTGAAGCAAAGCAAGATCTCTGCCCCAAACAACATATTTTGGTTGCTGTTACAAGATAGCAGATGATGATGTATTTATTAAATCTCTGAGGGTGGAGAGGCTATTGAGATTTTCTACCTAAGGCCATCCAGTAATGGTGTTTTGTGGGTGGCTCAAGGGAGTATTTTCCCCAAACTCTCCCCATTTAAAAACGTCCTCCAGAAACAGACACCCACACACCCCAATTTAGATGGCAACCCCAATGGGGTACACCACCCTCCCAGATGGTGGTTTTGAACATCCAGTTCTTATTCATGCTGTGAGTCCTGAACAAAGAAATCTGGTGGGCTGCTTGGATTTTACGTTACTGAAGTAGCCCCTTTCGCCTCATTGCAGATCATCTGCATGATCTGCAAACCAGCAAGGTCAATGCCAAAGGATCAGGAACGACAACCATCCTCTGTGGAGGACAGCAACTCCCTCAAACCACAAAATTGCCCCTTGACAACTATCAACACCTCCAGCCGTTGTCTGGCTCCCATCAATGGACTATGTACTTAAGGGACTCTAGTGCACAGGCAGGGACCACTTCACCTGGGGTTCCATTCCCAGCCCCTGCTTTTGTCAGCGGCAGATGCATGAGTGCACCCTGCCCCATTACATCACATGTCGCCCCTTTTCAGCCCTGCCCCATTCGCATTTCACCTCCATTCTGCCCTCTTCCTGGTCCAGAAGGACCCCCGCGTCAGCAATTGCACATCAACTGGACTCTTTGGGCACTGCCTCTTTGTGAGATTTTTCCAGGACACTGATTGTATTCATTCATTCATTCTCTTGTTGACCATTTTCATCATTATTTCAGGGTTCTAGCTTTTTGCCAAATCTTTTTTTTAAAAAAAATAATAATATTTTTATTAAGTACAAATTAGAAAACATACATATTTACAACAAAAGAAAATACAAAAGAAAAAGAAAATACATATAACCAAGGAGAAAAAATTAGAGAATATTTTGTCTCTTTTCATATTTACAGTTATTTATACCTCTATAAAATGCTATTCACAATAAAGGAGTGAAATGAAAGATAAGATATCAGAAAAAAAAGGGGGGAAGAACAAAGAAAAAATAAAGAAGTAAAAGAAAAAGATCATAGGTGAAAATTTTTAAAAGTAGATAAGTACTCACAATACATAGCCGTTTGCCAAATCTTTTTTTATTGATTTTCAATTTTTTACAAATTGATCACGAATTAAAACCCATTTTACATTTTCCCAAAGTAAAACCCTCACTTGCACTCTTAAATTTCCATAGTCACGGGGGTGGGGGGAGAGATTCTGAACCCCTACTTAATACAGTAAACATAAGTTTAAATCCTTGCAATCATAAACGTTAACAAAAAGAGAGATCTACCCCCCCCCCATATTTTCCAATCATGCCTTTGCTCTGGTGTGATTCGCCTTCCTCACATATACAGCACAATATGACAATGACTAATCCCCCTCATCAGTATGAGTGGCCTGACTCAACAACCTACGGTAC